>NC_134354.1:396308736-396626817 GCF_048569485.1 Anomaloglossus baeobatrachus | reverse complement strand
TGCAGCACCTCTGCATTGCACACTCAAACTCATTGTTACTAAGCCATTATACTAGCAAACACTGAGTAAACTTAGTGGCATTCTAAAAGTGGCTGTTGGACTTCCATTAGTGTCCCACTGGTGCAAGCCTATGTTCAGCACCTCTGCATTGCACACTCAAACTCATTGTTACTAAGCCATTATACTAGCAAACACTGAGTAAACTTAGTGGCATCCTAAAAGTGGCTGTTGGACTTCCATTAGTGTCCCACTGGTGCAAACCTATGTGCAGCACCTCTGCATTGCACACTCAAACTCATTGTTACTAAGCCATTATACTAGCAAACACTGAGTAAACTTAGTGGCATTCTAAAAGTGGCTGTTGGACTTCCATTAGTGTCCCACTGGTGCAAACCTATGTGCAGCACCTCTGCATTGCACAATCAAACTCATTGTTACTAAGCCATTATACTAGCAAACACTGAGTAAACTTAGTGGCATCCTAAAAGTGGCTGTTGGACTTCCATTAGTGTCCCACTGGTGCAAACCTATGTGCAGCACCTCTGCATTGCACACTCAAACTCATTGTTACTAAGCCATTATACTAGCAAACACTGAGTAAACTTAGTGGCATCCTAAAAGTGGCTGTTGGACTTCCATTAGTGTCCCACTGGTGCAAACCTATGTGCAGCACCTCTGCATTGCAAACTCAAACTCATTGTTACTAAGCCATTATACTAGCAAACACTGAGTAAACTTAGTGGCATCTTAAAAGTGGCTGTTGGACTTCCATTAGTGTCCCACTGGTGCAAAGCTATTTGCAGCACCACTGCATTGCACACTCAAACTCATTGTTACTAAGCCATTATACTAGCAAACACTGAGTAAACTTAGTGGCATCCTAAAAGTGGCTGTTGGACTTCCATTAGTGTCCCACTGGTGCAAAGCTATGTGCAGCACCTCTGCATTGCACACTCAAACTCATTGTTACTAAGCCATTATACTAGCAAACACTGAGTAAACTTAGTGGCATCCTAAAAGTGGCTGTTGGACTTCCATTAGTGTCCCACTGGTGCAAACCTATGTGCAGCACCTCTGCATTGCACACTCAAACTCATTGTTACTAAGCCATTATACTAGCAAACACTGAGTAAACTTAGTGGCATCCTAAAAGTGGCTGTTGGACTTCCATTAGTGTCCCACTGGTGCAAACCTATGTGCAGCACCTCTGCATTGCACACTCAAACTCATTGTTACTAAGCCATTATACTAGCAAACACTGAGTAAACTTAGTGGCATCCTAAAAGTGGCTGTTGGACTTCCATTAGTGTCCCACTGGTGCAAAGCTATTTGCAGCACCACTGCATTGCACACTCAAACTCATTGTTACTAAGCCATTATACTAGCAAACACTGAGTAAACTTAGTGGCATCCTAAAAGTGGCTGTTGGACTTCCATTAGTGTCCCACTGGTGCAAACCTATGTGCAGCACCTCTGCATTGCACACTCAAACTCATTGTTACTAAGCCATTATACTAGCAAACACTGAGTAAACTTAGTTGCATCCTAAAAGTGTCTGTTGGACTTCCATTAGTGTCCCACTGGTGCAAAGCTATGTGCAGCACCTCTGCATTGCGCACTCAAACTCATTGTTACTAAGCCATTATACTAGCAAACACTGAGTAAACTTAGTGGCATCCTAAAAGTGGCTGTTGGACTTCCATTAGTGTCCCACTGGTGCAAACCTATGTGCAGCACCTCTGCATTGCACACTCAAACTCATTGTTACTAAGCCATTATACTAGCAAACACTGAGTAAACTTAGTGGCATCCTAAAAGTGGCTGTTGGACTTCCATTAGTGTTCCACTGGTGCAAACCTATGTGCAGCACCTCTGCATTGCACACTCAAACTCATTGTTACTAAGCCATTATACTAGCAAACACTGAGTAAACTTAGTGGCATTCTAAAAGTGGCTGTTGGACTTCCATTAGTGTCCCACTGGTGCAAACCTATGTGCAGCACCTCTGCATTGCACACTCAAACTCATTGTTACTAAGCCATTATACTAGCAAACACTGAGTAAACTTAGTGGCATCCTAAAAGTGGCTGTTGGACTTCCATTAGTGTCCCACTGGTGCAAACCTATGTGCAGCACCTCTGCATTGCACACTCAAACTCATTGTTACTAAGCCATTATACTAGCAAACACTGAGTAAACTTAGTGGCATCCTAAAAGTGGGTGTTGGACTTCCATTAGTGTCCCACTGGTGCAAACCTATGTGCAGCACCTCTGCATTGCACACTCAAACTCATTGTTACTAAGCCATTATACTAGCAAACACTGAGTAAACTTAGTGGCATCCTAAAAGTGGCTGTTGGACTTCCATTAGTGTCCCACTGGTGCAAAGCTATTTGCAGCACCACTGCATTGCACACTCAAACTCATTGTTACTAAGCCATTATACTAGCAAACACTGAGTAAACTTAGTGGCATCCTAAAAGTGGCTGTTGGACTTCCATTAGTGTCCCACTGGTGCAAACCTATGTGCAGCACCTCTGCATTGCACACTCAAACTCATTGTTACTAAGCCATTATACTAGCAAACACTGAGTAAACTTAGTGGCATCCTAAAAGTGTCTGTTGGACTTCCATTAGTGTCCCACTGGTGCAAAGCTATGTGCAGCACCTCTGCATTGCGCACTCAAACTCATTGTTACTAAGCCACTATACTAGCAAACACTGAGTAAACTTAGTGGCATCCTAAAAGTGGCTGTTGGACTTCCATTAGTGTCCCACTGGTGCAAACCTATGTGCAGCACCTCTGCATTGCACACTCAAACTCATTGTTACTAAGCCAT
Source organism: Anomaloglossus baeobatrachus (assembly GCF_048569485.1). Classification (NCBI taxonomy): domain Eukaryota; kingdom Metazoa; phylum Chordata; class Amphibia; order Anura; family Aromobatidae; genus Anomaloglossus; species Anomaloglossus baeobatrachus. The sequence goes on along the minus strand of NC_134354.1, from coordinate 396,623,977 downwards.
TATACTAGCAAACACTGAGTAAACTTAGTGGCATCCTAAAAGTGGCTGTTGGACTTCCATTAGTGTCCCACTGGTGCAAACCTATGTGCAGCACCTCTGCATTGCACACTCAAACTCATTGTTACTAAGCCATTATACTAGCAAACACTGAGTAAACTTAGTGGCATTCTAAAAGTGGCTGTTGGACTTCCATTAGTGTCCCACTGGTGCAAACCTATGTGCAGCACCTCTGCATTGCACACTCAAACTCATTGTTACTAAGCCATTATACTAGCAAACACTGAGTAAACTTAGTGGCATCCTAAAAGTGGCTGTTGGACTTCCATTAGTGTCCCACTGGTGCAAACCTATGTGCAGCACCTCTGCATTGCACACTCAAACTCATTGTTACTAAGCCATTATACTAGCAAACACTGAGTAAACTTAGTGGCATCCTAAAAGTGTCTGTTGGACTTCCATTAGTGTCCCACTGGTGCAAACCTATGTGCAGCACCTCTGCATTGCACACTCAAACTCATTGTTACTAAGCCATTATACTAGCAAACACTGAGTAAACTTAGTGGCATCCTAAAAGTGGCTGTTGGACTTCCATTAGTGTCCCACTGGTGCAAAGCTATTTGCAGCACCACTGCATTGCACACTCAAACTCATTGTTACTAAGCCATTATACTAGCAAACACTGAGTAAACTTAGTGGCATCCTAAAAGTGGCTGTTGGACTTCCATTAGTGTCCCACTGGTGCAAAGCTATGTGCAGCACCTCTGCATTGCACACTCAAACTCATTGTTACTAAGCCATTATACTAGCAAACACTGAGTAAACTTAGTGGCATCCTAAAAGTGGCTGTTGGACTTCCATTAGTGTCCCACTGGTGCAAACCTATGTGCAGCACCTCTGCATTGCACACTCAAACTCATTGTTACTAAGCCATTATACTAGCAAACACTGAGTAAACTTAGTGGCATTCTAAAAGTGTCTGTTGGACTTCCATTAGTGTCCCACTGGTGCAAACCTATGTGCAGCACCTCTGCATTGCACACTCAAACTCATTGTTACTAAGCCATTATACTAGCAAACACTGAGTAAACTTAGTGGCATCCTAAAAGTGGCTGTTGGACTTCCATTAGTGTCCCACTGGTGCAAACCTATGTGCAGCACCTCTGCATTGCTCACTCAAACTCATTGTTACTAAGCCATTATACTAGCAAACACTGAGTAAACTTAGTGGCATCCTAAAAGTGTCTGTTGGACTTCCATTAGTGTCCCACTGGTGCAAACCTATGTGCAGCACCTCTGCATTGCACACTCAAACTCATTGTTAATAAGCCATTATACTAGCAAACACTGAGTAAACTTAGTGGCATCCTAAAAGTGTCTGTTGGACTTCCATTAGTGTCCCACTGGTGCAAAGCTATGTGCAGCACCTCTGCATTGCACACTCAAACTCATTGTTACTAAGCCATTATACTAGCAAACACTGAGTAAACTTAGTGGCATCCTAAAAGTGGCTGTTGGACTTCCATTAGTGTCCCACTGGTGCAAACCTATGTGCAGCACCTCTGCATTGCTCACTCAAACTCATTGTTACTAAGCCATTATACTAGCAAACACTGAGTAAACTTAGTGGCATCCTAAAAGTGGCTGTTGGACTTCCATTAGTGTCCCACTGGTGCAAAGCTATTTGCAGCACCACTGCATTGCACACTCAAACTCATTGTTACTAAGCCATTATACTAGCAAACACTGAGTAAACTTAGTGGCATTCTAAAAGTGGCTGTTGGACTTCCATTAGTGTCCCACTGGTGCAAACCTATGTGCAGCACCTCTGTATTGCACACTCAAACTCATTGTTACTAAGCCATTATACTAGCAAACACTGAGTAAACTTAGTGGCATCCTAAAAGTGGCTGTTGGACTTCCATTAGTGTCCCACTGGTGCAAAGCTATTTGCAGAACCACTGCGTTGCACACTCAAACTCATTGTTACTAAGCCATTATACTAGCAAACACTGAGTAAACTTAGTGGCATCTTAAAAGTGGCTGTTGGACTTCCATTAGTGTCCCACTGGTGCAAAGCTATGTGCAGCACCTCTGCATTGCACACTCAAACTCATTGTTACTAAGCCATTATACTAGCAAACACTGAGTAAACTTAGTGGCATTCTAAAAGTGGCTGTTGGACTTCCATTAGTGTCCCACTGGTGCAAGCCTATGTGCAGCACCTCTGCATTGCACACTCAAACTCATTGTTACTAAGACATTATACTAGCAAACACTGAGTAAACTTAGTGGCATCCTAAAAGTGGCTGTTGGACTTCCATTAGTGTCCCACTGGTGCAAACCTATGTGCAGCACCTCTGCATTGCACACTCAAACTCATTGTTACTAAGCCATTATACTAGCAAACACTGAGTAAACTTAGTGGCATCCTAAAAGTGGCTGTTGGACTTCCATTAGTGTCCCACTGGTGCAAACCTATGTGCAGCACCTCTGCATTGCACACTCAAACTCATTGTTACTAAGCCATTATACTAGCAAACACTGAGTAAACTTAGTGGCATCCTAAAAGTGGCTGTTGGACTTCCATTAGTGTCCCACTGGTGCAAAGCTATTTGCAGCACCACTGCATTGCACACTCAAACTCATTGTTACTAAGCCATTATACTAGCAAACACTGAGTAAACTTAGTGGCATCCTAAAAGTGGCTGTTGGACTTCCATTAGTGTCCCACTGGTGCAAAGCTATTTGCAGCACCACTGCATTGCGCACTCAAACTCATTGTTACTAAGCCATTATACTAGCAAACACTGAGTAAACTTAGTGGCATCCTAAAAGTGGCTGTTGGACTTCCATTAGTGTCCCACTGGTGCAAACCTATGTGCAGCACCTCTGCATTGCACACTCAAACTCATTGTTACTAAGCCATTATACTAGCAAACACTGAGTAAACTTAGTGGCATTCTAAAAGTGGCTGTTGGACTTCCATTAGTGTCTCACTGGTGCAAGCCTATGTGCAGCACCTCTGCATTGCACACTCAAACTCATTGTTACTAAGCCATTATACTAGCAAACACTGAGTAAACTTAGTGGCATCCTAAAAGTGGCTGTTGGACTTCCATTAGTGTCCCACTGGTGCAAACCTATGTGCAGCACCTCTGCATTGCACACTCAAACTCATTGTTACTAAGCCATTATACTAGCAAACACTGAGTAAACTTAGTGGCATTCTAAAAGTGTCTGTTGGACTTCCATTAGTGTCCCACTGGTGCAAACCTATGTGCAGCACCTCTGCATTGCACACTCAAACTCATTGTTACTAAGCCATTATACTAGCAAACACTGAGTAAACTTAGTGGCATCCTAAAAGTGGCTGTTGGACTTCCATTAGTGTCCCACTGGTGCAAACCTATGTGCAGCACCTCTGCATTGCACACTCAAACTCATTGTTACTAAACCATTATACTAGCAAACACTGAGTAAACTTAGTGGCATCCTAAAAGTGGCTGTTGGACTTCCATTAGTGTCCCACTGGTGCAAACCTATGTGCAGCACCTCTGCATTGCACACTCAAACTCATTGTTACTAAGCCATTATACTAGCAAACACTGAGTAAACTTAGTGGCATCCTAAAAGTGGCTGTTGGACTTCCATTAGTGTCCCACTGGTGCAAAGCTATTTGCAGCACCACTGCATTGCACACTCAAACTCATTGTTACTAAGCCATTATACTAGCAAACACTGAGTAAACTTAGTGGCATCCTAAAAGTGGCTGTTGGACTTCCATTAGTGTCCCACTGGTGCAAAGCTATGTGCAGCACCTCTGCATTGCACACTCAAACTCATTGTTACTAAGCCATTATACTAGCAAACACTGAGTAAACTTAGTGGCATCCTAAAAGTGGCTGTTGGACTTCCATTAGTGTCCCACTGGTGCAAACCTATGTGCAGCACCTCTGCATTGCACACTCAAACTCATTGTTACTAAGCCATTATACTAGCAAACACTGAGTAAACTTAGTGGCATCCTAAAAGTGGCTGTTGGACTTCCATTAGTGTCCCACTGGTGCAAAGCTATTTGCAGCACCACTGCATTGCACACTCAAACTCATTGTTACTAAGCCATTATACTAGCAAACACTGAGTAAACTTAGTGGCATCCTAAAAGTGGCTGTTGGACTTCCATTAGTGTCCCACTGGTGCAAAGCTATTTGCAGCACCACTGCATTGCGCACTCAAACTCATTGTTACTAAGCCATTATACTAGCAAACACTGAGTAAACTGAGTGGCATCCTAAAAGTGGCTGTTGGACTTCCATTAGTGTCCCACTGGTGCAAACCTATGTGCAGCACCTCTGCATTGCACACTCAAACTCATTGTTACTAAGCCATTATACTAGCAAACACTGAGTAAACTTAGTGGCATTCTAAAAGTGGCTGTTGGACTTCCATTAGTGTCTCACTGGTGCAAGCCTATGTGCAGCACCTCTGCATTGCACACTCAAACTCATTGTTACTAAGCCATTATACTAGCAAACACTGAGTAAACTTAGTGGCATCCTAAAAGTGGCTGTTGGACTTCCATTAGTGTCCCACTGGTGCAAACCTATGTGCAGCACCTCTGCATTGCACACTCAAACTCATTGTTACTAAGCCATTATACTAGCAAACACTGAGTAAACTTAGTGGCATTCTAAAAGTGTCTGTTGGACTTCCATTAGTGTCCCACTGGTGCAAACCTATGTGCAGCACCTCTGCATTGCACACTCAAACTCATTGTTACTAAGCCATTATACTAGCAAACACTGAGTAAACTTAGTGGCATCCTAAAAGTGGCTGTTGGACTTCCATTAGTGTCCCACTGGTGCAAACCTATGTGCAGCACCTCTGCATTGCACACTCAAACTCATTGTTACTAAACCATTATACTAGCAAACACTGAGTAAACTTAGTGGCATCCTAAAAGTGGCTGTTGGACTTCCATTAGTGTCCCACTGGTGCAAACCTATGTGCAGCACCTCTGCATTGCACACTCAAACTCATTGTTACTAAGCCATTATACTAGCAAACACTGAGTAAACTTAGTGGCATCCTAAAAGTGGCTGTTGGACTTCCATTAGTGTCCCACTGGTGCAAAGCTATTTGCAGCACCACTGCATTGCACACTCAAACTCATTGTTACTAAGCCATTATACTAGCAAACACTGAGTAAACTTAGTGGCATCCTAAAAGTGGCTGTTGGACTTCCATTAGTGTCCCACTGGTGCAAAGCTATGTGCAGCACCTCTGCATTGCACACTCAAACTCATTGTTACTAAGCCATTATACTAGCAAACACTGAGTAAACTTAGTGGCATCCTAAAAGTGGCTGTTGGACTTCCATTAGTGTCCCACTGGTGCAAACCTATGTGCAGCACCTCTGCATTGCACACTCAAACTCATTGTTACTAAGCCATTATACTAGCAAACACTGAGTAAACTTAGTGGCATCCTAAAAGTGGCTGTTGGACTTCCATTAGTGTCCCACTGGTGCAAACCTATGTGCAGCACCTCTGCATTGCACACTCAAACTCATTGTTACTAAGCCATTATACTAGCAAACACTGAGTAAACTTAGTGGCATCCTAAAAGTGGCTGTTGGACTTCCATTAGTGTCCCACTGGTGCAAAGCTATTTGCAGCACCACTGCATTGCACACTCAAACTCATTGTTACTAAGCCATTATACTAGCAAACACTGAGTAAACTTAGTGGCATCCTAAAAGTGGCTGTTGGACTTCCATTAGTGTCCCACTGGTGCAAAGCTATGTGCAGCACCTCTGCATTGCGCACTCAAACTCATTGTTACTAAGCCATTATACTAGCAAACACTGAGTAAACTTAGTGGCATCCTAAAAGTGGCTGTTGGACTTCCATTAGTGTCCCACTGGTGCAAACCTATGTGCAGCACCTCTGCATTGCACACTCAAACTCATTGTTACTAAGCCATTATACTAGCAAACACTGAGTAAACTTAGTGGCATCCTAAAAGTGGCTGTTGGACTTCCATTAGTGTCCCACTGGTGCAAACCTATGTGCAGCACCTCTGCATTGCACACTCAAACTCATTGTTACTAAGCCATTATACTAGCAAACACTGAGTAAACTTAGTGGCATCCTAAAAGTGGCTGTTGGACTTCCATTAGTGTCCCACTGGTGCAAAGCTATTTGCAGCACCACTGCATTGCACACTCAAACTCATTGTTACTAAGCCATTATACTAGCAAACACTGAGTAAACTTAGTGGCATCCTAAAAGTGGCTGTTGGACTTCCATTAGTGTCCCACTGGTGCAAAGCTATGTGCAGCACCTCTGCATTGCGCACTCAAACTCATTGTTACTAAGCCATTATACTAGCAAACACTGAGTAAACTTAGTGGCATCCTAAAAGTGGCTGTTGGACTTCCATTAGTGTCCCACTGGTGCAAACCTATGTGCAGCACCTCTGCATTGCACACTCAAACTCATTGTTACTAAGCCATTATACTAGCAAACACTGAGTAAACTTAGTGGCATCCTAAAAGTGGCTGTTGGACTTCCATTAGTGTCCCACTGGTGCAAACCTATGTGCAGCACCTCTGCATTGCACACTCAAACTCATTGTTACTAAGCCATTATACTAGCAAACACTGAGTAAACTTAGTGGCATCCTAAAAGTGTTTGTTGGACTTCCATTAGTGTCCCACTGGTGCAAACCTATGTGCAGCACCTCTGCATTGCACACTCAAACTCATTGTTACTAAGCCATTATACTAGCAAACACTGAGTAAACTTAGTGGCATCCTAAAAGTGGCTGTTGGACTTCCATTAGTGTCCCACTGGTGCAAACCTATGTGCAGCACATCTGCATTGCACACTCAAACTCATTGTTACTAAGCCATTATACTAGCAAACACTGAGTAAACTTAGTGGCATCCTAAAATTGGCTGTTGGACTTCCATTAGTGTCCCACTGGTGCAAACCTATGTGCAGCACCTCTGCATTGCACACTCAAACTCATTGTTACTAAGCCATTATACTAGCAAACACTGAGTAAACTTAGTGGCATCCTAAAAGTGTCTGTTGGACTTCCATTAGTGTCCCACTGGTGCAAACCTATGTGCAGCACCTCTGCATTGCACACTCAAACTCATTGTTACTAAGCCATTATACTAGCAAACACTGAGTAAACTTAGTGGCATTCTAAAAGTGTCTGTTGGACTTCCATTAGTGTCCCACTGGTGCAAACCTATGTGCAGCACCTCTGCATTGCACACTCAAACTCATTGTTACTAAGCCATTATACTAGCAAACACTGAGTAAACTTAGTGGCATCCTAAAAGTGGCTGTTGGACTTCCATTAGTGTCCCACTGGTGCAAACCTATGTGCAGTACCACTGCATTGCACACTCAAACTCATTGTTACTAAGCCATTATACTAGCAAACACTGAGTAAACTTAGTGGCATCCTAAAAGTGTCTGTTGGACTTCCATTAGTGTCCCACTGGTGCAAAGCTATGTGCAGCACCTCTGCATTGCAAAACTCAAACTCATTGTTACTAAGCCATTATACTAGCAAACACTGAGTAAACTTAGTGGCATCCTAAAAGTGGCTGTTGGACTTCCATTAGTGTCCCACTGGTGCAAACCTATGTGCAGCACCTCTGCATTGCACACTCAAACTCATTGTTACTAAGCCATTATACTAGCAAACACTGAGTAAACTTAGTGGCATCCTAAAAGTGTCTGTTGGACTTCCATTAGTGTCCCACTGGTGCAAACCTATGTGCAGCACCTCTGCATTGCACACTCAAACTCATTGTTACTAAGCCATTATACTAGCAAACACTGAGTAAACTTAGTGGCATCCTAAAAGTGGCTGTTGGACTTCCATTAGTGTCCCACTGGTGCAAACCTATGTGCAGCACCTCTGCATTGCTCACTCAAACTCATTGTTACTAAGCCATTATACTAGCAAACACTGAGTAAACTTAGTGGCATCCTAAAAGTGGCTGTTGGACTTCCATTAGTGTCCCACTGGTGCAAAGCTATTTGCAGCACCACTGCATTGCACACTCAAACTCATTGTTACTAAGCCATTATACTAGCAAACACTGAGTAAACTTAGTGGCATTCTAAAAGTGGCTGTTGGACTTCCATTAGTGTCCCACTGGTGCAAACCTATGTGCAGCACCTCTGCATTGCACACTCAAACTCATTGTTACTAAGCCATTATACTAGCAAACACTGAGTAAACTTAGTGGCATCCTAAAAGTGGCTGTTGGACTTCCATTAGTGTCCCACTGGTGCAAACCTATGTGCAGCACCTCTGCATTGCTCACTCAAACTCATTGTTACTAAGCCATTATACTAGCAAACACTGAGTAAACTTAGTGGCATCCTAAAAGTGGCTGTTGGACTTCCATTAGTGTCCCACTGGTGCAAAGCTATTTGCAGAACCACTGCGTTGCACACTCAAACTCATTGTTACTAAGCCATTATACTAGCAAACACTGAGTAAACTTAGTGGCATCTTAAAAGTGTCTGTTGGACTTCCATTAGTGTCTCACTGGTGCAAAGCTATGTGCAGCACCTCTGCATTGCACACTCAAACTCATTGTTACTAAGCCATTATACTAGCAAACACTGAGTAAACTTAGTGGCATTCTAAAAGTGGCTGTTGGACTTCCATTAGTGTCCCACTGGTGCAAGCCTATGTGCAGCACCTCTGCATTGCACACTCAAACTCATTGTTACTAAGCCATTATACTAGCAAACACTGAGTAAACTTAGTGGCATCCTAAAAGTGGCTGTTGGACTTCCATTAGTGTCCCACTGGTGCAAACCTATGTGCAGCACCTCTGCATTGCACACTCAAACTCATTGTTACTAAGCCATTATACTAGCAAACACTGAGTAAACTTAGTGGCATCCTAAAAGTGGCTGTTGGACTTCCAATAGTGTCCCACTGGTGCAAACCTATGTGCAGCACCTCTGCATTGCACACTCAAACTCATTGTTACTAAGCCATTATACTAGCAAACACTGAGTAAACTTAGTGGCATCCTAAAAGTGGCTGTTGGACTTCCATTAGTGTCCCACTGGTGCAAAGCTATTTGCAGCACCACTGCATTGCACACTCAAACTCATTGTTACTAAGCCATTATACTAGCAAACACTAAGTAAACTTAGTGGCATCCTAAAAGTGGCTGTTGGACTTCCATTAGTGTCCCACTGGTGCAAAGCTATGTGCAGCACCTCTGCATTGCACACTCAAACTCATTGTTACTAAGCCATTATACTAGCAAACACTGAGTAAACTTAGTGGCATCCTAAAAGTGGCTGTTGGACTTCCATTAGTGTCCCACTGGTGCAAACCTATGTGCAGCACCTCTGCATTGCACACTCAAACTCATTGTTACTAAGCCATTATACTAGCAAACACTGAGTAAATTTAGTGGCATTCTAAAAGTGTCTGTTGGACTTCCATTAGTGTCCCACTGGTGCAAACCTATGTGCAGCACCTCTGCATTGCACACTCAAACTCATTGTTACTAAGCCATTATACTAGCAAACACTGAGTAAACTTAGTGGCATCCTAAAAGTGGCTGTTGGACTTCCATTAGTGTCCCACTGGTGCAAACCTATGTGCAGCACCTCTGCATTGCTCACTCAAACTCATTGTTACTAAGCCATCATACTAGCAAACACTGAGTAAACTTAGTGGCATCCTAAAAGTGGCTGTTGGACTTCCATTAGTGTCCCACTGGTGCAAAGCTATTTGCAGCACCACTGCATTGCACACTCAAACTCATTGTTACTAAGCCATTATACTAGCAAACACTGAGTAAACTTAGTGGCATTCTAAAAGTGGCTGTTGGACTTCCATTAGTGTCCCACTGGTGCAAGCCTATGTGCAGCACCTCTGCATTGCACACTCAAACTCATTGTTACTAAGCCATTATACTAGCAAACACTGAGTAAACTTAGTGGCATCCTAAAAGTGGCTGTTGGACTTCCATTAGTGTCCCACTGGTGCAAACCTATGTGCAGCACCTCTGCATTGCACACTCAAACTCATTGTTACTAAGCCATTATACTAGCAAACACTGAGTAAACTTAGTGGCATCCTAAAAGTGGCTGTTGGACTTCCAATAGTGTCCCACTGGTGCAAACCTATGTGCAGCACCTCTGCATTGCACACTCAAACTCATTGTTACTAAGCCATTATACTAGCAAACACTGAGTAAACTTAGTGGCATCCTAAAAGTGGCTGTTGGACTTCCATTAGTGTCCCACTGGTGCAAAGCTATTTGCAGCACCACTGCATTGCACACTCAAACTCATTGTTACTAAGCCATTATACTAGCAAACACTAAGTAAACTTAGTGGCATCCTAAAAGTGGCTGTTGGACTTCCATTAGTGTCCCACTGGTGCAAAGCTATGTGCAGCACCTCTGCATTGCACACTCAAACTCATTGTTACTAAGCCATTATACTAGCAAACACTGAGTAAACTTAGTGGCATCCTAAAAGTGGCTGTTGGACTTCCATTAGTGTCCCACTGGTGCAAACCTATGTGCAGCACCTCTGCATTGCACACTCAAACTCATTGTTACTAAGCCATTATACTAGCAAACACTGAGTAAATTTAGTGGCATTCTAAAAGTGTCTGTTGGACTTCCATTAGTGTCCCACTGGTGCAAACCTATGTGCAGCACCTCTGCATTGCACACTCAAACTCATTGTTACTAAGCCATTATACTAGCAAACACTGAGTAAACTTAGTGGCATCCTAAAAGTGGCTGTTGGACTTCCATTAGTGTCCCACTGGTGCAAACCTATGTGCAGCACCTCTGCATTGCTCACTCAAACTCATTGTTACTAAGCCATCATACTAGCAAACACTGAGTAAACTTAGTGGCATCCTAAAAGTGGCTGTTGGACTTCCATTAGTGTCCCACTGGTGCAAAGCTATTTGCAGCACCACTGCATTGCACACTCAAACTCATTGTTACTAAGCCATTATACTAGCAAACACTGAGTAAACTTAGTGGCATCCTAAAAGTGTTTGTTGGACTTCCATTAGTGTCCCACTGGTGCAAACCTATGTGCAGCACCTCTGCATTGCACACTCAAACTCATTGTTACTAAGCCATTATACTAGCAAACACTGAGTAAACTTAGTGGCATCCTAAAAGTGTCTGTTGGACTTCCATTAGTGTCCCACTGGTGCAAAGCTATGTGCAGCACCTCTGCATTGCACACTCAAACTCATTGTTACTAAGCCATTATACTAGCAAACACTGAGTAAACTTAGTGGCATCCTAAAAGTGGCTGTTGGACTTCCATTAGTGTCCCACTGGTGCAAACCTATGTGCAGCACCTCTGCATTGCACACTCAAACTCATTGTTACTAAGCCATTATACTAGCAAACACTGAGTAAACTTAGTGGCATCCTAAAAGTGTCTGTTGGACTTCCATTAGTGTCCCACTGGTGCAAACCTATGTGCAGCACCTCTGCATTGCACACTCAAACTCATTGTTACTAAGCCATTATACTAGCAAACACTGAGTAAACTTAGTGGCATCCTAAAAGTGGCTGTTGGACTTCCATTAGTGTCCCACTGGTGCAAACCTATGTGCAGCACCTCTGCATTGCACACTCAAACTCATTGTTACTAAGCCATTATACTAGCAAACACTGAGTAAACTTAGTGGCATCCTAAAAGTGGCTGTTGGACTTCCATTAGTGTCCCACTGGTGCAAACCTATGTGCAGCACCTCTGCATTGCACACTCAAACTCATTGTTACTAAGCCATTATACTAGCAAACACTGAGTAAACTTAGTGGCATCCTAAAAGTGGCTGTTGGACTTCCATTAGTGTCCCACTGGTGCAAACCTATGTGCAGCACCTCTGCATTGCTCACTCAAACTCATTATTACTAAGCCATCATACTAGCAAACACTGAGTAAACTTAGTGGCATCCTAAAAGTGGCTGTTGGACTTCCATTAGTGTCCCACTGGTGCAAAGCTATTTGCAGCACCACTGCATTGCACACTCAAACTCATTGTTACTAAGCCATTATACTAGCAAACACTGAGTAAACTTAGTGGCATCCTAAAAGTGTTTGTTGGACTTCCATTAGTGTCCCACTGGTGCAAACTTATGTGCAGCACCTCTGCATTGCACACTCAAACTCATTGTTACTAAGCCATTATACTAGCAAACACTGAGTAAACTTAGTGGCATCCTAAAAGTGTCTGTTGGACTTCCATTAGTGTCCCACTGGTGCAAAGCTATGTGCAGCACCTCTGCATTGCACACTCAAACTCATTGTTACTAAGCCATTATACTAGCAAACACTGAGTAAACTTAGTGGCATCCTAAAAGTGGCTGTTGGACTTCCATTAGTGTCCCACTGGTGCAAACCTATGTGCAGCACCTCTGCATTGCACACTCAAACTCATTGTTACTAAGCCATTATACTAGCAAACACTGAGTAAACTTAGTGGCATCCTAAAAGTGTCTGTTGGACTTCCATTAGTGTCCCACTGGTGCAAACCTATGTGCAGCACCTCTGCATTGCACACTCAAACTCATTGTTACTAAGCCATTATACTAGCAAACACTGAGTAAACTTAGTGGCATCCTAAAAGTGCCTGTTGGACTTCCATTAGTGTCCCACTGGTGCAAACCTATGTGCAGCACCTCTGCATTGCACACTCAAACTCATTGTTACTAAGCTATTATACTAGCAAACACTGAGTAAACTTAGTGGCATCCTAAAAGTGGCTGTTGGACTTCCATTAGTGTCCCACTGGTGCAAACCTATGTGCAGCACCTCTGCATTGCACACTCAAACTCATTGTTACTAAGCCATTATACTAGCAAACACTGAGTAAACTTAGTGGCATCCTAAAAGTGGCTGTTGGACTTCCATTAGTGTCCCACTGGTGCAAAGCTATTTGCAGAACCACTGCGTTGCACACTCAAACTCATTGTTACTAAGCCATTATACTAGCAAACACTGAGTAAACTTAGTGGCATCTTAAAAGTGGCTGTTGGACTTCCATTAGTGTCCCACTGGTGCAAGCCTATGTGCAGCACCTCTGCATTGCACACTCAAACTCATTGTTACTAAGCCATTATACTAACAAACACTGAGTAAACTTAGTGGCATCCTAAAAGTGGCTGTTGGACTTCCATTAGTGTCCCACTGGTGCAAAGCTATTTGCAGCACCACTGCATTGCACACTCAAACTCATTGTTACTAAGCCATTATACTAGCAAACACTGAGTAAACTTAGTGGCATCCTAAAAGTGGCTGTTGGACTTCCATTAGTGTCCTACTGGTGCAAAGCTATTTGCAGCACCACTGCATTGCACACTCAAACTCATTGTTACTAAGCCATTATACTAGCAAACTATGCTGCCAGTTTAAGGGCCGTAGTTGCATTGTCAGGGATAGTTATTGTTGTTTATTCTGCTGTTAAGAAAGATAGACCACCGCTGCAATCTACACCACCTCTCAATTTTTACTACCACATTTTCAGTGCACAATCTTGTCGCAATCAAAATGAGTGGCAAAATGACAGATGCTGGTGGAAAGGGGAAGAGGCGTGTTGGAAAAGGAAAAAAAGGGTTTGTCCGTGGGGAAGGTGGCAAAGCTCCATTAACATCTGCTGAAGATAGACCATCTTCCAGCAAAAGTAAGATGTCTACTACTTACCGTGGACAATCCGATGTGCTCCCTTTTTTACGGACACGAACAACTGGACAAAGGTAGATGATGGCCAAAAAAAGAAAATGCTTGAATGGATCTCAAGTGGTCCAACAAGTGCCCTCTCCTCCACCTCAACTACCGCATCCAAAAAACACCAGTCCTCTGAGTTGTCATCCCAATCACACTTGCTTTCTCCCAGCTCTGAAGTCTCCATCCGCCCTGCACAGTATGGTGGAACTGAGATGGCTGAGTCTGCAGAGCTGTTCAGTCACACTATAGCCTGGGAATCAGAGGTCTGCTCCCAAGCTACAGTGAGTACAGACCAGGAAATGGTCTGCAGTGATGCCCAGAACCTTTGTGACTCAGATTCAGGCCGTGATGACCAAGTTTCTGAGCATAATGTTGACCCTTATTCACAAACTGAAACACCTGTTGTAATAGACAATGAGGAACATACTGATGACGATGAGACGCAGATACCAGATTGGGATGACAACTTAAATATTCGGTCAGGGCAACAAGAGGCTCGGTCTGAGGGTGAGGGGAGTGCAAACACAACAATTGATGAGGAAGTTCTAGATCCCACCTACTGTCAACCCACAGTCAGGCCCTCGAGGAGGTCAACAGAGACGGTGGAGGAGGATGCAACTGACGATGAAGAAGTTACCTTGCGCCTTCCTGGACAGAGTCGGAGTACTGGTAGCACGTCTACAACTGCATCCTCAGCCACCACTGTGCCTCTGAGCACTAGTCCGGGTATATCAGCAGGTGGCATGCCCTCTAAGCCTTGCCTAGCCTGGTCCTTTTTTGACATAGCAAAAGATCGCCCAAATTATGTGATCTGTAAAGTTTGTCGTGATTCTGTTAGTAGAGGGCAAAACCTCAGCAGTTTGACAACTTCTTCCATGAATCGTCACATGAATAAATATCATATGTCCCAGTGGGAAGCTCACCGTGCTGCAATACGGCCTAGTGGAGCGAACCATCCACCGCCTGCCCCTTCCAGTGCATCCGCGCGCTCTTCATCTTCTAGGACTGTGGGGACAGCTGTCACACCTGGTTTTCCACGCACAACTTCCACCACTGTAACCGCAACAGGCAGTTTGCTTGGTAGGTCGTCAGTTGGTTTGGAAGGAGAAACAAGTGCGTGTGTACAGCTCTCTCAGACATCGATAGCACCAACGTTGGATGAAGGCAACATCATGTCTACGCCTGCACTTTCCTCACAAACCTGCATTTTTCCAGGGACACCCTACTCAACACCGTCTACACACAGCAGCCAGATCTCTGTCCCTCAGATGTGGACAAATAAAAGGCCATTTCCTGCGACCCATGAGAAAGCTAAGAGGTTGACTTTATCCCTCTGTAAGCTCTTGGCTACCGAAATGCTGCCTTTCCGCCTGGTGGACACACAGGATTTTAGAGACCTTATGTCTGTTGCTGTGCCCCAGTACCAGATGCCCAGTCGCCACTACTTCTCTAAGAAAGGTGTGCCCGCGCTACACCAGCATGCACACAACATCACCGCTTCCTTGAGAAACTCTGTGTGTGAACGGGTGCATTTCACCACCGATACTTGGACCAGTAAGTATGGACAGGGACGTTACATGTCACTGACTGGGCACTAGGTAACTATGGTGATAGATGGTGAAGGGTCTGCTGCCCAAGTCTTGCCGTCCCCACGACTTGTGTGTCAATCCTCTGTCTGTCCAAGTTCCGCCACTGCTTCTGCCTCCTCCACCTCATCTGGGTCCTCCACCTCTGCTCCAAGCCTGCCTGGTCAGGCCACCAGCGTTCTCACTGTGCAGAAGGAATCACGCACCCCTCATTACTATGCTGGCAGCAGAGCGCA
The DNA here is from genome assembly GCF_048569485.1 of Anomaloglossus baeobatrachus. Lineage (NCBI taxonomy): Eukaryota > Metazoa > Chordata > Amphibia > Anura > Aromobatidae > Anomaloglossus > Anomaloglossus baeobatrachus. The sequence goes on along the minus strand of NC_134354.1, from coordinate 396,608,380 downwards.
ACGGCATCAGGTGGTCTTTAGCTTGACATGTCTTGGAAATAGGAGTCACACAGCGGATGAGTTGTGGGCAGCTCTGGAGACTGAGTTTAATAAATAGTTTTCTCCACTCAACCTGCAGCCTGGTAAGGCCGTGTGTGACAATGGTGCAAACCTGGGTGCGGCCCTTCGCCTGCGCAAGGTGACACACGTGCCTTGTATGGCTCACATGTTGAACCTTGTTGTCCAGCAATTTTTAACACACTATCCCCGCCTAGATGGCCTTCTGAACAGGGCACGAAAACTGTCTGCTCACTTCCGCCGTTCAACCACCGCTGCTGAGCGACTTGCATCGCTCCAGAAGTCTTTCGGCCTACCGGTTCATCGCCTGAAATGCGATGTGCCGACACGCTGGAATTCGACTCTCCACATGTTACAGCGACTGTGGCAGCACCGCCGAGCCCTGGTGCAATACGTCATGATGTATAGCCTGGGCCAACGAGATGCAGAGGTGGGGCAGATCACCCTGATGGAGTGGTCTCAGATCAAGGACCTATGCACCCTTCTGCACAGTTTCGACATGGCGACGAATATGTTTAGCGCTGACAATGCCATTATCAGCATGACAATTCCAGTCATTTACATGCTGGAGCACACGCTAAACACTATTCGGAGTCAGGGGGTGGAACAACAGGAAGGGGAGGAACTACAGGAGGATTCATATGCGCAAGACACAACAACGTCACCAAGGTACAGACGTTCATCATCACCAACGCGGCAGGCATGGGACCATGGGGGACAGGGATCAACAAGGGCGCATGGTAGCAGGCGAAATGTTGAGGAAGGTGCAGGAGAACATGAAGAAATGGAGGACGAACTGTCCATGGACATGGAATACTCAGCGGATGAGGGAGACCTTGGTCAAATTTCAGTTGAAAGAGGTTGGGGGGAGATGTCAGAGGAAGAAAGAACGGTTAGCACCTCTATGCCACAAACACAGCGTGGACTTGGTCCGCATGGCTGCACAAGACACATGAGCGCCTTCTTGCTGCACTACCTCCAACATGACCCTCGTATTGTCAAAATTAGAAGTGATGATGACTACTGGCTTGCCACACTATTAGATCCCCGATACAAGTCCAAATTTTGTGACATAATTCCAGCCATAGAAAGGGACGCATGTATGCAGGAGTATCAGCAAAAGCTGTTACTCGATCTTAGCTCGGCTTTTCCACCAAACAACCGTGCAGGTGCAGGGAGTGAATCTCCCAGTTGTAACTTGACAAACATGGGACGGTCTCGTCATCTTCAACAGTCTACCCGTACCAGTAGCACCGTATCTGGTGCTGGTAACAGCAATTTTATTGAATCTTTTCATAATTTTTTTAGACCCTCCTTTGCAAGGCCACCACAGACAACAAGTCTGACACATAGTCAACGGCTGGAGAAGATGATACAGGAGTATCTCCAAATGAACATCGATGCCATTACTTTGCAAATGGAGCCTTGCTCATTTTGGGCTTCAAATCTTGAAAAATGGCCAGAGCTCTCCACTTACGCCTTGGAGATTTTGTCGTGTCCAGCTGCCAGCGTTGTCTCTGAACGTGTCTTCAGTGCTGCTGGGTGTGTGCTGACAGATAAGCGCACGTGTCTGTCCAGTGACAATGTGGACAGACTAACGTTCATCAAAATGAACGAGTCATGGATCCACAAGGAATTTACTACCCCTGTGTCATCCTGGGTAGAGTAAATGCTTGTGTATTTTGAATGTGCTTGATGCAAATCTAGCTGTGAAGTGTACAACTAGGGCACAAGTGCTGCCACTGATGGGGTGTCTTTGTGGCCCAATTTTTGGAAAAAAGGGAGACTCTTCTTGGAGTAACCCTTGCTGTGTTTTTAAAAATGATCCAAGATGCACAGCGCTGGTATCAGGAAAAACTTTGCTACCTACCCCGGTGTCATCCTGGGGACGGTTAAGTATGGCGTATTTTTGAATGTGCTTGATGCAAATCTAGCTGTGAAGTGTACAACTGGGGCACAAGTGCTGCCACTGAAGGGGTGGGTGTCTGTGTGGCCCAAGTTTTGGAAAAAAGGGAGACTCCGCTTGGAGTAACCCTTGCTTACATTGTTTTTAAAAATGATCCAAGATGCACAGAGCTGGGATCAGGAAAGACTTTGCTACCTACCCCGGTGTCATCCTGGGGACGGTTAAGTATGGCGTATTTTTGAATGTGCTTGATGCAAATCTAGCTGTGAAGTGTACAACTGGGGCACAAGTGCTGCCACTGAAGGGGTGGGTGTGTGTGTGGCCCAATTTTTGGAAAAAAGGGAGCCTCCGCTTGGAGTAACCCTTGCTTACATTGTTTTTAAAAATGATCCAAGATGCACAGTGCTGGGATCAGGAAAGACTTTGCTACCTACCCCGGTGTCATCCTGGGGACGGTTAAGTATGGCGTATTTTTGAATGTGCTTGATGCAAATCTAGCTGTGAAGTGTACAACTGGGGCACAAGTGCTGCCACTGAAGGGGTGGGTGTGTGTGTGTGGCCCAATTTTTGGAAAAAAGGGAGACTCCGCTTGGAGTAACCCTTGCTTACATTGTTTTTAAAAATGATCCAAGATGCACAGAGCTGGGATCAGGAAAGACTTTGCTACCTACCCCGGTGTCATCCTGGGGACGGTTAAGTATGGCGTATTTTTGAATGTGCTTGGTGCAAATCTAGCTGTGTAGTGTACAACTGGGGCACAAGTGCTGCCACTGAAGGGGTGGGTGTGTGTGTGGCCCAATTTTTGGAAAAAAGGGAGACTCCGCTTGGAGTAACACTTGCTTACATTGTTTTTAAAAATGATCCAAGATGCACAGCGCTGGGATCAGGAAAGACTTTGCTACCTACCCCGGTGTCATCCTGGGGACGGTTAAGTATGGCGTATTTTTGAATGTGCTTGGTGCAAATCTAGCTGTGTAGTGTACAACTGGGGCACAAGTGCTGCCACTGAAGGGGTGGGTGTGTGTGTGGCCCAATTTTTGGAAAAAAGGGAGACTCCGCTTGGAGTAACACTTGCTTACATTGTTTTTAAAAATGATCCAAGATGCACAGCGCTGGGATCAGGAAAGACTTTGCTACCTACCCCGGTGTCATCCTGGGGACGGTTAAGTATGGCGTATTTTTGAATGTGCTTGATGCAAATCTAGCTGTGAAGTGTACAACTGGGGCACAAGTGCTGCCACTGAAGGGGTGGGTGTGTGTGGGGCCCAATTTTTGGAAAAAAGGGAGACTCCGCTTGGAGTCACCTTGCGGTGTTTTACATGATTTTAGAAGGGCGTGCCATGCCTATATCTGTGTCTCCTTCTCTTTTTCCTTGTCCTGCTCTTTTGTTTTCGCATGAGTATATGTCCTTGTCACTTTCCCATGTGTTTGTGTTGTGTTGTGAGTTGTTTGTCACCTTTTGGACACCTTTGAGGGTGTTTTCTAGGTGTTTTTATGTGTTTGTGATTGCCTGCCATTGTTTCCTAAGCGGTTCGAGTTCGGTTCGTCGAACGTTCGCCGAACCGAACTCGAACGAGACGTCCTTTCGGCGAACCGAACTCGAGCCGAACCGCGACCGGTTCGCTCATCTCTAATTGTGACTGCCAGTTCAAGTGGCTGCTGGGCCGACCAAGCCACCTCTTGTAATAAGAATAGACAATGTATACGGAGAGCGATGGTGTGGGTGGGGTTAACTTTCTCAGCACTGCTTCACACTACATCTAAGAACTCTGATTGTATCACAATCGCTGCGTCCAGTAATCTAAGTTATACATCGTTGGAATCAGGGTCTCTTCTCCTACAATATACTGTTGTTAGATAAGGTAGGAAAAACACATTCCCTTTAGGCCTGAAACACACTTCCGCATAAAAAACGTACGTGTCTCATGTTCCGTTTTTCGGGTCCGTGCTCCGTTTTTTATGGGCGTTTCTCCGGTATGTGTGACATCCGTGTGATGGCGTATGCTTGCCGTGTGTGCGTTGTGACGTAGCGACCACCAACGTGGTAAATGGTCGCTATATGTCACAGTGGAGAAGGTATCTGCGATATCTAGACGAAAAAGGTTGCTATGGGACTTGTAGTCCACAAAGGCTTCTTGCTACACATAAGGGTCAGGTTCCCTTTAATAATCCCAAGGTGCTCTGCAGGGCTGAGATTCACAGACCTCCACCTGTGGGTGTGGCTCGAGGGGTTAAAGCAATCCAGTCTCAGAACCTGGGTGGAGTGTGTCTAGGGCAGTCTGGATAGAGACTAGCTCTAGACTTCCAGCGTGTGTGCTGGGAGAGAGTGAGAGCAGAGCCGAGAACTCTGCAGGGAGCAACCTGTGTGGAGGCTGAGCACAGGACTCCGTTATTAAGACTGAGGTGAGTGCAGCCAGACGAGGGCTGTAAGGCCGAGCCTCTCCTGGAGGAGACCCAGACCCAGACCTAGTGGTCTGCAGAGGGCCCTGGGGCCGCGAGGGAACCTCAGCTAGAGGTGTCTGCTGGCAGGGGCCAGAGACTAAGGAAAGTGGTTAACTTCCACTATGAACTTGTAATAGAGTCTGCTCTGTAAGCTGCAGAGCCGGAAGCCTGGAAAATCTCCAGGCCGGCGTGGAGCGCTTATAAGTTTGTGGACCCTCCTGGAACAGCCGAACGGGGCATCGTAAGACCGTCTCCTACGGCAAGGGGTGCCTGTGTGACGGGGACCCGTATGGACGGTGCATAACCCAGCTGTGTTCCGGATGAATTTACATGTACAGCAAGGACAATAAAGCTGTTTGGATCGGACTATTTGAGTCACGGCGTCTTTGTAGTCTTGGGGGACCCCCACCCCGCTACAGCGTGTGGAATGTCCATGTATGCGTACGTGTAATGTCCGTGTGGTGTCCATATGTGTTGATCTTGTGTGTTGTAAAATGTCGTTGCTACATACCCGCTGACAGCCGACAGACAGAGACGAGCGATGAGAATGAACTCGGGTGAACCTCACCCGACTTCATTGTCATACCACGGCTCTGTCTGTGTGTGGCGTCCTGATTAGTGGACATCCGTGATGGAATCACCGGTGACCGCTAATCCCCTGAGTAACTGAAAATAGCAGCGACATTAGCGCTGCCGTCACTCAGGTTACCCGCGGCTAGCTGGAGTCACCCACCCGATACGACACCGCTACTCACCTGTGACTTCTTCGCTGATCGCGCAGCTCACTTCAGTCACTCGGGCGACTCGCTGTCACAGGTGGAGGATCCAGTGGTGGCCGCGAGTAACCTGACTGACATCATCGGTGATCGCGCGGCTCACTTCAGTTGCTGCTTGGAGGTGATAGAGAGCGGTCATTGTGTGTGGCCGCTCCTGTCACCTTCATGTAGCAAAGCTGAGAGCGTCGTGAGACATCCATGGATTACGGCGGACCTGAATAGGTTTTTTGGTTTTATTAAATTGGTGAACGAGGGTGTTTTTGTTTAAATTATTCTAAATAAAGGATTTTTTGAATGTGTGTGTTAATTTACTTTTACAGGTTAATCATGGAAGTTATCTTGGGAAGACGGCTGCCATGTTTAACCTAGGAGTTAGTGGCAGCTATGGGCTGCTGCCATTAAGTCCTTATTACTCCAATTGCCACTGCACCAGGGCAATTTGGGAAGAGTTGGGTAGAGTCCCGGGACTGTTGCATCTAATGGAGGCGGCTTTTCCGGGCGGCTGCTGGATGATATTGTTAGGGTGGTGGGCTCCCCATAACGTGGGGCTCACCATCTTGAGAATACCAGCCTTCAGCCGTGTGACTTTAGTATGGCTGGTATCAAAATTGGAGGGGACCGCACGTCGTTTTTTTAAATTATTTATTTATTTTACTACACAATATAGACCCGCCCACCAGCTCCTGTGATTTGTTGCAGTGAGACAGCTGTCACTCAGCGTGGGGGCGTGTCTGACTGCAACCAATCATAGGCGCCTGTGGGCGGAGGAAGCAGGGAATAATAGATTGAATAATCAGCGGCCGTCCTTTTCAAAATAGTTAAAGCTTTTGCACAGCTGTTCGTCGCCACGCTGGTGATCGGGGATCTGTAAGGGCAAGCACGCACTTTGCGTTCTCCTACTTGCAGTTCAAAACGCACGTTTTGGGCTTAATTGATTTGACCAAAGTTGCCTTTTTCAGAACTTTAGAGCTGAAAACGCATGTGTATTTACTGCGTTTTAGATGCGTTTTCAGCGCTTTTTGCATGCTTTTTCATCTGCGTTTTCACAGATGCGTTTTGAACATCAATAGACTGCTAAATAAAGTTTAAGCAGTCAAACATAATGAAAAAAGAGAAAAAAACAGGACAAATCTATATTAATGGAAAAAATAATGAAAATAGATATATTTCATAAAATTATAGCGGTAATATACATTTTATCACTAAAATAGCAATAAATGCATATTTTTATTAAATTAAATTGTCGGATTATGTGTGTGTGTAAAGGGACATATGAAATCGTTATTTTGACGTCCAAAAAGCATGCATTTTGATAGTCAAAAATGCATGTTTTCTGCACTGAAAAAGCAGGTAAAACGCAGGTATTTCAAGTTTCTTGGTTTTTGCCATTTTTCATTGACTTCAATGTTAGCAAAACTGACCTAACATGGCAAAAACAATTGACATGCTCCTTTTTTGAACGCATGTTTTTTGCCACAAGATATGCAAATTAAACGCAGCGTTTTAAAACACAAAGTGCGGTCTGAAAATCAACAGTTTCCATTAACTTTGCTGGAAAATCAAAACGGATGCATTTAGGCAGAAAAAAGGTGCTTCTCAAAACGCACCCAAAAAGCACCAGAAACGCAGGTGGAAACGCAAAGTGTGTGCTTGCCCTTAGTATGAGACAGGGGGAGATACAGACCGACTGACAAAGAAATATTGACTGACAACCACAGAAAAAAAGGGATATTGACTGACAGCCACATTAAAAATAGATTGACCGACATCGCTCACAAAACAACGCACACGGACATGCTACGTGTGCCGTCCGTGCAGCCACGGACCCATTGACTTTAGCGGATCCATGCCTGCGTGATCCCGGAGAAAAACGGACATGTCGAGCGTGTTGGAAAACGCACACACGTACTAACGACACGGACACACGTTCCATGTGTTTTTACGTGTGTGTGCCTGCTACCATAGGGTAGCATTGGTCTACGTGTCTCCGTGCCGCCAGTACGTGCAAAAACGTACCAAACACGTACCGGCGGCACGGATGTGTGTCGGAGGCCTTAAACAATGAATGGGGGCAACCAAGGATCTGTGTAGAGCCTCAGTTTCCAATTCATAGAAAATTTAATGTATACAGCACAAACTAGATCATATTATTTCCATTATTTGCAGAATGTGAAATCTCTGTTTCTTAACACATTAAAATCAAGCAGCTGTTTGTGTTGACTCTGAAGCTTTATTTGCCGCCTGATGCTTGATTAAACTGGGGCAGGGTTTTCATTTAACTATGAAATCGGACATGACCGATTGATTGGCTCTTTACAGCTCAGTGCCAGACTACACGGCTATTGATTCTGCTTGGCCCTGTACAATGTAAATGCTGTGAGTTAAGTAGCACTGCTGTACAAGCTTCATTACTGCAGAGGCTCGTGTACTCATTGTGCTATGATGTGATGACCATGCAATTTACAAGTCAATTAATGACACATTCACTACATGAAACAAATCTCAGGGTCCTCATGTGTAAGCTCTACAAAAATAGCTGGTGGTCCGAAAAATGTGTTGGCTTTTCCCATATACCTTCTTTATGCACTCCCCCTATATTCAGCTCACCCATGTATCTATCCTTATTACAATAACTTACCATTATTATAGTTATCATTTTTACTTCTTTTTCTTGTACTAAAAAAAATGTATATATTGATACTGTATGTTTTCTCTTTATGAGGATACTAAATGTGTAGTGGCTGTTTTCCTGTAAACCATTATAAATATAATATATATTTCTAATAATTTTTCTTTTCCAAAGGGACTTAACAGGATTTTCAAGAAATAAATATTTTTCTATACACTGTTTGCCCAGAATAAAAATGACAAAACGAACTATACTCATGCACCGCATGCCGAGAGCTTCCTCCCATCACGGTCACTACCTTTTTTGAAATGTTGCAGCAGTGAGGTGTGACTACTGTGTGCAATGACTGGACTCAGCAGTGACTCAACAGAGCCCAGTGATTGGCTGCAGCATTGTAGACATGAGAAAAACAAAAAACCTCATAACCAATATAATGATATATAACCATCAGGGACCTCCTCAAGTGAGGGGCCCTGTGGTGAACACCTACTCCATAGCATACCTGAAAACACGGGAGAAACTGAGTATATATGGTGCAAAATTATAACAAAGTTTATTTAGAATGCATGATTAAAATGATACATAAACAATCAGGGCCATGATTAAAAAGGGGTTAAAACCACATGGAAGGGTAATGGTTCTATAGGACTCTAAATACCCTGAAAAGACACTTGATGTGAGGTTTACAAAGAGAATAGAAAACCCATCAGGGAAAGTGAAGCTGGAGCCACTGTGATTCACCGTTTAGCAAAACGTACCTTGGAGGATGGCTTTAGGGCAGGTTGGGTGGTACTATCCCTCTGGGAGTTCTCTTTGTCCCTGACAACCTTAATCTTATTATGGTAACTACTATATTACCATTCCCATGGTATCCACTGTGATTAATCATCTTTACTTGGCACATGCACTTTGATGGATACATAATCTATTTAAAGCAATGACCCAATTTTGTCCCATTGTATTGTGATTCATTGTACTGAACATTGCTGTTTATTTTCCATGGGTTTTTCTATTCTCTTGGTAAACCTCACATCAAGTGTCTTTTCAGGGTCCTCAGAGTCCCATAGAACCATTACCCTTCCATGTGGTTTTAACCCCTTTTTAATCATGGCCCTGATTATTTGTGCATCATTTTAATCATGCATTCTAAATAAACTTTGTTATAATTTCGCACCATATATACTCCATTTCTCCCGTGTTTTCAAGCATTGTAGACATGATGTTACCACTGCAATCTGTCAACAAAGACCAGCAACTACTAAAAATAAAAATATACAAAAATTTTTTTAGATGTTTTGCATACTCTATTTTACTACCTCTCTCTGGGTTTAAAAACCTACATATATGGGCAAAAGGATATCCGCCATTACAGGAAAGTAGTTTAAAGCATTATCATGTAAGTCTCTTTTTTGTTTGTTTCTAATGTGTATGGATTATGTCCATTTGACAGACTGTGCCTCCAGGCCAACCATAGGTGCTTGTATCCTTTATCCTCTCTCTTCACCTATATATGTAGATTTTTAAACCCAGAGAGAGGTAGTAAAATAGATAAGTACCCAGAGCAATGAGATTGCCATGACGTGGCTACTGGGCAGATATGGCAATGGCCGTTTTGATATGCAAAACATTTAAAAAAAAATGTATTATATTTTTTTGTTTTTTTTAGTAGTTTAAAGCTTTGTAAGTCTCTTTTTTTGTCTGTTAACAAAGATCAGGAGCGGAAACAAAGGAAGCACTGGGCAAGCCAGAGAACAAAAAGTAACTATTACTATAAATGTCTACATACACAATATACTGACAAACTTAAAGTATGTACTGTATGCCAGAATGTTATGCCTTTCCATTATATAGCCTAGAGTGCAAAATATCTTTAGCGATATAAGTCTCACTGATTATAAATGGAAGGGAAGGTTTCTCCATTGAAGTGTTGCTTTCTGAACTACACCGTGTGCAGAATTATTAGGCAAATGAGTATTTTGAGCACATGATACTTTTTATACATGCTGTCCTATTCCAAGCTGTATAGGCTTCAGAGCCAGCTACCAATTAAGTAAATCAGGTGATGTGCATCTCTAATGAGGAGGGGTGTGGTGTAATGAGATCAACACCCTATATAAGGGTGCTTAATTGTTAGGCAACTTTCTTTCCTTTAGCAAAATGGGTCAGAAGAGATATTTGATGGAGTCTGAAAAGTCCAAAATTGTTAGATGTCTTGCAGAGGGATGCAGCAGTCTTGAAATTGCCAAACTTTTGAAGCGTGATCACCGAACAATCAAGCATTTCATGGCAAATAGCCAACAGGGTCTCAGGAAGCATGTTGGGCAAACAAGGCGCAAAATAACTGCCCATGAATTGAGGAAAATCAAGCGTGAAGCTGCCAAGATGCCATTTGCCACCAGTTTGATCATATTTCAGAGCTGTAAAGTTACTGGAGTATCAAAAAGCACAAGGTGTGTGTCACGCTCCCCGGGTCCTCTGCTCCGCTTCCCGGCTCACCTGCCACGCTCCCCGCTCTCCAGCCTCCATCGCCCGCGCTTCCCAGGCCTCCTGGTCGCCGCTCCCGGCGCCCGTCGGCTTCCCAGCCCCAGCCCGGGTCTGTTGCGTCCTCCTCTCAGCTTCCTGTCCTGGCTTCTGGCACCCGGGCCGCGCGCATGCGCATTAGGGCGCGCGCGCGGTCACTGACCCTTTCTTAAAGGGCCAGTGTCCACTGACAGGAAATGAAGCACACAGGTACGGGGTATAAAGGGGTGCAATGTCCAAGGGGGCGGGGCCTGATCTTCGTGTTTCCCAAGCTAGGAGTCAGGTCTCCTTGTGTTCCTGTGAGATACTTTCCTCTCTCTCTTCTAGAGCCGATCCTGCATTGCCATCCAGTCCTGCCGTATCCCGAACCCCGAACGCTGCCTATCTGCCATCCTGACAGTCCGCACCTTCTCTGTTCCCTGCGGTGACCCGTCATCTCGCTCCAACGGTTCCGGACCCCGCCTGACATCATCCCGGCTTCCGAACCTGAGCTCCGTCACCCGGACCACCATCAGTGACCCCGTGGTTCCAGGGACTTCTCCATTGTGCTCTTGTGCGCGGACTGTTCTGCTACCTATAGTGCTCCGGCTACCGGACTCCTTTCCCTCATCGGGGAGTTCGGCCCAGTGGATCCACCTTCTGGGTCTGCCCATCCACCTGGCCCTAACAGTAAGATCAGGCCATGAATCCCGCCGAAGCACTAGCGGCCTTGCATGAGGAACTCCAACGCCAGCGTGAAGTCCAGACCCGCATGCTGAACTTTATGACTTCCGTGGACGCCCGCTTGAACACGCTACAAGCATCGGTCACATCTTCAGCACCTCCGGCCTCCACTAGTCAATCCACGGCTCCCGCTCCCGTGGCAGCCTCCTCGGATGCTTCCAGACTTCGTTTGGCCTCACCACCCCGGTACGCCGGAGATCCCAAGACCTGCAGGGGGTTTATAAACCAATGCTCCCTCCATTTCACGCAGCTGCCGCATTTGTTTGCCTCCGACCAAGCCAAGGTCGCCTTCATAATGTCTCACCTAGAGGGCGAGGCACTGGCGTGGATGAACCCCTTGTGGGAGAAGGAGGACCCTATGACCAAGAACCTCCAGGAGTTCCTGCAGGCTTTTCGCGGCACCTTTGACGAGCCCAGACGCGCCTCCGCGTCTGCTTCATCTCTTCTCCGGTTACGTCAGGGAACTCTGATGGTGGGTCAATACGCCATCCGTTTCCGCACCTTGGCTTCGGAACTCGGGTGGAATAACAAGGCCCTAACCGCCGCCTTCTGGGAAGGACTCTCGGGTCGAATCAAAGATGAGCTGGCTGGTCGTGACGTACCGTCCACCCTGGACGCCCTGATTACCCTAGCGACTCGAGTGGACATTCGCTTTCAGGAGCGGTCCAAAGAGGTGTCCCGTGAGATACGCCCGGTACGGCATTCCTCTCCTCCGCAGAAGTCCGCCGTACTCCAGTCAACGGCATCTGGTGTCTCCGTCCATCAGCCCATGCAGGTCGACCGTGTGCGACAGTCTGAACAACGTCGAGCAGAGCGGCTCGCCAAGGGTCTCTGCTTCTACTGCGGAGAGGGCACACACCTGCTACGCTCCTGTCCAGAGAGGCCGGGAAACTCCAAAGCCTAGGGTCGGTAGGAGAGGCCACCCTAGGTGCTGGGACTCTCTCAGACCCGGTTACATGGACTGTGCAAGTGACAACGGGAGAGACGCGGTTCACGGCTGAGGTGTACCTCGATTCTGGGGCAGCAGGCAATTTCATCCAGCAGGCCACGGTGGACAAGTACCAGGTGCCTGTTACTCCGCTCGACAAACCCCTCGTGATTGCCTCTGTGGATGGGAGACCCCTCTCTGACACCATCTCCTGGATCACCAGGCCGGTTGAATTGCGTATCGGTGCTCTGCACACCGAGAACATCGCTCTCTACGTCCTCCCACACATGTCACATCAAATCCTGCTGGGCCTTCCTTGGTTACGGACACACGAACCTTCAGTCAGCTGGGGCACTGGTGAAATCACTCGATGGGGCTCTTCTTGCCATGAGAACTGTCTGAAGACCATACAACCCATCCGGCGACCTCCGGTTCCAGAGTCCCTACCGGGACTACCCTCAGCCTATTGGTCCTTCGCGGACGTCTTTGATAAGAAGGAGTCAGAGGTACTTCCTCCACATCGTCCTTACGATTGTGCCATTGACCTGCTCCCGGGAACTACACCACCTCGAGGACGGATATATCCACTGTCTCCAGCCGAAACAAGGGCCATGTCTTCTTACATCACAGAGAGCCTGGCAAGGGGATTCATTCGGAGATCCTCCTCTCCTGCTGGAGCAGGCTTCTTCTTCGTAAAGAAGAAAGAGGGCGACTTACGCCCATGCATAGACTACCGGGGATTGAATCAAATCACCGTAAAAAACAAGTATCCCCTGCCGCTCATCCCCGAATTGTTTGATCGGCTCAGAGGAGCTCGCGTGTTCACCAAGTTGGATCTTCGTGGTGCCTAAAACCTGGTCCGTATCCGCTCGGGGGACGAATGGAAGACCGCGTTTAACACTCGCGATGGGCACTATGAATACTGCGTGATGCCCTTCGGCCTGTGTAACGCACCAGCAGTCTTCCAAGAATTAGTGAACGACGTGTTCCGGGACCTTCTCTACGTCTGTGTGGTGGTATATCTGGATGACATCCTTGTCTTCTCTCCGGACCTTCAGACCCACCGAGAGAACGTGCAACTGGTTCTACAAAGACTGAGAGAGAATCGTCTGTACGCCAAGTACGAAAAGTGTGTCTTCGAACAGTCTTCTCTCCCCTTCCTGGGTTACCTCATCACCGATACCGGATTGCAGATGGATCCAAAGAAGGTCTCTTCCATTCTCAACTGGCCTCCTCCTTCTGGATTGAAGGCAATCCAACGCTTTCTGGGATTCGCCAACTATTACCGCCAGTTCATCCCTCATTTCTCTGCTCTGACTGCTCCTCTCTCCGCCTTGACCAAGAAGGGGGCTAATCCAAAAGACTGGTCACCTGCGGCCGACGCCGCGTTTGGCTCCCTAAAGCGGGCCTTTGCCTCCTCTCCTGTACTCCACCGTCCGGAGTTAAACCGCCAGTTCACCTTGGAGGTGGATGCCTCCTCCTCCGGGAGCCGGAGCAGTGCTCATGCAGAAGTCCTCCTCCAGGAAGATGGTGACTTGCGGTTTCTTCTCCAAGAGCTTCTCAGCGCCTGAACGCAATTACACCATCGGTGACCGAGAACTATTGGCAGTCAAACTGGCTCTGGAGGAATGGCGTTATCTTCTGGAAGGAGCAGTGTACCCCGTTATAATTTACACGGACCACAAGAACCTGGAATACCTGCGGTCTGCTCAGCGACTGAACCCACGGCAAGCCAGGTGGTCCTTGTTCTTTGCCCGGTTCGACTTCCAGCTTCATTTCCGACCCGCGAACAAGAACGTACGCGCTGATGCCTTGTCTAGGTCTTTCATGCCCATGGAGCAGGAAGAGGAGACATCCCAACCCATCATCTGTCCAAGTAAGATTATTCCGGTGGCTCCTGTCACCCTGGCCCAGATACCGCCCGGGAAGACCTATGTCTCTGAGACTGACAGGCAAAAAGTGTTACACTGGGGCCATGCCTCGAAAACAGCCGGTCATGCTGGCCAGAAAAGAACTTGGAGTGCGATTGTACGTCATTATTGGTGGCCATCCCTTCGCCGTCACCTCTTTTGTCTCTGCCTGCTCCTCTTGTGCCAGGAACAAGACGCCCAAACACCTGCCATATGGCCGTCTTCTGCCTCTGCCTATACCCTCAGTTCCCTGGCAACACATTGCGATGGACTTTATTACGGACTTGCCATTGTCCTCCGGACACACAGTCATATGGGTCGTGGTGGATCGGTTCTCTAAAATGGCCCATTTCGTCCCTATGGCTGGACTGCCCTCTGCCCAGGAACTCGCGGACGCCTATATACATCACATCTTCCGCTTGCATGGCTTTCCATCACACATTGTGTCCGACAGAGGAACTCAGTTTACCTCCCGCTTCTGGAGGGCTCTCTGCAAGCATCTGGGAGTAACCCTGGACTTTTCTTCTGCCTACCATCCTCAGTCGAACGGCCAAGTGGAACGGGTCAATCAGATTTTGACCTCTTTCTTACGTCACTACGTCAACGCCCATCATGACGATTGGTCCACGCTTCTTCCTTGGGCTGAATTCTCCCATAATCACCACGTCAGTGAGTCCTCCTCCAGTTCTCCCTTCCATGTCGTCTACGGACTTCAGCCTTCGGTCCCATTGCCTGTATCCTCTTCCTCGGATGTCCCTGCTGCTGATGCGGTAGTCCGTGACTTTATAACCATTTGGGACTCAGTTAAGGCGTCCCTTGCACGTGCATCCCTGCGGATGAAGAGACACGCAGACAAGAGACGTCTGGATCCTCCGTGTTTCTCCCCCGGAGATCTCGTCTGGCTTGCTTCCAAGTACGTCCGATTGAAGTTACCATCTTACAAGCTGGGTCCTCGCTACATCGGACCGTTTAAAGTCCTCGGCAAGATCAATGAGGTCTCCTACAAACTGCAGCTCCCGGCCACGATGAGGATACCCAACTCCTTCCACGTCTATCTGCTCAAGCCGGTTGTCCTTGGTCCCTTCTCCGCTGCTGCCAGTCCGGCTCCTCCTCCTATTGCTGATGACGACATCTATGCGGTAAGGGATATCGTGGCCATGAAGACCGTACGGGGTCGACAGTTCTTTCTGGTGGACTGGGCAGGGTATGGTCCTGAGGATAGGTCCTGGGAGCCCAGAGAGAATGTGGGTACTCCTCTGATCCGTGCCTTCCTGTCCCGGTTGCGGGGAGAAGGCGTGGGGGGGTACTGTCACGCTCCCCGGGTCCTCTGCTCCGCTTCCCGGCTCACCTGCCACGCTCCCCGCTCTCCAGCCTCCATCGCCCGCGCTTCCCAGGCCTCCTGGTCCCCGTCCCGGCGCCCGTCGGCTTCCCAGCCCCAGCCCGGCTCTGCTGCGTCCTCCTCTCAGCTTCCTGCCCTGGCTTCTGGCACCCGGGCCGCGCGCATGCGCATTAGGGCGCGCGCGCGGTCACTGACCCTTTCTTAAAGGGCCAGTGTCCACTGACAGGAAATGAAGCACACAGGTACGGGGTATAAAGGGGTGCAATGTCCAAGGGGGCGGGGCCTGATCTTCGTGTTTCCCAAGCTAGGAGTCAGGTCTCCTTGTGTTCCTGTGAGATACTTACCTCTCTCTCTTCTAGAGCCGATCCTGCATTGCCATCCGGTCCTGCCGTATCCCGAACCCCGAACGCTGCCTATCTGCCATCCTGACAGTCCGCACCTTCTCTGTTCCCTGCGGTGACCCGTCATCTCGCTCCAACGGTTCCGGACCCCGCCTGACATCATCCCGGCTTCCGAACCTGAGCTCCGTCACCCGGACCACCATCAGTGACCCCGTGGTTCCAGGGACTTCTCCATTGTGCTCTTGTGCGCAGACTGTTCTGCTACCTATAGTGCTCCGGCTACCGGACTCCTTTCCCTCATCGGGGAGTTCGGCCCAGTGGATCCACCTTCTGGGTCTGCCCATCCACCTGGCCCTAACAGTGTGTCATACTCAGGGTCATGGCCAGGCTAAGGAAGGCTGAGAAACGACCACCTTTGAACATGAAACATAAGATAAAACGTCAAGACTGGGCCAAGAAATATCTTAAGACTGATTTTTCAAAGGTTTTATGGACTGATGAAATGAGAGTGACTCTTGATGGGCCAGACGGATGGGCCAGAGGCTGGATCAGTAAAGGGCAGAGAGCTCCACTCCAACTCAGACGCCAGCAAGGTGGAGGTGGGGTACTGGTATGGGCTGGTATCATCAAAGATGAACTTGTGGGACCTTTTTAGGTTGAGAATGGAGTAAAGCTCAACTCCCAGACCTACTGCCAGTTTCTGGAAGACAACTTCTTCAAGCAGTGGTACAGGAAGAAGTCGGTATCGTTCAAGAAAAACATGATTTTCATGCAGTACAATGCTCCATCACATGCATCCAACTACACCACAGCGTGGCTGGCCAGTAAAGGTCTAAAAGATGAAAAAAGAATGACATGGCCCCCTTGTTCACCTGATCTGAACCCCATAGAGAACCTGTGGTCCCTCATAAAATGTAAGATCTACAGGGAGGGAAAACAGTACACCTCTTGGAACAGTGTCTGGGAGGCTGTGGTGGCTGCTGCACACAATGTTGATCGTAAACAGGTCAAGCAACTGACAAAATCCATCCCGGTAGGCTGTTAAGTGTCATCATAAAGAAAGGTGGCTATATTGGTCACTGATTTTTTGGGGTTTTGTTTTTACATGTCAGAAATGTTTATTTCTAAATTTTGTGCAGTTATATTGGTTTACCTGGTGAAAATAAACAAGTGAGATGGGAATATATTTGGTTTTTATTAAGTTGCCTAATAATTCTGCACAGTAATAGTTACCTGCACAAACAGATATCCTCCTAAGATAGCCAAATCTAAAAAAAACCCACTCCAACTTCCAAAAATATTAAGCTTTGATATTTATGGGTCTTTTGGGTTGATTGAGAACATAGTTGTTGATCAATAATAAAAAAAATCCTCTAAAATACAACTTGCCTAATAATTCTGCACACAGTGTAGTTAACTATTGGGATTGTTGTTTTGTTACAGCTGCTCTTAAACATAGTATTTGTGCCCATGCAATTACGTCCATAGAACATGATATGTCCATTTATATTATTATATTGTATGTAATGTCTGTTGTGCAAATTGGACTTAAAGAGGTTTTACCCTACTTTTTCACCTCCTTGCCATATATAATAGTTCCACTAGTGATGGGCGAGCCCAAACTGTAAAGTTCAGGGTCTGTACCAGACACTTAGTGAACATGCATGGACCCTGAACACGGACTTCTCAGGGATATCTGTGTTACTGTTCGGGTTTGGACGCCTGGATAAAGGGCAAGGGGGCTGCAAAAGGAAGCAATTTTAAAAGGGGTGAATAGGGAGTTGTCGCGGGCGGAGGAGGGGACGCTGCGCTCACCCACTGCTCGGGTCCGGCTGCTGCTGCGGCTGCTGCTCGGTGGTGGCTCGAGCGGTGGGCCAAATCCCGGGGACTCGAGCATCGTTCCTTGCCCGTGAGTGAAAGGGGGGTGGTGTGTGGTTTGGGGATATTGTCCGTGACGCCACCCACGGTTGTGGTGAAGTTGTGACACCACCACTGCTCTGGACGGGGATCCCGGGAGCGATGACAGGGAGCAGCTTGGATGTTGGTTTTCCCCTCCGTGGGTAAGGGGGTTGGTTGTCCCGGGTCCCCGGTGAGGGTTTTACGGATGGTTGGCAGGCGGGTTACGGGGCCTGGTGAGGTGCAGGGTCGCGGGGGCAGCGCTGTGCCGCACAGCACGGTAGTACTCACTCAGCCAGTAATTCACACAGAGTCTCTGGTCAAACAAACGGCTGGATGGACGGGTCCCACAGGCGGCTGCGGTTGTTCTCCTCCCGGCAGGTTGATGGTGACTGCCTTTCCCTGCACCTGTGTAGTGTATATGGTTCCAATGGGTTCCCACCGGTAACCCGCTCCCCAGCTTGGATGGATGCTGAGGGAGCCCCTTTTGCCCGCAGGCTCTGGCCCTGGGAACTGTAGCCTTGACGGTGACTGTGTTTCCCTCTACGGTGTGAGCTGTTGCCTTCAATCGGGTCTTGGCTGCTGGGAAACCCCGGAGGTTCCCTTCGCTAACGGATTTGACCGGTTTTACAGTGACTCCTAGCCTGGTCGGGGTCCGTAGGCCCTGCCGGATGGTGCTGGCTTCTCTTTACTCTCCAATCCGGTACCGCCGGGCCACCGCCCGTCCACGGTCTATACGGTTTGCTCCGATCAGCCTCTCCTGCAGACGGTCACCACCGTCTGCCAACCTTGCTGTTTGTGCCCGGGCCACACACCCGGACACGGTCAGTCTCCTCCTTTACCACTTCACTTTTCAACCTCCAAAACTGAACTCCCTACTTTTCCCGCCTCCAGGACTGTGTACTCCTCGGTGGGTGGGACCAACCGCCTGGCCCACCCCCTGGTGTGGACATCAGCCCCTGGAGGAAGGCAACAAGGATTTTGTGTTTGGCTCTGGTGTGCCTAACCGGGGTGTAGAGTGTGTTGGTGTTGTCTTGTGACGACCTGGCTTGTCCAGGGCGCCACATTCCCCCTTAGCAAAACGCAGACCGGCCGCGGGCTGCCCGTCCATCGCCGGTTTTATTTTCACAACTGAAAAGAGATAAAACGGTAAAACATGTAATACAAGTATATTAACTCTTCCCACATCGGGAGGTATATTTCTTAAACGTTGTTAAACGGTAACGGCTTCCGCTCTCTCCCACCCAAGCAACCTGGCCCTGATGCTGCCCCTAAGCAAATGGGCAGCACCCCTTGACCCCAGTCCAGCACAAGTTGCCTGACCGGGTTCTGTCCTTTTCAGGGGACCCACGTCCATGGGGAACCCCTGAAACCCCCAGAGGATTGCCACCGGTTACGGTAGTGGCGTGCCTGGGCCATCACTTTCCTCCAGGCCCATCCTCCAAATCAGCCTCTCCGGAGGCGGTCACGGTTTCAAGCCAACATTTTTATTTACATACCACAAGTTCGTGGTTGCCCTGCCAGTTCTCGGGCTTGTCCGTAGCAGTTTCTACGCATTGGTAAACCCAGTCCCCACGGGGACAACAGTTGCCGGCAACGACCGGTTCTAATCAGGGTTCTCAATCAGGTGACTTCTTCGGTAATCATTTTCACTTATCATTTGCAAACTTCACAACGGTACACTCAACACGTAAAACTCCCCCTTTAAAGTACAGTCTCCCTATACATAAGTGGGGGCCTACCTAGGTTGGGACGGGTGGACCTTCGGGGTCCGATGTCAGTGTTGACAGGCAGTGGGGCAGAGGGAACAATCAGTTCCTCTTCCCTGCTATCGTGTGGGGCAGGCGGAGGCATAGGGGAGCTGGGTACAGGCACATCCCTGGGCACTGGCTCATGGTTGACCACTTCCATCACTTCTTCATCCACGGGTTGTGGGAACAGTATCACTGGAAGAATCACCGCACCGTTCTGTGTAGGCCAGTCTGCTGGAAAATCACCCATCATGGTGTGGATTACCTCTTTTTCTTTCTCCGCCGGTGTGGGAACCGGAGCTTCATCCGCTACCCTCAGGGCTGGTGGGCACCTCTTTAGATGGTCGTGGGAAACCGTGGCCAAAGTTCCTCCCTGGTCACGGCTGATCTGGTAGGCCTTCCCATTCTCCCATCCTGTGGGTTGTACCACATACGAGATCTTTTCCCATTGATCATCCAGCTTGTGGGTCCTTCTTTTTCGCTTCAACACTACATCCCCAGGCTGGAAGGGACCGGCAGGCGCCTTCTTGTTGAAGCACTGCTCCCCGACTCCGGCACAAGTTCTTCTCAACATACTCCTGGATCTGCCCGTACTGTGCTCTCCGCCGAGTGTCCCATTCAGCTGTCGAAGGGAGTGCTTCTGGAGCTTCCAGGCCCATTTCCAAATCCACTGGTAGCCGGCCGGGACGAGCTCTCATCAGATATGCTGGGGTGCATTTCGTCGAGCTGGAAGGGATGTTGTTATACATGTCGACTAAGTCAGGTAGCTTCTCCGGCCACAGGTTCCGTTCTTCCAACGGCAACATCTTGAGGAGGCCCAGGACCAGGTGGTTCATCTTTTCACACATGCCATTGGTTTGGGCATGGTAAGGTGTGGTCCGAATTTTCTTGCAGCCGTACAACTGGCAGAATTCTTGGAATACCTCCGCTTCAAAGGCCGGACCCTGGTCAGTAAGCACCTTCTCGGGATACCCATGTGGTCGGCAGAAATAAGCCTGGAACGCTCTAGCGGCGGTACGGCCGGTTAGGTCTTTGACTGGAACAACCACCATGAACCTCGAATAATGGTCTACAATGGTCAGAGCGTAGGTGTATCCACTTCGGCTGGGGGTGAGCTTTACATGGTCGTGGGCAACCAGCTCCAGCAGTTGATGTGTAATGATCGGGTGTAGGGGTGCCTTCTGGCTAGCCTCGTCCTTTCTTCTCAATGCACAGGGGCCACACTCTCTTCACCAGGCTTCAACAGATTCCCGCATTCCACTCCAATAGAACAGCTCCCTTAACAACATCTCCAGCTTCTTCCACCCGAAGTGCCCAGCACCATCATGGTATGCTTGCAGGACGGTGGGCACGTTAGCCTGGGGAATCACCAGCTGGCGGATCTTCTCGTGGGTCTTCGGGTTAATCAACTCACGATACAACTTCCCCTGGTGGAGGTACAGCTGGGTCCGTTCTCGTCACAGGCGTTGGGCTTCGGCAGGGGCGGCAGGGTCTATCCCAGCAGAACCTTGTTCCACCAGGGTCTTGACCAAGCGGACAGCAGGTGCCTGGTCCTGAGCTTCCTGCCACTCCTGACTGGGCAGCGGATCCAGGTTCACCCGTTGTTGATGGACATGCACCTTCTCAGTTAATGGTCAGTGAAATGCAGGCAACTCAATCTCCTCAAGGTTGTCATCTTCTGGCCCTTCCTCCAACAGGTGGGGCATCCGAGAGAGGGCATCGGCATTAACGTTGGCGCGGCCGGCCCGGTACTTGATGGTGAAATCGTAGTTAGCTAGCCTGGCCACCCACCGCTGCTCCAACGCGCCCAACTTGGCGGTGTCCAGGTGGGTCAGCGGGTTATTGTCCGTGAAGGCAGTAAATTTAGCTGCTGCCAGGTAATGGCGGAACCGCTCGGTGATAGCCCACACTAGTGCCAGGAGCTCAAGCTTGAAAGAGCTATAGTTCTCAGGGTTCCTCTCAGTCGGTCGGAGCTTTCGGCTAGCATATGCAATCACCTTCTCTCTTCCGTCTTGGACCTGGGATAGGACAGCCCCCAAGCCCACATTGCTGGCATCGGTGTAGAGGATGAATGGGTGGCTGTAGTCAGGGTACGCTAGGATTTCCTCTCCGGTCAGGGCCGCCCTCAGCTGGCGGAAGGATTCCTCATGCTTCTCTTCCAACAGCAGTGGGGCTCCTAGGGGTCTACCACCCTTGGTCTGTCCCACGAGGAGGTCTTGCATGGGGGCAGCCATCTTCGTGTACCCCTTGATGAAGCGACGGTAATACCCCACCAGGCCCAGGAACTGCCTCACTTCCCTCACCGTGGTCGGTCTTGGCCAGTCTTGGATGGCGGTGATCTTCTCAGGGTCGGGGGCGACACCCTCCGCACCCACCACATGTCCAAGGTACTGCACTCTGGGCTTCAGCAGATGACACTTGGAGGGCTTCAACTTCATTCCATACTTAGCAAGGGACGCGAACACCTCGGCTAGGTGCTCCAGGTGGGCTTCGTACGTCTGTAAGTACACAATCACATCATCCAAGTACAGCAAGACGGTCTCGAAATTTAGGTGTCCCAGACAGCATTCCATCAGCCGTTGGAAGGTTCCCGGGGCATTGCACAGCCCGAACGGCATGCTGTTGAATTCACAGAGTCCCATAGGAGTGGCGAAGGCAGTCTTCTCTCGGTCTTCCGGCGCCACGGCCACCTGCCAGTACCCGCTGGTGAGGTCCAGGGTGGAGAAGTAGTTGTCGGTTCTCAGCGCAGCCAGGGATTCTTCAATGCGGGGCAGAGGGTAAGCATCTTTGTGTGTTATCTGGTTAATCTTCCGGTACTCCACACACATCCGCATGGTGCCATCCTTCTTCTTAACCAGCACCAACGGGGCGGCCCAGGGACTGCAACTGTCCCTAATAACCCCTGCCTCCTTCATGTTCCTCAACATGTCTTTAGCACATTGGTAGTGCGCAGGGGGAATAGGCCTGTATCTCTCTTTAATAGGAGGGTGTGTACCGGTAGGGATGTGGTGTTGGACCCCTTTAATCTGCCCAAAATCTAGAGGGTGCTTGCTAAAAACTCGCTAATACTCCCGTACCACCCGGTATACCCCTTCCTTGTGGTGTGTGGGGGTATCATCAGTGCCGACGTGTAGCTCCTAACACCACCCGTCTAACTCCCCTAGGGATGGGTGGTGACTGGCAGCAGGAGGTGCAACCGGGGGAACGGCTTCATGGATGGTGTGGGGATCTAGAGTGAGCAATTTGGCAAGGGTAGCGTACCGGGGAAGCCTAACCTCTTCCTCCCCACAGTTCAGCACTCGTACGGGCACTCTCCCTTTTTTGACGTCTACCACCCCTCGGGCGGCCATTACCGTGGGCCAGTGCTCAGATGACATGGGTTCTATCATGGCGGGGTAGTCCCGCCCTTGGGGCCCTACCGCTGCCCTACACCAAATCATCATCTCACTCCTGGGAGGCACAATCAAAGGGGCCGCATCCATCACTCTCACCCCTTCAATCTCTCCTCCTGTCGAGTTCACATGCTGGCGATACATCAGGGCCCGGATCTCACGCTGGACAGCTCTCTGTCGGCTTCCCGCCGCCGTGGCGGCCAGCTGCTGCAGTAGGGTCAGCACATCACTCATACAATGCTCCATCACATTGGTTCCTAACACTACCTTCGGGTTATGATCACTGGGTTCATTCATGATCACACTCAAACCCTGGTGTTGCAGTTCAGCTCGTCCCACAGTCATGGCCACTTGTTTGTACCCCACTTGGGTCAATGGAAGTCCATCAGCGGCAATTAGTGTCATACTGGCATCTGAGGGGGCTAGTTCGTCCTTTCCCCAATACCGCTGATACAGCGTGTATGGTATTGTGGTTACCTGCGATCCAGTGTCCAGGAGAGCCATCAGCGGGATGCCGTCTACTGCCACGGGGATGATGGGCCGGGCTCCGATGTACCGATCCCGCCAGTCAGGGGGGCCACTGGGTTTGACTCCTGAGGATTGGCCCGTGGCCCCAGGGGTTGCTCGTTTAACGGACACCATCGGGAGTAGTGGCCGGGCTTGCTGCACCTGTAACAAATCGGAGATCCATACCGTGAGTCGTTGGCCCTTCTCCGCTGCATCTAGGAAACGTCCTCGGGGCGGTCGGCGAGCTGCATCCTCCCCGGGGGCTGGGACCTGGTCGGTGGCTGGAGTGCGGCGAGGATCTTGGCGAGGTCCCCATCCAAGCGGAGGACTTGGGCAGCCAGTTCCTCCATCATTCCGCTTGGAGCTGCAGGCACTGGAGGTGTGGGGATGGCGGGGGCCACCACGACGGGAGCCATCTCAGCTGGCCACGGGGCTACCTCAGGGACTTCTGATGCCAGGGGCTGCAGAGCTTTAATGGCCCGTTCCTTTAACACGGCAAAGCCCACATCAGGGTGTTCTAGGGCCCATAGTCGGAGTTGCTTGCGGTCTTCCGAGGACCTCATCCCCTGTACAAACTGCTCCACTAGCATTTTGTTGCTGTCTGCATCGTTGATGGTGTCTACCCGCTGCAGTGTGCGGAGGGCTGTTTGCAGACGTAAGGCGTAGTCCCGAATGCTATCTGTGGGCCGTTGCCGGCATTGGTAAAACTGCATCCGCAGCTTGGCTTCGGTACGAGTCTCAAAGGCAGTCTGTAGTTTCTCAAAGATGGTGGCTACAGAGGACCGGTCCCCCTCGGCCCAGGTCTCCGCCTCCTGCTCAGCCGCGCTGGTCAGCTGTCCTAGCACTACCGCTGCACGTTGCTTATCAGTTAGGGGGTACAGTTCTAGTTGCGGGCTAAGCTTCTTCCGGAAGACCTGCAACGCGTCAGGTTTCCCATCGTACTGCGGCTGCCAGGTAGCTCCAGGCACATAGGGCAAGGAGAACGGCATCACCTGAGCGAGAGCTGGGGCCACGGCACCTCCCGCTAGTGCGGCCGTGACCTGGCCGGGCCCATTCCCGTCCGCGGGCGCCGCTGCGACCGCCGCTCCTCCAGCGGCTCCGTCGGGCGTTGCTTCCGTCCCCCTTAGCCTTTTTCCGGTCCCTCCTCTACAGGGGCGGGGTTTCGGCTTTCACGCCTCCACTGCTCGAGGAGATGCTCGAGCGGGGACTTTTCGCGCCCAAGACAGCGGCTTCTCAAATTTTTCGGCCGGACACCTCCGGCGGTCACAAGGCGCACCTCTACCAGACGGCAGAGCGGTAAAATCCTGTTCGTGACGCCAAGTATTCGCGGGCGGAGGAGGGGACGCTGCGCTCACCCACTGCTCGGGTCCGGCTGCTGCTGCGGCTGCTGCTCGGTGGTGGCTCGAGCGGTGGACTGGATCCCGGGGACTCGAGCGGCGTTCCTCGCCCGTGAGTGAAAGGGGGGTGGTGTGTGGTTTGGGGATATTGTCCGTGACGCCACCCACGGTTGTGGTGAAGTTGTGACACGGGGATCCCGGGAGCGATGACAGGGAGCAGTTTGGATGTTGGTTCTCCCCTCCGTGGGTAGGGGGGTTGGATGTCCCGGGGCCCCGGTGAGGGTTTTGGGGATGGTTGGCAGGCGGGTTACGGGGCCTGGTGAGGTGCAGGGTCGCGGGGGCAGCGCTGTGCCGCACGGCACGGTGGTACTCACTCAGCCAGTAATTCACACAGAGTCTCTGGTCAAACAAACGGCAGGATTGACGGGTCCCACAGGCGGCTGCGGTTGTTCTCCTCCCGGCAGGTTGATGGTGACTGCCTTTCCCTGCACCTATGTAGTGTGTATGGTTCCAATGGGTTCCCACCGGTAACCCGCTCCCCAGCTTGGATGGATGCTGAGGGAGCCCCTTTTGCCCGCAGGCTCTGGCCCTGGGAACTGTAGCCTTGGTGGTGACTGTGTTTCCCTCTACGGTGTGAGCTGTTGCCTTCAATCGGGTCTTGTCTGCTGGGAAACCCTGGAGGTTCCCTTCGCTAACGGATTTGAATGGTTTTACGGCGACTCCTAGCCTGGTCGGGGTCCGTAGGCCCTGCCGGATGGTGCTGGCTTCTCTTTACTCTCCGATCCGGTACCGCTGGGTCACCGCCCGTCCATGGTCCATACGGTTTGCTCCAATCAGCCTCTCCTGCAGACGGTCACCACCGTCTGCCAACCTTGCTGTTTGTGCCCGGGCCACACACCTGGACACGGTCAGTCTCCTCCTTTACCACTTCACTCTTCAACCTCCAAAACTGAACTCCCTACTTTTCCCGCCTCCAGGACTGTGTACTCCTCGGTGGGCTGGACCAACCGCCTGGCCCACCCCCTGGTGTGGACATCAGCCCCTGGAGGAATGCAACAAGGATTTTGTGTTTGGCTCTGGTGTGCCTAACCGGGGTGTAGGGTGTGTTGGTGTTGTCCTGTGATGACCTGGCTTGTCCAGGGCGCCACAGGTGATTTGAACTTTTAGGGTTTTTATTTTTTTAAATTTTCTAAAACTTTTTTTATTTTACTAGTCCCCCTAGTGGACTTTAAGGATCAGCAGTTTGATCACTCATTTATTTCTGTTGATCACAGCTATATTGCTGTGATCACCAGAAATACTCCCCTCTTGTTACTGGCAGCACTCGGCCGGGTGAAACAGGAAGTGACTCATGCTAGCTACAGGAGTTATCACATGACCCTGTGCTATCATGACAGCCATAGGCTGCTAGTGATCATGGAACAGCGCCGCTGATGGAGCCGGGTAAGTGAAGATTTACAGCGGTGGGGTTTTAAATCGCGATGTCACATTTTGACATCGCAATTTAGGGGGTTAACAGGCACGGGCGGATCGCGGAACCACTCGTGCCTGCGAGGCACACATGTCAGCTTTTCAAATCAGCTGACATGTGCGTTGATCGCCAGCAGCTACCTGCAGCAGCCGCCAGTGATTATACTATGACCGCTTAGGATGTACCAGTACGGCCCGTGGTCGTTAAGGGGTTAATTCCGTGTTCTATATCATTAATAAATAAGTCAAATAATAGCTACCACTCTGTCAAGATTTCTACTCACCTTTTCAGAATAATAAATCATTTAAGTTTGACAACTTCTGTCCTTAGTAGAATTATCCAGGCTATCATTTTTAATATTAATTTCTATCACCAAATCTGTGAACAGTTTTCTCATAATGGATGTTAAGCTTGAAATCCTGAAGTTCACCTATTGTCTCTGTGCTCTTGGTTATGTTTTTTCTTACAAGAACACCTTTTTTGTATGCAGCTTTGTCAACATTATGGGTGTTGGAAGAAGGGAAGGAAAAAAGGAAGAAGGAAAAGCCAAAATTTACTCCCACTGGAAGGGCTTAAAGCTGGCTGATTGTAACCTAAGAAAGGTCTAAATCAGACCTTGAGAGCCATATTTAGCTCTGAGAGAGGTTCGTTAGCCACATTTAGCTTGCACCCCTCACAGTAGTGCCACCCAGAGCCCCCATTACCGGTATAATGACAGTCAAAGCTTGTCCACAGAAATCACACTGAGGCCGTATACCAAGATCCAGGGGTTCCTTCCTTACCCCCATCCAGATCTGCTCTTCTGTGTGGAGCTGTTAGATGGGTGGCAGGGTGCTTCGGCAGTCGTGGCAGATGCTGCCTTCGAGCTGCAGCGCAGCCCTGAGTCATTTCTGTGCACCGCAGCCGCCTGTCCAATAAAGGAGAAGGGTTTCTGGGACTTGCGGTGTGGGGCACTCAGTATACGGCAGTAGGCCAAAACTATTTCTCGTTTCTTCTGGATCACTTCCCAACTGCCATCTGCAGCAGGCCCCAGTGTCCCAATCACCACACACAGACACAGTCTCTTCTGAACAAAAATGTCTGTTTACTTCTAACATCTCGCTATAGGCGGGCACTTTGCTTTTTTATTTAAGGGGACATCATCATTAATAAATACAGTCTTTTGGACAAACGCTCTGGCTTTCCTTCCCGGTCGTCGCCATTAGCGACCGGAGCCACTCTTAGCTCGTACATTTTGCCGGCCGACCGCTTCCCTGGTACTCGGGCTCCCATTGGGGTCCCTAAGCTCCTCTTCCTCCCCTTCAGCTCCACTATTCACGGCAGACTCAACTGTTTTTTTGGTCAGTCAGGACCTACTTCTTTATCAAGGCTCACTGACGTTTCTCTGACTGAGGGGATTTGTGAGGTCTCCGCCAGGGTATGGCCACCATTCAGGCCGCACTGTGTGTCCAGCACCCGGATTCGACCCACAAGTTCAGGCCAAATTAAAGTTATTGGGGCTTTTCCTCCACTATGCCTCTCCCAGATGCAGTCTGCTCCTCTCCCTCAGGGACTCTCCTCACACTAACTGATTTTTTTAACCGCTCTTTTTCAAATTAGACTCCTCCCCTTGTGGCCTGCGAGCACCAGGGAAGCAGCCCATACACTGTGGCCACCTAGTGGCCGTTTAAACACATTACACATACATAGGTTCGGGGTGGCCGATCCTTACACCCCCTTCCAGAGCTACTCACAAATGTCACCATCTGGAGACCTTCTCTTCATAGCTGTTCGCTAGACCTGGTGTTTATGTGACGCCCTGGGCAAGCCAGGGGTCACAGGTCATGACACCACCACACCCTACACCCCGGATAGGTACACCGAAGCTACCCAAAAATCCTTGTTGCCTTCCTCCAGGGGCTGATGTCCACACCAGGGGGTGGGCCAGGCGGTTGGTTCCGCCCACCGAGGAGTTCACAGCCCTGGAGGCGGGAAAACCAGGCAGATCAGATTAGCGAGAGATGAGTTGAGGAGTTAGAGTGAAGTGGTAGAGGAGCAAGAGAGAGGAATAAAAGTGGAAGAGAAAGTGACAGTTGAGGAAGCCTGAAGTTGGTCCGGGTATGTGCCCCGGACTGAGACAGCAAGGTCAGCAGACGGCGGTGACCGTCTGCAGGAGAGGCTGATCGGAGGTTGCCGAAAGGACCGTGGACGGGTGGTGGCCCGGCGGTACCGGAACGGTATACGAAGAGAAGCCAGCACCATTGGCAGGGGCCTTTCGGATCCCGGCAAGGCTAGGAGTCGCCGTGAATTTGCCAAATCCGTCAGTGAAGGGGACCTCCTGGGTCTCCCAACAGCTAAGTCCCGATTGAAGGCAACAGTCCAACCGAAGGAGAGAGACACCGCCACCGCCAAGGCACCAGTTTCTCAGGGCCAGCGCCTGCGGGCAAAGAGGGGCTCCTCCGGCCCATATCCAAGCCGGGGAGCGGGTTACCGGTGGGAACCCATCGCTACCAACATAGACTTAGGTGCAGGAAAAGGGACCGTCACCGTCAACTACTGGGGTAAAGCAACAGCAGCTGTCCGTGGGAACCGTCTTTCCAGCTGTGTGTTTTACCGAGAACTGTGTCCCCGTCTCAGGCTGAGTGAGTACCACAGTGCCGTGAGGCACAGCGCTGCCCCCGCGTCCCTGCACCCCACCAAGCCCTGCACCGGCCCCGCCATCCCTCATCCCCCAACTCTTCACTGGGCCCCGGGACGACCACCCCCTACCCACGGAGGGGAGAACCAACAACTTTGCTGCTCCCTGTCACCGCTCCCGGGATCCCCATACAGAGCAGCGGTGGTGTCCATACAATCACCACAACCGTGGGTGGCGTCACGGACAATAAACAATCCCAAAAACCAATCCCCTTTCACTCACAGGCGAGGAGCGCCGCTCGAGTCCCCGGGATCCGGCCCATCGCTCGAGCCACCGAGCAGCAGCAGGCCGCAGCAGCAGCGGCAGCCGGACCCGAGCAGTGGGAGAGCGCAGCGTCCCCTCCTCCGCCCGCGACACTTATGCACCAAGCTGGAAGACAGCAGCGAGCCACACATCATGGGCTCGCATTGCGAGCCACATGTGACTTCAAGTTACAGATTGGGGACCACTGATCTAAAGGAATATCAAAGTGTCAGCACTAGATTGCCAGGGCAAAGAGTGTAGTTTATTTTTTATTTTAGAGCATTTACTATATTTTTTTTAATTGGATAACTCCTTTAAGAATAAAAGAGTTGTAAAAATACTTCAAAAAAGTTATGATTCCAGAATGTATACATATCAATGTCAAATCCTCCAGGCCGTGTGCGCTCCCAAACAATTTGATCATACAGGCTGTAATTATTTCCTGTACAATTTTTTATTATTTTTACAAGAACAAACAACGCGTTTCGACATACAAATGTCTTCCTCAGGTATATTTTACATTGATATTATTCCTATGGTAACTCAGCCTGAGTTATAGAATAGCCACCAGGAGTCTGCAGCATACTGTTTGGGAAGGAGAACTCTCCATTGAGATCTGAGGTCCTAAGGGATCGATAAGCAAGTTAACAAGGCTTGTTAAAGGTGAGTGTATTAAAATATAACATTCACCTATCAATTATCTATACAGCTACATTTAGATTGATATGCTTTTTGTTTTCTTTTCCCATTCTCTTTGGTGAACAGAATGTATACATAGACTTTATTAGGTAACTAGCTGTAGTACCTGGGCATTGCCCGGGATAGTAATTATTCCTCTTCGCGTTTTTGTCGGTCTCTGTCTGTCTGTCTCTGTGTGTCTGTCTCTGTCTGTATTAGTTTCTCTGTCTGTCTCTGTATCAGTCTCTCCTTCTGTCTCTCTCTATCTCTATTTCTCTATCTGTGTTTCTCTCTTTCTCTGTGTCTGTCTGTGTCTGTCTGTCTCTAACTATTTGTCTGTCTCGCTCCCCGTCTGTCTCCTTCCAGGGCTGTTTCTTTCCCCGTCTGTCTCGTTCCCAGTCTGTCTCCTTCCAGGGCTGTCTCTTTCCCCGCCTGTCTCTTTCCCCGTCTGTCTCTTTCCCTGTCTGTCTCTTTCCCCCGTCTGTCTCTTTCCAGGTCTGTCTCTTTCCAGGGCTGTCTCTTTCCAGGGCTGTTTCTTTCCCTGTCTGTCTCTTTCCCCTTCTGTCTCTTTCCCAGTCTGTCTCTTTCCTAGTCTGTCTCTTTTCCAGTTTGTCTTTTTCCAAGTCTGTCTCTTTGCCCGGCTGTCTCTTTCCAGGGCTGTCTCTTTCCAGGGCTGTTTCTTTCCCCGTCTGTCTCTTTGCCATTCTGTCTCTTCCAGGGCTGTCTCTTTCCCCGTCTGTCTCTTTGCCCGTCTGTTTCTTTCCAGGGCTGTCTCTTTCCAGGGCTGTCTCTTTGCCCGGCTGTCTCTTTGCCCGTCTGTCTCTGTCTCTTTCCCTGTCTGTCTCTGTCTGTCTTTTTCTGTCTCTCACTCACACATAAGCTTCTTATACTAACAGTTTATTTTGTTCTTATAGCAACCACTGACAGTTGCTATTAACAGCCCGTATCTCCCAGCTCCATTCAGATTAATGGAGGCAGGATTTTTGAGAGTAACTGTAAAGTGCAGCGTTAATTTTCCCGTCAAAACATAGTCTATGATGTTCCCTGGGTCACATGGGGCGTCTGTGCAAAATGTCATGATTGTAAATGCGACGGTGCGGATTCCTTTAGCGGAACACACACACACCCATACATACACTGAGCTTTATATATTAGATTGTGTTTACGTTAAAAGAGCTGCCAATACGTCAGCATTGTCAATTTACTGTAATGATTTAGTTCTATTTATAACCCAGACATATAGAATAAACTAAACTTCAGGCACATGATTGGAGGAGGCAGGATGTTCATATATAAAAGATCAATATAGTATAGATTAGCACTCATGGGCAGTGAGCAACTTGAATCCTACAAAGCAACCTTATGTGAACGCTTTCTTTTCTTTTCTTTTTTTTTTTCCTTTAACGCACACTTCATATTGACTTAGGATTATTGCTATCAAATAAAAATATACAGTGGGTGTGGAAAGTATTCAGACCCCTGTAAATTGGTCACTCTGTTTCCTTTTATCTTCATTATTGTGACATCAGTATATGCAGCAGTTCATTCCTATGACCTTAAAGTGTACAGTCAGTGACCTCAGTGAGTTTGTTATTTCTGTAACTTTGGGCATCGTCCTTGAGCCAATGTAACTATTAACTCGATTTTAGGATTTTGTGTTTCTATTCTTTGGTTTAAGCTTATGTTTTAATTCAATATACAGTGGGTATGGAAAATATTCAGACCCTTTTACATTTTTCACTCTTTATTTCATTGCACCCATTTGGTAAATCAAAAAAGTTATTTTTTTTCTCATTAATGTATACTTTGCACCCCATGTTGACAGAAAAAAAAACAAATGTAGAAATTTTTGCAAATTTATTAAACGAGAAAAACTGAAATATCACATGGTCATAAGTATTCAGACCTTTTGCTCAGTATTGAGTAAGAAGCACTCTTTGAGTTACCGTGTTCTTCCTAAAATAAGATCTCCCCCAAAAATAAGTCCTAGCAGGGATTTTAAGTATTTTCGGAGCAAGACTTAAATATAAGCTCTCCCCCAAAAATAAGCCCTAGTCGCGGTTCAATAATGAATTATCCGTGCAGCTAAAAAAGGTTACAAATACTGCAGGACACTTCATTATAGAAAGCGGACACCCTGCAATCACACTGACCAGACACTGAGCGGCAGGACCTGTAGCGATCGCACAATCACACATAACATCACACACACAATCACCCTTCAGATCGCTCACACACACTCACCACATCCAGCGATACCGATCCTAAGAAGCCGTGCGGTGGAGCGCAAGGACCTGGGACACATCACTTCCTCCCATCCCTGCGGCAGGGGTAGATGCCACAATGTACGGGCTCCTGACAGGTATAACTTAACGGACGCACTCTGTACCGCTGGATGGAGTGTGTGTGTGTGTGTGTGTGTACGAGTGTCTGTGTTATGAGTATGTGTGTTCGTCCAGCAGCAGGAGGCAGCGTACAGCATACTTGCTGGCAGCGGCTGCCAGAGATCACAGGGAGGACTTCGGAGTCACTCAGCCGTCTGAGGTCTGGTAAGTATGAGTCTCCTGGGAAGGGGGGGTGCCTGTTTTTTTGGGGGGTAAACTTACCCCCAACCGTGTTTCTACAAGAATAAGACCTCCTCCAAAAATAAGCCCTCCTAGCATAAGACAGTGTCTTATTTTTGGAAAAACACGGTAGTGCAGCCATGAGTCTTCTTGGGAATGATGCAACAAGTTTTTTACACCTGGATTTGGGGATCCTCTGCCATTCTTCCTTGCAGATCCTCTCCAGTTCCGTCAGGTTGGATGGTGAACTTTGGTGGACAGCCATTTTTAGGTCTCTCCAGAGATGCTCAATTGGGTTTAGGTCAGGGCTCTGGCTGGGCCAGTTAAGAATGGTCACAGAGTTGTTCTGAAGCCACTCCTTTGTTATTTTAACTGTGTGCTTAGGATCATTGTCTTGTTGGAAGGTGAAGCTTCGGCCAAGTCTGAGGTCCAGAGCACTCTGGAAGAGGTTTTCTTCCAGGATATCTTGGCTGCATTCAATATTCCTTCAATTGCAACCAGTCGTCTGGTCCCCCATAGTATGATGCTGCCTCCACCATGTTTCACTGGTTTTCTCCACACATACCGCTTAGTTATCACCATAAAGTTCTATCTTCGTCTCATCCGACCAGAGAATCTTATTTCTCATAGTCTGGGAGTCCTTCATGTATTTTTTTAGTTTTCAAACTCTATGCAGGCTTTTATATGTCTTGCAGTGAGGAGAGGCTTCCGTTGGGCCACTCTGCCATAAAGGCCCGATTGGTGGAGAGCTGCAGTGATAGTTGACTTTGTGGAACTTTCTCCCATCTCACTACTGCATCTCTGGAGCTCAGCCACAGTGATCTTGGGGTTCTCCTTTACCTCTCTCACCAAGGCTCTTTTCCCACGATTGCTCAGTTTGGCTGGACGGCCAGGTCTAGGAAGAGTTCTGGTGGTTCCAAATATCTTCCATTTAAGGATTATGGAGGCCATTGTCCTCTTAGGAACCTTGAGTACTGCAGACATTTTTTTGTACCCTTGGCCAGATCTGTGCCTTGCCACAATTCTGTCTCCGAGCTCCTTGGCTAGTTCCTTTGACCTCATGATTCTCATTTGGTCTGACATGCACTGTGAGCTGGGAGGTCTTATATAGACAGGTGTGTGCCTTTCCAAATCAAGTCCTATCAGTTTAATGAAACACAGCTGGACTCCAATGAAGGAGTAGAACTATCTCAAGGAGGATCACAAGGAAATGGACAGCATATATATGAAGCCCCACAGGGGTTGTCTCGGTTCATTACCTTCAGGGACTCCACGTGGAGGAACAGTTCGGTCTGGTCACAGGTAGGGAACCTTCTCTTTAGAATTTTCGTGACGCCATTCTCGGTATTGCGGTCAGGTTAAGGGACGCCTGGGGTTGTTGGTAGGTGCAGTTAGATGGTGTGGCCTCCCGAGAGTAGGGCTGGCCCAAGGGCCCGTTTTGAGTGGGTGGAACCACAAGGCGCAGAATGACTCAAACACAGTCCAGGCAGTCTTTCAGGGTTTTTACTCACAGTTGATGGTAGGGTGAGTAACCCGAGCGTAGCTGGGATGAACCAGGCTAGAACCAGGTATCCTTCCGGCTGGCTGATGAGGGTGACTACCAACTCGCCTTCCTAGCCCTGTGTGTTTTGGGGTGACCCCTACTTGAAGCCCTGCTGGGGTCGCCCAGTGAAGTTGCTGATGCCTCTCTCCCCTTATTTTGGCCCGTTTGCTTGTAGCCTGGACCAGGTCACTCCGGCTGCTTGCCTCCTGTGAACTATGGGCCCTCTCTTCGCTACGTGGCTCCGGACATGTGTGTGTGGTGGTGAGGGCGTGAAGTACCCCCACCTGAAGGTTGAGCAGGCCAACTGAATGGTCCCCTACTCTGAGAACCTGCACTCGTACGGGCCTGGTACCTCCCTGGCAGTCCCCTTACTCTGCCACCCCTTTGCTCTCTCTAGCCTTGGATGGATTCCGGGTGGCACTACCAGGTGACCGATCTCCCCCAAGTGGTAGTCACTGCGCGGACGCTGTCAGTGTTGTGTCAGCTTCCAGGGTCTGCTTCACACGTCTCCTCTCCCTGAGCTGCACTCCAGACTGGCTCACTACTCCCTCCCCACTGTGCCTGCCTACGCCACCTAGCAACCAGGCTCTCTACCACACCCCTTGAGTGGACATGGAGGCTACACCCCCTCCTGGATTCCCCAGGAGTCCCTATCAAAAGGTAGATGTGTGAGACCTGATTACTATGAGCCTGTGTAGTCACACCTCGGTCAGCCTTCTGGATTACCTGTATTGTACTGCCCCTAGCATGGGTGCAGTACTCAGTGGTGCCTGACCAGGTCAGGGGCGCCACATATACTCCTCTCCTCCAGGACTACTCCTCCTATTATACTCCTCTGCCCCCAGGATTATGTCGCGGGCGGGGAGGGCGTTGCGCTCACCACGCTCGGGTCCGGCGCAGCTGCTGCTGCTGCTCGGTGGCTCGAGCGTTGGGCCGGATCTGGGGACTCGAGCGCCGCTCCTCGCCCGTGAGTGAAAGGGGTGGTTTGATTTGGGGATTTGGTGCGTGACGCCATCCACGGTTTGTGGTGAAGGTGGGCACCACCGCTGCTGGTGATGGGGATCCCGGGAGCGTTGTTAGGGAGCAGCTGAGATGTTTTCCCCCTTCGTGGGTAGGGGGTTGGGGGTCCCGGGGCCCGGTTGAGGTGACGGGGAAGCAGGGCTGGGCAAGGTGCAGGGGGCGCTTGAACTGCGCAGCGCGGTGCCGGACGGCACGGTAGTACTCACTCAGCTACAAATGGATGCAAGTCTCTGGTAAAACAAACGGCTGGATGGACGGGTCCCGCAGCCAGCTGCTGTGGTTTCTCCCGGATGGTTGGTGGTGGCTGACTTTCCCTGCACCTTTTTGTGTATCTTCGGTCCCGATGGCTTCCCACCGGTAACCCAGCCTGGATATGTGCCGGAGGAGCCCTTTTGCCCGCAGGCTCTGGCCCTGGGAACTATAGCTGTGGTGGTAGCTGTATTTACCTTTTGCTTTCTGGACGGTTGCCTTCAATCGGGTCTTGGCTGTTTGGAAACTCCTGGGGTTCCGGTCACTAACGGATTTGACCTGTTTAACGGCGACTCCAAGCCAGCTCGGGGTCTGCAAGCCCTGCCGGTTTGTGCTGGCTTCACTTCGCACCCCGGTTCGGTACCGGCGGGCCACTGCCCGTCCCCGGTCCTACGGTTCCGCGTCGATCTGCCTCTCCTGCAGATGGCCACCACCGTCTGCCAACCTTGCTCTCTGTGCCCGGGCCACGTAGCCGGACACGGTTAGTTTTGCTCCTCTCCTACCACTTCCCTAACTGATCTCGAGCTCTGCCTGAGCTTAACTGACTACTGTTTCCTGCCTCCAGGACTGTGAACTCCTCAGTGGGTGGGGCCAACCGCCTGGCTCCACCCCACCTGTTGTGGACATCAGCCCCTGGAGGGAGGCAACAAGGATTTGTGTCTGACTGATGTGCCTATCTCGGGGTGGGGGTGTTGTGTTGTAGTACCTGTGACGACTTGGCTAGTCCAGGGCGCCACAATTACTCCTCCTAGTATACTCCTCTCCCCCCAGGACTACTCCTCCTATTATACTCCTCTCTCCCCAGGACTACTCCTCCTATTATACTCCTCTACCCCCAGGACTACTCCTCCTATTATACTCCTCTCCCCCCAGGACTACTCCTCCTATTATACTTTGTCTCCCCGGGACTACTCCTCCTATTTTACTCCTCTCCCCCCAGGACTACTCCTCCTATTATACTCCTCACCTCCAGGACTACTCCTCCTATTATACTCCTCCCCCCCAGAACTACTCCTCCTATTTTCCTCCTCTCTCCCCAGGACTACTCCTTCAACACACACACTGCACAAAACATACCTCCCCCCAAAACACACACACACACCCACACAAACCACGCAACACACACAGCACCAGACACACAGAACGCTCCACAAACAACGCAACACACACAATGCAACACACAAACAATGCGATGCGTTAGAATCGGGCCACCTTCTAGTATATATATATATATATATATATATAATTTTTTTTAAAACAGAATTGCTAGTTTTTGATCATTTTGAGTGATAGGTGAACCCGGAGAAAACTGGAATTGGCGAGTCCAACTAATTTTATTTTTTTTTTTAAAAAAAAACCTGTTTTTTGCCCAGGATTAATTACAGATATATGGCCAGACGCCGATCTCCATATAAGTCTATAGGGACCCGAATTAGGCACTTTAAAATGGTGGTAGAAGGGATAGGCACATTAGAGCAAGCTCATTGTACTTACCAGTCTCCTGCACAGCAGTAATACTACTTCCAAAACCTCTCATTAACTTCATGCATATGCACTGCTTCCCCCACCCACAAGCAGTCCCAGCATCTGTGATTGGTAGCAGTCAGACTCCTCCCCTACATTGTGTGACAGCGTGTCTGATTGCTTGGAATTTCACAAGCTGTCTGTGTATGAATAGTAGTGTAAAAATAAATAAATTAAAAAATAGGCATAGGGTCCCCCCATATTATGATACCCAGCACAGATAAAGCATACGTCAACCGGCTGCAGCCCCCAGCCAAACGCTTATCTTAGTTGTGTATCAAAATAAGAGAGACCCCATGCAGCTTTTTTAAAAATGATTTAAAGAAATAATTTTCAAAAAAGCCGTGTGGTCCCCTCAATTTTGATACCCAGCCATGATAAAGCCAACAGTTGGGGACTGGAATTCTCAGGCTGGGGAGACCCATGGTTATTGGGCCTGCCCAACCTAAAAATAGCAGCCTGCAGCTATTAACCCCTTATTACCCTGATTGCCAATCCAAGAACGATCCATAGAGGCACAAAGAGAGGAGGTTCTTGCGCCTAGCTCCTTCATCCAGAGACACATCACGCCACAATCTGTCGTATGTGTGACTCCTCCTGAGCCCATGTAGGTGGATCAAGTGCATCTGAGAAAGCTACGCAGAGAGGTCTATCGCACCAGAGAGGGATGCTTCTACTGCCGAAGTCCCACTTACCTGATCTGTTTCTGTCCTAGAAAGCTGGGAAAATTCCAAGCCTAGGGTCCATGGGAGAGGCTACCTTAGGTGAGAGCAAGTCCTCTCTGACCACGATCGTTATGCCCCTGACTAAGCCATTCTTTTGTTTTGGTTTTAGATGAGAACATAGCTACTTTTAGAAATTACTCTAGAAAAAATTGTGCAAGGAACCAAATAGTGTTCAGGTGTTTTGGCTTGATTTAAGAGGTCTTAAAGTATGTTCACACTACGGTTTTTTTTGCTGTGATCAAAAATGATGTTTTACAAACTGCGTTCACATTTGAAGTAAATGCTGCATTTTTTCAGCATCTTTTAACCATGTTTTCTGATGGTGTCCTCACCAAAATGCGCAATAATAATAGTCTTTGATTTTTGTAGCATTTTTTTCTGCACTGCCCCATTTATTTGATGTGCTTTGGTAAAGATTTAAAGTACAATTGATTAATGAAGGTTTTTTTAGTATATAAGTGCTGCATTTTTTAATGCCTTTTTTCAGGCTCTTAACCCCTTAATGACCTTTGACGTACTGAGTACGTCATTGTTTTTTTTTTAAATTCTTTATTTTACATACCAACTCGTGACATTGAAAACTTTCTGCTCCACAAGGAGCGACATGAAAAATATCAGGGATATAACGTTGACATAAATCCTGACCTCCAGTATCCTTATACATCCCGTCTGCCATCCCTACGAGTCTGGTCTGATTTTAACCTTTTTTTGAGAGCCAACTCTATACAAAGAAAGAAGAACATTTAGCAGAAAGAGAGAAAAGGAAGTCCTAAAAGAGAACATCATAAGTTGTGTATCAAGAACAGGAAGAAAGTGAGAAAAAAGGGGGTGAGGAAAAAAAAAAAAAAAAAAAAAGGAGGGGGGGGGGAGGAAAAGAGAGAAGAATGGGGGTGGGGTTGGGAGAAGGGGGGGGGGAAACTCCAGGGGGATTACCCCACACCCCCACCAGGGTGCTCCCGCGGGTCAGAGAGCAGTCTTATGTGGTCTGTAGAGGAGGTGAACTCCATCCATGGAAGCCATGTCCTGTAGAAGTCCCCCCGGCGATCATTAAGAGAGGATGTCAAATCCTCCATGTGCATTAAGTCGTTGACCCTTGATACCCACTGAGCCACCGTGGGGGGGTCAGTAGACTTCCAGCCAAGAGGAATACAGGACCTGGCGGCCATGACTAGGAATCTCAGCAAGGAACTTTTATATTTAGAGATCGGGAGTCCCGTTAATTGTAGTAAAAACAGCTCTGGTCCCAGTGTCTCCTTCGTCCCGGTCGCCTGTCTGATTACCTGCTTCACCTCTGACCAAAACCTCTGCAAAGAGGGACATGACCAGAAGACATGTACATAGTCACCCTCCTCCAATCCACACCGCCAACACGCAGGGTCCACTGAGGGGAATATCCTATGCAGCCTAGACGGGACTCTGTACCACCTTGCCAGCAGTTTATAGTTGGCCTCCAGCAATCTGGAGCTGATCGATGTTTTATGTGCTAACATTAAAATTTTGTCTCTTTGCGTGACAGTTAGGGCCATCCCCAGATCCCTCTCCCACTGCTGCAGATAGGCCGGAATGGGCAAGTCTCCTGGGTCTGCTAGCATGTTATACACTAAGGAGAGCGAATGCCGAAGAACACCCCCCTCTAGGCACAGTTTTTCAAACCTCGTGGGGGGCCCTGCATACTGAGTGAAGCAGGGGAGGGAGGGCAGAAAATGCCTCAGTTGCGTCGCTCTCCATCTCCCCATGGGATTCGGGGTCAGGAGACTACGGATATCCTCAAGAGGTAGCCAATCCCCCCCCCCTTCCCAGGTGACAAGCTCTAAATCTACCCCCCTGAACCCAACCCCGAAAGACAGGGTCCGAGAGGCCAGGGCGGAACTCCGGATCTCCCAATATGGGCGACATGCAAGAAGGCACAGGGAGGAGAAGGCGCCGAATCTCGTTTTTCGAGCAGCATTCCAGGGTAGCTCCAATAAGTGGGTGAGATTTCAAATTTGTCGGGGAAAAATGCAAAAGCCAAGGAGTGGCCGGGAGATGTGTGTCCGAGAAACTCTGCTCCAGTGCCACCCATGCCTTTGTCTTAGAGTGGCGGCACCAGTCTAGTACCCTGACCATGTGAGTGGCCCAGTAGTATTTTTTCAAATCGGGGATTCCCAGACCTCCTCTGCTCT
Organism: Anomaloglossus baeobatrachus; assembly: GCF_048569485.1. NCBI lineage: Eukaryota > Metazoa > Chordata > Amphibia > Anura > Aromobatidae > Anomaloglossus > Anomaloglossus baeobatrachus. The sequence goes on along the minus strand of NC_134354.1, from coordinate 396,569,070 downwards.
TAGTCCAAGGAAAGTGTATGTATCCGCTCACCTGTGGTATGAAGGAGACCAATGCTTGCCAGACACGTGCAAGGATAAACCAGCTGGCAATCTTGTATGGAGACTTTTTCAAAAAAATCCAGCACCGAATCCAGGAAATGTATTAAAAATTAATGACATTTATTGAAACATATTAAAAAGTCCAAATAGGGTCCAGAGCAAAGAAACGGAGAGGACGCGTTTCGAACTGTATAGTTCTTAGTCTGTCTCCGTTTCTTTGCTCTGGACCCTATTTGGACTTTTTAATATGTTTCAATAAACGTCATTAATTTTTAATACATTTCCTGGATTCGGTGCTGGATTTTTTTGAAAAAGTCTCCTCTGCTCTTAGGTCTACACAGTAGGGAACGGGAAATTCTCGCCGGTTTATTTGCCCAGATAAATTTAGTTTGTAGTGAAGCCACCTCCTCGAAAAAGGAGCCCGGGATCCGAATCGGCAGGGACTGAAAGAGGTATAATAGCCGAGGAAGTATGTTCATCTTCAATATTGCACACCTCCCGAACCAAGTAAAGTAGCCCTTCCCCCAACTTGCGCAGTCTGTTCTAATAGATTGCAAGAGAGGAAGATAATTCAATTTATAGAGTTGACTAATGTCCGCTGCCAACTGGACCCCCAAGTACCTCAGGGAGTAACTAGACCACCTAAACCTAAATGCAGATTGAAGCGAGACTACCTGTTCTTGGGGTAAAGATACATTTAAAGCTTCGGACTTTGACATGTTGATTTTAAAATTAGAAAGAGAGGAGTATATTTCCAACTCTCTCAATAAGTTGGGGAGGGAAACCTGTGGATTAGTTATGAAAAAGAGTAGGTCATCCGCATATGCCGCAATTTTGTAATTGGAGCCGTCAACTCTAGGGCCCGATATGTTAATGTTTCCTCTTATTCGACATAGTAGGGGTTCCAGGGTCAGAATGAAGATCAGGGGCGATAAGGGGCAACCCTGTCTTGTGCCATTAAGAATAGGGAATCTGTCTGAGTTGAGACCGTTCACTCTAACTGTTGCCGATGGGATGCTATACAGAGAGCAGATCCACTTGAACATCATCCTCCCCAGCCCCACCACTCGCAATACCTCCTCCATAAATATCCAATTAACTCTGTCGAACGCTTTTTCTGCATCAGTCGACAAGAGCATGAGTGGCGTCCCTTCCGTTTTAGCCTTATGGACTAAATTCACCGCCTTAGTTGTATTGTCTCTTGCTTCTCTTCCCCTTACAAACCCTGCCTGGTCCGTGTGAACAATCTCCCCTATCAGCGGGGACAGTCTGTCCGAGATAATTCTAGTAAAGAACTTCAAATCTGTATTGAGGAGGGATATTGGCCTGTAACTTGAGCAGGAGGAAGGATCTTTGCCCTCTTTGGGGATGACTACTATGTTAGCGGCTAGGGAATCCCTCGGCAATGGGGCCGCATCATAAGATGGGATATTGTTAAAGGCTGAGAGGAATGGGGGAAGCAGTAGAGTGCCCATTTTTTTATAGTATTGCAAGGGGAAACCATCTGGGCCCGGGGCCTTGCCAGTGGGGGAGTTTTTGATTGCGGACCAATACTCCTCCTCGGAGATGGGCCTCTCCAATGCCGCCGCATCCTCGGGTTTAAAATGTTTCAAGCCGGAATCCAAGATATATTTCCTTATGCGTTGCCGCAGCTCCGCCCCAGCTCTCTCGGAACGTCCCTCGTCTATAGAGTAAAGCGAGGAATAAAAGTCTTTAAAGGCGGATGCGATGTCCTTCGGCAGTGTGGCCCACCCCCCTCCGGGAGTTTGCACTTTAGGGACATATCCCCTCGCCCTCTGAGTCCGCAGGGCACGAGCCAGTGCCCTGCCACTCTTATTACCGAATTCATAGAAGTGTCTTCTACACTTGGCTAGTGCTCCCTTGGCTTTGTGGTATAGTAAAGTACGCAATTCCTCCCTCTTCCTACCCAGCCTGACTCCTATCTTCCCCCCCAAAGACCCCTTGTGTGTTACTTCCAACTCCCTTATTTCGGCTAAGAGAGATGTGACCTCCGCTGCCCGTTCCCTCTTCAAACGTGAACCATGCTTGATGAGTAAACCCCATGCCACGCATTTGTGCGCTTCCCAGACAATATTAGGGGACACCTCCCCCTTTCTGTGGCTGTCAAAATATTCAGTCAAGGCCTCCCCCAGTTCCCGCATCGTCGCCTGGTCCGCAAGTAATGAAGTGTTCAGCGTCCACTGTCCCTGTCTTCTGATGGAACAGTCGAGGGAAATAGTGACTGTGATCAGAGCATGATCAGAAAAGGATATGCACTCAATCGACGCACCCACCAGAGAATGAAGGTCCCCATGTCTGAGGAGGAAAAGGTCCAGCCGTGAATAGCAGTTATGAACAGCTGAGTAAAATGAAAAGTCTTTGTCTGATGGGTGCATCAATCGCCACGTGTCTATCAGTTGGTGATCATGTAGTCCCCTTCTCATCCGGCGTAGTGCCGTCTGTGGGAGACTGGACACCCCCTTTGAGCTATCCCTCGACGGTTCCAACACGACATTAAAGTCACCCCCCAGAATCAGGGTACCCTCTGAGAATTCCTCAATCTGCTCAAGGTAGCGTAGCAAGGCGGCACACTGACCCTTGTTAGGCAGATAAACTGCCACAAAGGTGACTATCTGAGAGACAATGCGTCCCTTGAGCATTAGGAGCCTTCCCTCGGCATCCGACCGAGAGTCTAACTGTTCCCAGGGGAGCGTGACCTAAGTATAATATCTATGGAAGTCGAAATTACCCCCAACAAAGGGACTAATCAAATGAAATTTCACGAGCCAGCTTCCAGTAATAATCCTCTAATAATAACATCCACAACAGAAATTAATAGCCATCTAAAGAATATAACTTCCAATAAAACCTTAGTCCCCATTGATAGGACAAATACCAATACGATCAGTCCTATTATGACCAGTCCAAATAATAAAAATACATCACTAAAGATTAGTGAAATACAAAAAAGTATTATAGATAATGAGGATATTACACGATTTCTCGATCTTTCAATAATAACAGTACACGAAGAATCCTCCACAATTATAAAAAGCCCTATACAAATAAATGGAACCATACAGTCCTCAAAATCAGACAAAGAGATAAATAACCCAATAGAAAAAAGTCCTGTGGAAACCAATGAAATAAACAACATGAAAATTACTCATTATTTTCGGGTGATCCCAGGACGACAATCCAAAAGAAAAAGAGGAGAGGATGTAGAGGAGGAACCAGACAATCTAGAGGAGGATATAATGAAAAAACAAGAAATCATACCGAAAAAAATAAAGATGGTACAACATTAGAACAACAAAAACATGGAGAACCAAACAAAATAGATAAATTAGAGGAAAATAAAATAGCAGAAAAAACAGGGATTTTTAACATATCTGACCATGCACTAACGGAGGACGAAAAATCACTTCTGAATCATGGGCTGTCTTATAGCCCCAACTCAGGACTAGATACTTTTTCATTATATTTAGATTTGAACAATTATTTCAAAAAAATCACAATACAAAGACATTTTATAATAGAAGAAAAAGGAAAAGGAAAAGGACAGAACAATGAAGTATATAACAGACAAAAATACCAGGATAATACTGAGGATCCACAGATAACTACCAAACATGTGAACCCGAGAAATAATACAAGTAAATTCTATCCAATCCACCACAAGGGCTCACATGTGGAAACCTTTCAGCAAATAATACTAAAAGAAATTAGATCGTATATCAATCCAAAAATAAAAAAGAATCTCACACCAGGAGAACTAAAAGCAATTGTTACGTTAAGAGAAAATGACAATATAATTATTAAAAGGGCTGACAAAGGGGGAGGGACAGTGATTATGAACAGATCATGGTACATTAACAAAGGTAATGAAATGCTTAATGACAATGAGTACTATGAACTGATAAAACAAGATCCCTCGACCCAAATTTTTACTAATTATAATTATATCATAAAGGAAGCTACAGAGATGGGAATATTAAATAAAAAAGAAGAGAAATTTTTAAATATCACAAATTTTATGATACCATATTTTTACTATTTACCCAAAATTCACAAAGACCCAATAAACCCACCAGGACGTCCGATAATTTCAGGGATAAACTCCATCACCAGTAACCTCTCCCACTATGTAGATCTATTCTTACAAGAATATGTAGTCCAACTGGACTCATATTTAAAAGACTCTACCCAACTAATAAAAGAACTATTGAACATACCCCCCTTAAAGGACAGCATTTTAATCACACTGGACGTGTGCGCTCTATATAATAACATAGCACACGCTAGGGGACTACACGCTATTGAGGAAACATTGAAAAAAGATTTAGAAATCCCCCCAATCCAAAGAAAGTTTATATTAACAGCAATAAAATTCATACTGGAGAATAATGTATTTACATTTGAGGGATCCTACTATAGACAAATTAAGGGCTGTGCGATGGGGACGCGATTCGCACCTAGTTATGCAAACCTATTCATGGGTGCGTTTGAGTCCGTCTCCATCGCACAGTCTAAATACAGAGATCATATAGTTTTATACCGTCGCTTTATCGACGACCTCTTCATATTATGGAGGGGTCCATTAACAAAAGCAAAAGAATTTACAGAAGAATTAAACAAAAATAATTGGGGTCTATCCTTTACATCCAGCCATTCAGATAAAACCATTCAATATCTAGATATACAGATCACACGTAATGAAAATGGTAATATTACAACATCAACACATTTTAAGACTGTAGATGTCAATAGCTATCTGAAATTTGACAGTGGACACCTACCAAGGTGGATTCGTAACATCCCATATGGACAATACAGGAGAATTAGAAAAAACTGTACGGCTGATGAAGATTATAAAAACGAATCTAAAACTCTAAAACAGCGGTTTACAGAAAAAGGCTACCCAAAAAAACTCATCCAAGATGCTTTTAAAAAAACTAATTGTCTCACTCAGGAAAAATGCTTACAACCTAAACAAGAGAATATAATGGAAAAAGAAAGAAAAAATAACTATTCAAAATGGAGTTTAATCACTACTTATTGCCAACCAAGAACCCACATAGAAAAATTATTGAACAAATATTGGTTTATTCTAAAAAACGATCCTATTCTGACAGACTATATACCTTATAAACCATCAGTCATCTACAGGAAAAACAAGAGCATAGGAAATATGGTTGCACCCAGCAACACAACTATAAAACCAAAAATAACTAAAACAGATAACCCGAACCTCTGGGGATGTCACCCCTGTAAAATATCTAAATGCCTCTGCTGCCAAGCGATGAAAAAAGGAACCAAAACCTTTACATCCAAAACCACTGGGGAAACCTTCTCAATAAAATACACTTTGAATTGCAAATCTGCATATGTAATCTATCTGTTAGAATGCCCATGCGGCATCCAATATGTGGGTCGAACAATACAAGAAATGCATTCCAGACTTAACAAACATCGTCATAATATTAAAACTGGCTATATGAAGCATAGTATCTCAAAACATTACAATATCCAGCATAATAGAGATTACAATAAAATGACTCTTACAATTATAGACTCCATAGATAGTAAAGACCCGCAAGCATTAATGAAATTAAATAGGAGAGAAAGTTATTGGATTTTTAAACTGGGCATGTTGGCCCCAGAAGGACACAACTTAACATTGGAGAATGTAGCTAAATAAGATCATGAAATGTCTGATCCTTTAAGCAAGTAAAAAAATCCCTTTAAGAGGAAAAAAAGAAAAAATCTTCAAATGAATCCTTTTTATAATCACAAAGATTTTATAATATATGTATACATAGCAGAAATATGGAGAATACAGTTTTAATATAATCAGGATAGAAATAACTCTGGGGGAAAAAAAAAAAAAAAAAAGGGGGAAAAAAAAAAGGGGAAAAATTCTTTTATAATACTGTTTTTACTAATTTTGAACAACTTTTATATACAATAAATTTTATCATAAATTTCATTATAAACTACATATTTTTTAAATATTATATTTTTAATACCCCTAAAGGGACGTATAACAATTATTTTTATATAAATCAATTAAATTTTATATCACCATAATACTAAAGGAAACAAAAAACCTAATTAACGGCACACCCACAGGAATTGCACCTGTGGGACCTCTATAAATTTATTGCATGTTATTTACTCCTGTTATACCTGAGGAAAGCATTGATGTAATGCTGAAACGCGTTGTATTGATTTAACCAACAGGAGAATTGTATATTTTATATATAAAAAATATTTTAACAATAAAACAATCTAACCTTCAATGGAACCAGTGCATTATCAGCGCTCGTAAGACCGATATTCCACCTTTTCACCATAAGCTCAATCCCCTAGAGGGAATCGGTCAGAGCTGCAGAAAGACACAGGTTACCCACTCCAAAGCGGAACTTTCAGCTGGAGAACGGAGGATCGTTGCAGACTCCAAGACCCATAGTGCCGGGGATACTAGGAGGAACCAGCGGTCCTGAGTCCGGACATCTCCACTAAAGACTACAACCTAACAGCATTGATATCAAGGATTCAAACCCCCATCCATCCAGAGGATCTAATAAGCCAACACCGAGGTTGTGCGAGGGCGCACAACCTCACCAGGTGAGCAAATTCAAACTCTCCTTAATCTAACCCTAGACCATCGGGTACTTGTCACATGCGCTATATATTTTTTTTACAGTGATTCATTGAACGCGATCAGCGTGGGATTATCCCAAAAAGCTGCAGATAAATCACACGTGGTCTAGGAAGAAAAGAAATAAGAAATAAGAACTAAGAACCAAGATTTAAGAAATTAAGGAATTAAGAAAATAAGTGAAAGAATAAGGAAAATTAAAAGACACTAAAGAAAACAGATATATATTAACTATTTTTCAATCTTCCTTGATAAAATTAGAGAAATCTAACAGAAAATCCACCTCTCCCCAAAGAGAAACTTTTATCTATATAGACATTTATATAAATAAATTTATATAGATAAAATCTCGGAGCTATTGGAATAAATAAAAGAATGGATTTTTTTATGACCAATAGACTAACACATAGGGAACTACTCATTGCTAATTTATTGGGTAATAAAATCGATAATATAGAGCTTATTGAAGATGATAATATAAGACTGGATAGAATAGAAAAGAAAAATATGGCCGAATTGTTCTCTGATTATGAACGTAATTGCAAGATAGAAATAACTAATTGTCTTAATAAAATGTTCTTGGAAAAATACCTAAAAGAAAACATAACCCCTGAAGAATTTAAAATACCATTAAGATCACCATACCCCAATGATATCGAATTTACGAAGGAATGGGAGGAATACTCCCAAATATGCTCCCAAGGATTGATTAAATTAATCATAAGGAAAAATATCTGTACAGCTGAAAAAGCCATGACTGAACTAAATAGATTAAAATTAACCCTCAATTTATATTCACACACATATGACTACAAAGAAATAGACCTTATACTAAAAATAACTCTAGACAAATACGAAGAAGAAACATTAAAGAAAAAAGGAATAAATTATCTAAAAGAAAAATATAAAACAACTTATGTTAGTGATAATAATGATGACGATAATATTGACATTGAAACCAACCATCAAAGCCTGGCCAACAAGGATAATATGAATAAATTCACCTCACAACAAAATATGAACACAAATAGAAATAAAAATAAAAACAACACGAAAATATTAAATCCAAAAGAACAACCAATAATGAAACCTGAAATTATTAATACTAATAAAAATAAAAATAAAAATAAATATAAAAAAAGTAACCAGGAATCTAATCATTTAATGTCAGAAACACAAAGGAAATACTATGAACAACATAAATCCAAACTTAAAAATAAAAATACAACAATCAAGAAATATACCACCCAGAACGACAATGGAACATCATTCCTTGACCTAAGTATAATATCTATGGAAGTCGAAATTACCCCCAACAAAGGGACTAATCAAATGAAATTTCACGAGCCAGCTTCCAGTAATAATCCTCTAATAATAACATCCACAACAGAAATTAATAGCCATCTAAAGAATATAACTTCCAATAAAACCTTAGTCCCCATTGATAGGACAAATACCAATACGATCAGTCCTATTATGACCAGTCCAAATAATAAAAATACATCACTAAAGATTAGTGAAATACAAAAAAGTATTATAGATAATGAGGATATTACACGATTTCTCGATCTTTCAATAATAACAGTACACGAAGAATCCTCCACAATTATAAAAAGCCCTATACAAATAAATGGAACCATACAGTCCTCAAAATCAGACAAAGAGATAAATAACCCAATAGAAAAAAGTCCTGTGGAAACCAATGAAATAAACAACATGAAAATTACTCATTATTTTCGGGTGATCCCAGGATGACAATCCAAAAGAAAAAGAGAAGGAGAGGATGTAGAGGAGGAACCAGACAATCTGGAGGAGGATATAATGAAAAAACAAGAAATCATACCGAAAAAAATAAAGATGGTACAACATTAGAACAACAAAAACATGGAGAACCAAACAAAATAGATAAATTAGAGGAAAATAAAATAGCAGAAAAAACAGGGATTTTTAACATATCTGACCATGCACTAACGGAGGACGAAAAATCACTTCTGAATCATGGGCTGTCTTATAGCCCCAACTCAGGACTAGATACTTTTTCATTATATTTAGATTTGAACAATTATTTCAAAAAAATCACAATACAAAGACATTTTATAATAGAAGAAAAAGGAAAAGGAAAAGGACAGAACAATGAAGTATATAACAGACAAAAATACCAGGATAATACTGAGGATCCACAGATAACTACCAAACATGTGAACCCGAGAAATAATACAAGTAAATTCTATCCAATCCACCACAAGGGTTCACATGTGGAAACCTTTCAGCAAATAATACTAAAAGAAATTAGATCGTATATCAATCCAAAAATAAAAAAGAATCTCACACCAGGAGAACTAAAAGCAATTGTTACGTTAAGAGAAAATGACAATATAATTATTAAAAGGGCTGACAAAGGGGGAGGGACAGTGATTATGAACAGATCATGGTACATTAACAAAGGTAATGAAATGCTTAATGACAATGAGTACTATGAACTGATAAAACAAGATCCCTCGACCCAAATTTTTACTAATTATAATTATATCATAAAGGAAGCTACAGAGATGGGAATATTAAATAAAAAAGAAGAGAAATTTTTAAATATCACAAATTTTATGATACCATATTTTTACTATTTACCCAAAATTCACAAAGACCCAATAAACCCACCAGGACGTCCGATAATTTCAGGGATAAACTCCATCACCAGTAACCTCTCCCACTATGTAGATCTATTCTTACAAGAATATGTAGTCCAACTGGACTCATATTTAAAAGACTCTACCCAACTAATAAAAGAACTATTGAACATACCCCCCTTAAAGGACAGCATTTTAATCACACTGGACGTGTGCGCTCTATATAATAACATAGCACACGCTAGGGGACTACACGCTATTGAGGAAACATTGAAAAAAGATTTAGAAATCCCCCCAATCCAAAGAAAGTTTATATTAACAGCAATAAAATTCATACTGGAGAATAATGTATTTACATTTGAGGGATCCTACTATAGACAAATTAAGGGCTGTGCGATGGGGACGCGATTCGCACCTAGTTATGCAAACCTATTCATGGGTGCGTTTGAGTCCGTCTCCATCGCACAGTCTAAATACAGAGATCATATAGTTTTATACCGTCGCTTTATCGACGACCTCTTCATATTATGGAGGGGTCCATTAACAAAAGCAAAAGAATTTACAGAAGAATTAAACAAAAATAATTGGGGTCTATCCTTTACATCCAGCCATTCAGATAAAACCATTCAATATCTAGATATACAGATCACACGTAATGAAAATGGTAATATTACAACATCAACACATTTTAAGACTGTAGATGTCAATAGCTATCTGAAATTTGACAGTGGACACCTACCAAGGTGGATTCGTAACATCCCATATGGACAATACAGGAGAATTAGAAAAAACTGTACGGCTGATGAAGATTATAAAAACGAATCTAAAACTCTAAAACAGCGGTTTACAGAAAAAGGCTACCCAAAAAAACTCATCCAAGATGCTTTTAAAAAAACTAATTGCTCACTCAGGAAAAATGCTTACAACCTAAACAAGAGAATATAATGGAAAAAGAAAGAAAAAATAACTATTCAAAATGGAGTTTAATCACTACTTATTGCCAACCAAGAACCCACATAGAAAAATTATTGAACAAATATTGGTTTATTCTAAAAAACGATCCTATTCTGACAGACTATATACCTTATAAACCATCACTCATCTACAGGAAAAACAAGAGCATAGGAAATATGGTTGCACCCAGCAACACAACTATAAAACCAAAAATAACTAAAACAGATAACCCGAACCTCTGGGGATGTCACCCCTGTAAAATATCTAAATGCCTCTGCTGCCAAGCGATGAAAAAAGGAACCAAAACCTTTACATCCAAAACCACTGGGGAAACCTTCTCAATAAAATACACTTTGAATTGCAAATCTGCATATGTAATCTATCTGTTAGAATGCCCATGCGGCATCCAATATGTGGGTCGAACAATACAAGAAATGCATTCCAGACTTAACAAACATCGTCATAATATTAAAACTGGCTATATGAAGCATAGTATCTCAAAACATTACAATATCCAGCATAATAGAGATTACAATAAAATGACTCTTACAATTATAGACTCCATAGATAGTAAAGACCCGCAAGCATTAATGAAATTAAATAGGAGAGAAAGTTATTGGATTTTTAAACTGGGCACGTTGGCCCCAGAAGGACACAACTTAACATTGGAGAATGTAGCTAAATAAGATCATGAAATGTCTGATCCTTTAAGCAAGTAAAAAAATCCCTTTAAGAGGAAAAAAAGAAAAAATCTTCAAATGAATCCTTTTTATAATCACAAAGATTTTATAATATATGTATACATAGCAGAAATATGGAGAATACAGTTTTAATATAATCAGGATAGAAATAACTCTGGGGGAAAAAAAAAAAAAAAAGGGGAAAAAAAAAAGGGGAAAAATTCTTTTATAATACTGTTTTTACTAATTTTGAACAACTTTTATATACAATAAATTTTATCATAAATTTCATTATAAACTACATATTTTTTAAATATTATATTTTTAATACCCCTAAAGGGACGTATAACAATTATTTTTATATAAATCAATTAAATTTTATATCACCATAATACTAAAGGAAACAAAAAACCTAATTAACGGCACACCCACAGGAATTCCACCTGTGGGACCTCTATAAATTTATTGCATGTTATTTACTCCTGTTATACCTGAGGAAAGCATTGATGTAATGCTGAAACGCGTTGTATTGATTTAACCAACAGGAGAATTGTATATTTTATATCTAAAAAATATTTTAACAATAAAACAATCTAACCTTCAATGGAACCAGTGCATTATCAGCGCTCGTAAGACCGATATTCCACCTTTTCACCATAAGCTCAATCCCCTAGAGGGAATCGGTGAGAGCTGCAGAAAGACACAGGTTACCCACTCCAAAGCGGAACTTTCAGCTGGAGAACGGAGGATCGTTGCAGACTCCAAGACCCATAGTGCCGGGGATACTAGGAGGAACCAGCGGTCCTGAGTCCGGACATCTCCACTAAAGACTACAACCTAACAGCATTGATATCAAGGATTCAAACCCCCATCCATCCAGAGGATCTAATAAGCCAACACCGAGGTTGTGCGAGGGCGCACAACCTCACCAGGTGAGCAAATTCAAACTCTCCTTAATCTAACCCTAGACCATCGGGTACTTGTCACATGCGCTATATATTTTTTTTTACAGGGGAGCGTATTAGACAGCAAGATGCTTGTGCCCCTTGATCTAGGATCCGGGGAGGGTGAGTGGAATACTATTGGATACCTTCTGTCCGTGAGTCTGTATGGTCTGGATTCGCAGTAGTGTGTCTCTTGAAGAAAGGCGACCTGGATTCGGTTTCTCCATAGGAGGTTCAGTAGTATAGAGCGTTTCTCCGGGCTGTGGAGTCCCTTGACATTCAATGAGCCCACTCGTAACTCATGGTGCTTTTGTTTCACCATGCTCTGTCACAGGAACCCGGGTGGGGGGGGAGGGGGGAGGGGCGAGAGAGAGGAAAAAAAAAAAAAAAGGGGAGGGGGGTGAGAAGGGGCAGGGGAGAAGAGAGAGGGAGAAAAAGGGGAAGAAGAAAACTTCGAGATTAGAAAAGAGAGAAAAGAGAAACTCAAGAAGATAACCAGAAAGTAGAGAAACAGTTAATATACTGTTCGTAGAGCCGGGGACCAGCCCAGGGACTACTTAAGGGAAAAACGGGGACACGAACCGACACACGGCCAGAGCGCTACCCCGCGCCCTACTTTTTCCTGCTGGCCGGCCCCTCCCTCCCAAACCTAAGGAAGGGTCCGCCAAATAACCTCCCGCTAACCCCCCCCCCAGAACAAGCTTATATAAACATTGCCCCCCCCCACCCCCCCCCAGCCCGCTATCGCAAATGTTTTAGACATCCCCCAGAACACTGTGTCCAATAGAATTGATTTAACGCCTAGATTGTCATTTTTCTTTTTTCGCTGGAGACCTTCCCAGCTCCCGTCTCCTTCACCACCAGCATTGCCTCCGTTGTAGGCACTCCTCTACTCAGATCTTGCTCGAATAGAGCCTTCATTCTCACGGGACCTCCCTTTGAGCAGGGGTGGCTCCCCCCTTTCTCCTCCTCTGCTCCATATAGGCCTGAGGCTCCCAAGCCGTCCAGTCCGGAACCGAGCAGTCCGAAATATCCAGAAAGGCACAGAGATTCGGGAGCTCCGAGTGCCTCCTCAGAAGGAACACCGAGTCCCCCTTACGCACAATCAGGTGGAAGGGATGGCCCCATCTATAGGTGGCGTTCGCTTCCTTTATTCTGATCAGGAGAGGTTGCAGCAGACGCCTCATATACAGTGTGCGGCTGGATACGTCCGGGAACAACTTTACCATAGCACCGTCTATTTTCACAGGGCCGTGTGCCCAGGCCCCCTGCAGGATCCTTTCTCTGTCTCCATAGTAATGTAAGCGGCATAACACATCCCTGGAGGAGGGCGTGGGTCTGGCAACCCTGTGGATTCTGTCAAAAAGATAAGTAGCCTCCAGCGGACGATCTGTCACCATGTTGAAAATGGACAGGACTTTAGATCGCAGGAGAGCTTGGGGCCAGTCCTCCGGTATACCCTTCAGCCTGACATTATTTCTCCTGCTCCTGTTTTCTTGGTCATCCAGGAGCAGGGCTAGGTCTCTGATGTGGGCATTAGAAGATTCACAGTCCCTTTCAATTCGCTCCATCCTACTCTCCAGGGACTCCTGTGCTTGCTCCGTTGCCTGAATTCTGTCCTCCAGCACCACCATTTCCTCTCTCAGGCTGGACAGCGCCATCTGCTGGGAGGATTCAATTCTGGCCACTACATCTTCTAGGTCTTTTTTGCTGGGGAGGGCTAGGATAAGCTCCCTGAGAGCATTTATGTCTTCCTGCGGAGGGCCAGAGGGCAGGGTGCTCGTTAAGGACAGGGGCGCAGTGCGCTCCAGCGGGGGGGGGGGACCCCTGGGTGCAGAGGATGGCAGGTATTCCCGGATCGCATGATCCCCCAGGGGCCGAGGTCTCCGCCTCCCCCGCAGCAGCATGTATGGAGGCAGGCCGCGAGGAATGCTGCGCGGTTCCCCCCCCACCCCTCCAGCCCTCCCTACCTGAGCTCTCTCCCTTCTGTGCCAGTGCCGGGTCCCTGCGCCGCTCGTCCCCACCGCTGGTCTCCGGTGCAAAGTTGCTGGCTGTGGGAGGGCGCCGGACCGCGCCTGGGGAGTTCCCCGTCGGAGGGGGCCGCGAGCCCACCGGCGCCATCTTGCTTCGGGCCGCCAGCGGAGGCTCAGTCCCAGACGCCGCCAGGTACCTGGATATGCTCCCCTGGGAGCTCTGGCACGCCGTGGGGGAGGCAGGAGCTGCAGCACTACCCGGTTTCTTCTTTATTATTATTATTATTATTGTTTATTTATAGAGCACCATTGATTCCATGGTGCTGTACATGAGGGGGTTACATACAGGATACATGTACACGTTACAATAGACAGACTAGCACAGGGGGAAGAGGGCCCTGCCCTTGCGGGCTTACATCCTAAAGGATTTTGGGGAGGAGACAGTAGGTGGGGTGTAGGTGGGGCGGCAGCTCCGCACGGTGGTGGGGCGGCAGCTCCGCACGGTGGTGGGGCGGCAGCTCCGCACGGTGGTGGGGCGGCAGCTCCGCACGGTGGTGGGGCGGTGAGGTCATTGTAGATTATAGGCATTTCTGAACAGATGAGTTTTCAGGGTCCGTTTGAAGTTTGCAAGTGTAGTAGATAGTCTGACGTGTTGAGGCAGTGAGTTCCAGGAGACTGGGGATGCTCGGGAGAAGTCTTGGAGTCGGTTGCATGAGGAGCGAATGAGAGAGGAGGATAGAAGGAGATCTTGGGAGGACCGGAGGTTACGTTTTGGAGTGTAGCGAGAGATTAGTTCAGAGATATATGGAGGAGACAGATTATGGATAGCTTTGTAGGTCAGTGTTAGTAATTTGAATTGGATACGGTGGAAGATTGGGAGCCAGTGGAGGGACTTGCAGAGAGGAGAAGCGGGGTGGTATTGAGGAGAGAGGTGGATCAGTCGGGCAGCAGAGTTAAGGATGGACTGGAGAGGGGCGAGTGTGTTAGCAGGGAGACCACAGAGGAGGATGTTGCAGTAGTCGATGCGGGAGATTATGAGGGCGTGCACTAGAATTTTTGTAGATTGGGGATTGAGAAAAGGGCGGATTCTGGAGATATTTTTGAGTTGAAAACGGCAGGAGGTGGTGAGGGATTGGATGTGCGGTATGAAGGACAGGGCAGAGTCAAAGGTCACTCCGAGGCACCGAACTTTGGGTGCTGGGGAGAGCGTGATGTTATTAATTGTAATGGATAGATCAGGTGGAGAGTGCAGGGGAGATGGAGGAAAGATGATCAGTTCAGTTTTGGCCATATTGAGCTTTAGGAAGCGAGAGGAAAAGAAGGAAGATATAGCAGATAGGCACTCTGGGATTCTGGACAGCAGAGATGTGACATCTGGACCAGAGAGGTAGATCTGAGTGTCATCGGCATATAGGTGGTACTGGAAGCCATGGGACTTTATGAGTTGTCCCAGGCCAAATGTATAGATAGAAAAAAGTAAGGGTCCCAGGACAGAGCCTTGAGGGACACCAACAGAGAGAGAACGGGATGAAGAGGTTGTGTGGGAATGGGAGACACTAAAAGTGCGGTTGGAGAGGTATGAAGAGATCCAAGAGAGAGCGAGGTCTCTGACACCAAGGGAAGAGAGGATCTGTAGTAGCAGGGAGTGGTCAACAGTGTCAAAGGCTGAGGATAGGTCTAGAAGTAGGAGAAAATGGCTGGAACATTGAAATCCAGCCCTGATCAGTGCTGCTGTAGCACTGGCCATTGGCTGGAGCTGGGTGATCGATGCTTCACCCGCCCCCAGCTCTGATTGGAGAGACCGGTCTTGTGACCGCTCTCTCCAATCAATGTGGATCTGCGGCCTGTGACCGTCCCTGGAAGCCGAGGAGAGCGGTAAGTTGCTGTCCCCGCCGCCTGCCCCTGTCCCCGATCGCCCCGCCGCTTCTCCCGATCCACCGCTGTCCCCGCCGCTGTCTCCGATTGCCCCGCCGCTGCTCCCGATCCACCGCTGTCCCCGCCGCTGCTCCCGATCCACCGCTGTCCCCGGCGCCACGCTCCTGATCCACCGCTGTCCCCGGCGCCATGCTCCCACTCCATCGCTGTCCCCGCCGCTGCTCCCGATGCACCGCTGTCCCCGCCGCTGCTCCCGATGCACCGCTGTCCCCGCCGCTGCTCCCGATGCACCGCTGTCCCCGCCGTTGCTCCCGATGCACCGCTGTCCCCGCCGCTGCTCCCGATGCACCGCTGTCCCCGCCGCTGCTCCCGATGCACCGCTGTCCCCGCCGCTGCTCCCGATGCACCGCTGTCCCCGCCGCTGCTCCCGATGCACCGCTGTCCCCGCCGCTGCTCCCGATGCACCGCTGTCCCCGCCGCTGCTCCCGATACACCGCTGTCCCCGGCGCCACGCTCCCGATCCACCGCTGTCCCCGCCGCTGCTCCCGATGCACCGCTGTCCCCGGCGCCACGCTCCCGATCCACCGCTGTCCCCGCCGCTGCTCCCGATGCACCGCTGTCCCCGGCGCCGCTCCCGATCCACCGCTGTCCCCGGCGCCACGCTCCCGATCCACCGCTGTCCCCGGCGCCATGCTCCCGATCCACCGTTATCCCCGGCGCCATGCTCCCGCTCCACCGCTGTCTCCGCCGCCGCTCCCGATCCACCGCTGTCCCCGGCGCCACGCTCCCGATCCACCGCTGTCCCCGGCGCCACGCTCCCGCTCCACCGTTGTCCCCGGCGCCATGCTCCCGCTCCACCGCTGTCTCCGTCGCCGCTCCCGATCCACCGCTGTCCCCGGCGCCATGCTCCCGCTCCACCGCTGTCCCCGCCGCCGCTCCCGCTCCACCGCTGTCCCCGGCACCATGCTCCCGCTCCACCGCTGTCCCCGCCGCCGCTTCCGATCCACCGCTGTCCCCGCCGCCGCTCCCGATCCACCGCTGTCCCCGCCGCCATGCTCGCCACTGTCCCCGCCGCCGTCGCACCCACCTTTTTCAGCCGCTGCTGCCCCCGAATCGGCCCCCACTGTTCCCGATCGGCGGCCGCCGCCGCCTCCTCCTTCATCGGCTGCCCCTTCTCCATCGCCACACCTCCTATCCCTCCATGTGCTGCAAGCCACCCTCCCCCCACGTGGGGGGAGGGTGGCTTGCAGCACATGTGGGGGGAGGGTGGCTGGCTTGCAGCACATGTGGGGGGAGGGTGGCTGGCTTGCAGCACATGTGGGGGGAGGGTGGCTGGCTTGCAGCACATGTGCTGCAAGCCACCCTCCCCCCACATGTGCTGCAAGCTACCCTCCCCCCACATGTGCTGCAAGCCACCCTCCCCCTACATGTGCTGCAAGCCACCCTCCCCCCCCGGGGCCCCCCCTCCTCCATGTGCCATCTCTCTCTCCCATCAGACTCTGCCCCCCTCCCCAATCTGCTGCCTGCTCTCTCCCATTTTCCATCTACTGCCCCCTGTCACCCTCCTCGATCTGTTGCCTCCTTCATCTGCTGCCTCTTCTGTCTGCTGTGATCCTGCTGCCTAGATCCATCCTGTAAGGTAGGTATCCCCATCTCACCTACCCCCCCCCATCCTCTGCCGCTCCTCCATCTGCTGCGCCATTTCCCATCCATCCGCTGCGCCATTTCCCATCATCCATCCGCTGCGCCCTTTCCCATCCTCTGCCGCTCCTCCACCCGCTGCGCCCTTTCCCATCTTCCATCCGCTGCGCCCTTTCTCATCTGCCGCCCCGCCCTCTCGCATCGCATTATCCAGCGCAGTTGCTCGCTTCCAGACTGCAGTGGATGATGCGATGCGAGACTCGTGCATTGCTCTCACGTTTGGCACTGGTCTTAGTGGCAGGCGCTCATTTTTTTTTTCTTTTTTTACTGATGTTTGTAATTTTTATTTCGCCAAACTAATTTTTTTTGTATGGGGGGGGGTCTAGTTTCCAAAATGGGATCACATGTGGGGGAGCTCCATTGTTTAGGCACCTCAGGGGGTCTCCAAATGAAACATGGCGTCTGCTAATAATTCCAATCAATTTTACTGTGAAATGGCGCTCCTTCTCTTCTGAGCCCCGCCGTACGCCCAAACAATTGATTTCCACCACATATGAGGTATCGTCGTACTCAGGAGAAATTGCACAATACATTTTGTGGGGCATTTTTTCCTGATACCCTTGTGGAAAAAAAAGCTACCTGTTTGAAAAAACAATTTTGTGGTAAAAAAAAGAATAAAATATTTTCACGGCTGAACATTACAAACGTTTGTGAAGCCTCCAGGGGTTCAAAGTGCTCACTAAACAGCTAGATAAATTCCATGAGGGGTCTAGTTTCCAAAATGGGGTCAATTGTGGGGGAGCTCCATTGTTTAGGCACTTCAGGGGGTCTCCAAACGCAACATGGCGTCCGCTAATAATTCCAACCAATTTTGCTGTGAAATGGCGCTCCTTGCCTTCCGAGTCCTGCCGTGCGCCCAAACATTTGATTTCCACCACATATGGGGTATCTGCGTACTCAGGAGAAAATGCACAATACATTTTATGGTGCATTTTTTCCTGATACCCTTGTGATAAAAAAAGCTACCTGGTTGAAGCAACAGTTTTGTGGTAAAAAAGTTTTTTTTTCTTTTCACGGCTCAACGTTATAAACTTCTGTGAAGCCCCCAGGGGTTCAAAGTGCACATCAAACATCTAGAAAAAATATTTGAGGGCTCTAGTTTCCAAAATGGGGTCACTTATGGGGGAGCTCCATTGTTTAGGCACCTCGGGGAGTCCTCAAACCCGACATGGCGTCCGCTAATGAGTGCAGCTAATTTTGCACTCAAAAATTTAAATGGCGCTCCTTGCCTTCCGAGTCCTGCTGTGTGCCCAAACATTTGATTACCACCACATATGGGGTATCTGCGTACTCAGGAGAAAATGCACAATACATTTTATGGTGCATTTTTTCCTGATACCCTTGTGATAAAAAAAGCTACCTGGTTGAAGCAACAGTTTTGTGGTAAAAAAGTTTTTTTTTCTTTTCACGGCTCAACGTTATAAACTTCTGTGAAGCCCCCAGGGGTTCAAAGTGCACATCAAACATCTAGAAAAAATATTTGAGGGCTCTAGTTTCCAAAATGGGGTCACTTATGGGGGAGCTCCATTGTTTAGGCACCTCGGGGAGTCCTCAAACCCGACATGGCGTCCGCTAATGAGTGCAGCTAATTTTGCACTCAAAAATTTAAATGGCGCTCCTTGCCTTCCGAGTCCTGCTGTGTGCCCAAACATTTGATTACCACCACATATGGGGTATCTGCGTACTCAGGAGAAAATGCACAATACATTTTATGGTGCATTTTTTCCTGATACCCTTGTGATAAAAAAAGCTACCTGGTTGAAGCAACAGTTTTGTGGTAAAAAAGTTTTTTTTTCTTTTCACGGCTCAACGTTATAAACTTCTGTGAAGCCCCCAGGGGTTCAAAGTGCACATCAAACATCTAGAAAAAATATTTGAGGGCTCTAGTTTCCAAAATGGGGTCATTTGTGGGGGAGCTCCATTGTTTAGGCACCTCAGGGAGTCTTCAAACCCGACATGGTGTCCGCTAATGAGTGCAGCTAATTTTGCACTCAAAAATTCAAATGGCGCTCCTTGCCTTCCGAGTCCTGCTGTGTGCCCAAACATTTGATTACCACCACATATGGGGTATCTGCGTACTCAGGAGAAAATGCACGATACATTTTATGATGCATTTTTACTGATACCCTTGTGAAAATACTAATTTTTATGGCTAAAGTAACATTTTTGTGTTAAAAAAGTAAAATTTTCATTTTTTCGTCTACATTGCTTTGGTTGCTGTGAAGCTCCTAAAGGGTTAATAAACTTCTTGGATGTGGTTTTGAGCAGAGTGAGGGGTGCAGATTTTAGAATTGGGTCACTTTTGGGTATTTTCTGTCGCCTAGGTTTCTCAAATCACTCCAAATGTGATGTGGTACCTAAAACATTTTTTTTTGTAAATTTTGTTGGAAAAATGAGAAATTGGTGATGAACTTTGAACCCTTCTAACTTCCTAACGGAAATTATTTTTTTTTCAAAAATTGCGCTGGTGTAAAGTAGACATGTGGGAAATGTTATTTAGTAACTATTTTGTGTGACATATCTCTCAGATTTATGGGCATAAAATTTCAAATTTTGAAAATTGCTAAATTTTCAAAATTTTCACCAAATTTCCGAAATTTTCACAAATAAACGCAAAACATATCGGCCTAAATTTACCACTGACATGAAGTACAATATGTCACGACAAAACAATCTCAGAATCGCCAGGATCCATTGAAGTGTTCCAGAGTTATAACCTGTCAAAGTGACACTGGTCAAAATTGCAAAAAATGGCCGGGTCTTTAAGGTGAAAACAGGCTGGGGGCTGAAGGGGTTAATAGAACCATCCTGACTTCTTGTATATCTTTATAGAACCATATATAGAAAAAATGCACCAAAAAAGCACAGTTCAAGAGTGTTTTTAAACATAGAGGACAGCAGTTTCCATTAAACCAGATCCAGTTTGCTTCAATCAGTCAAATACTGCAAATTTTGTGTACAAAAAAATGCATTAAAAAATTCCAGGATTTACGCTATGTTGGAACATGGCTTAAAGTAAGAACTTGGAATTGCTCGCATTTTTTTTTTTTATCGTGAAGCGTTTTCGTTAACGTTTTGTTTATGTTTATGGAAGTGTTGTTTTATTTTTTTTAATGCTTTCTTAAAGGTGGTGTTCACTCAATACATTTGTGATGCATTTTTTCACCAGGATTTTCAAAGGATTCTGTAAAGTCGCAAATTAATTGTGTGAACATGGCCTAAACTTTTTTAGCTTTTTTTGAAGTGTTCGGAATATTTTTTATTTAGCTTTTTTTGTGGTTGAGAGATGTTTGGATGGTTTTTGACTTCCATTATGGAATAAGTAAACAAAATATTATTTCAAAAACAAAAAAAGAAAACCCCAATAAGATAAAACTTTTATTCTTAATACTAAAAGGTCAGAGACCAAATTCACAAACAAACATGGTTAGATAATGTGCCAAACGTGAAATGACAAATGCTAGGAGGGTGGATGATCACACAGACTGGCCCTAAATCAGCCCTAGTCAGCCTCTCCCTACCTAGCAATGGAGGCTATGACGTCCTAGGGTTATCGCGCCCCCATTCACCAACAGGAAACTCTGCATGACCCTAATAGGCCCTGCACAGCACAAACAAACACCATTTAATAAATACAGAGACTCTCCATCCCAATCAGAGGGTGAGCCAAGTAGACTTATCTGGGATGTTGTCCTAAAAAGACGTACCGACGCGTTTCATCCCACTGGTACCAGGGAATCATCAGGGGACAAACAGAGAGCGGACCGCCAATGCAAAAGCCTCCCTAATCAGTCAAAGCAGAGGTGTAAAAAGGATACCTGTACCTCTACTTTGACTGATTAGAGAGAATCATACCCTCCATTGCTAGGTAGGGAGAGGCTGACTAGGGCTGATTTAGCGCCAGTCTGTGTGATCATCCACCTTCCTAGCATTTGTTATTTCACGTTTGGCACATTATCTATCCATGTTTGTTTGTGAATTTGGTCTCTGACCTTTTAGTATTAAGAATAAAAGTTATATTTTATTGGGGTTTTCTTTTTTTGTTTTTGAAATAATATTTTGTTTACTTATTCCATAATGTAAGTCAAAAACCATCCAAACATCTCTCAACCACAAAAAAAGCTAAATAAAAAATATTCAGAACACTTCAAAAAAAGCTAAAAAAGTTTATGCCATTTTCACACAATTAATTTGCGACTTTACAGCATCTTTTGAAAATCCTGGTAAAAAAATGCATCACAAATGTATTGGGGTTTTCTTTTTTTGTTTTTGAAACCTATTCTCCCATTTTTCTTATAGGCTGCGGCCTGGTTATACATAAAATATTAGCATTTTCTGAAGCAAAAACGTAAAATGCTCTCACCAGGTGGTTTATAAGCCTATAGATAAACAAGAAAAAATAAGGATTCAGCTCACCCATTACAAGTCCATGTTCAGTGGTCAGTGCACGGGCATAAGGCAGGCCGGCTCCTGGATGAAGGTTCTATACGATTCAATGGGTTTTTGTCCAGCACGTCCAATATATTTCTTTAATCCACAAAAACTTTCTTAGATAAAATTATATTTTTTATTGTGCATATTTAAAAAAATATTTTATCCTTTAAAAACACATGTCTATCCGTCCTTACGCGTTTCAAGCTCATAGGAGCTCTTACTCAAGCCTCTGTCTTTGTTCTGTCCCCTAGTCGCTCTGCCATTCCTCTGTCCCACCTCCTTCCTTCCCACAATAGCCCTGGTTGTTTCCCTCTCTCCTACCTACCCACTCGGTTGTTTCCTCTGGTACCGATCTCGACTCCTCCACTGCTAGTTCCTCCGGTCTTCCTGCTGCCCGTATTGTGTATGACCCGGACCCGTCTGACCATCCCCCACATGCTCCACAGCTTCAGCTGTCCGGCCGATGCTGGCAGACACTGCATTAGCACACACTGGGAGTTGCCCTCCTTGCTCATTTGGCTCCGTGTAATGTCTTTCCCTGCAGGACTCTAGCTCCCCCTGCTGGCGGCCTGACAATATTACTTAATTAAAAAAATGGTTTTCAGCAATGCTAAATTAATTTTTCCCTAAATCATTCCCACATAATGTTCAATTTTTCAACAGTGCAAATGTCTGGAAAAATGAGGAAAAGGGTAAACAGAGTTGTTTTCAAATGTATATTTTCAATTGGGGAATCTTCCTTAAAACATATTTTTTTTTTAAAGTTTTGTGGTTGGCCTGTGTTTAGTGGTAATTCTACACATTTATATTGTTGCAGATATTGGGTTACATACAGTATATTTAATTTATTTCTTCTGTCTCTTATTGAGAAATCTGTGATGCTTTGGGAGCCATGCCGGATGTTTAAGCCATCATATCTTCATTGGCTTCAGCGGTTGAGTGACCCAACAACATCACATGGCCTGCTGGGAATAACAGCATCGACAAGGGAGGAAAAGTGAGTATAGATTGTTTTTATTTCCTATGGGCCCTGAAGTGATTAAGCAGGGGTTGTCCCTTGAAGGATTCCCTAATAGTAGAAACAATGTGCAACGTGGTGATTAAGGATCCTGTAACATCAACATTTTTCACATTGTTCTTGAACATTTGTTTTTATTAGTTATAGTGAACTTACACTTGATTAAAGAGAACATGTTACTTTAGTAAATGTTATTTACCTGCAGATATAGGGTTAATTTGCAGTTAAATAGCAGTAAAATTTTGTTCTACCATTTTACTTAAAGTGCAGCTGCAAAAAGAAAAAGAAAAGCCCGGACGCCTGCCCTGAAGGGGCTCAAGGGAGGGCAACATGACTGAGGAGGGATGGTAGGCCTGAGGGATAGCAAGGGGTTAAGGTGTAGGGCATTTTGTGCGGGAAAAGTGGGAGGTGGAGTTATGAGGGCTGTAGGGCCATGTAATTGGTCAGGGTGTAGTCAGTTATAGGGGAGTATATATAGGGCCTAATTATGAGGTGGAAGGCTCATTCAGTACCTGGAAGACGTCCGGAATTGTCCCGCCCACCCGCCCTTTTCAAGATTTCTGGAGATCGACATGGAGAGACGAGGAGGATTGACCTTGTCACAGCAGTCGGCGTAAAGGAGGGTGGTATTTGAAGTCGGTGGATTGCACAAAGAGCGGGGGCGAACCCAGTGCAGGAACGGGTTACCCCTGGTGGTGCAATGGTATGGTTGGTGGGTCCCTGCTGTGCTCGGTCACAGCGGGTCATGTTAACGTGGGACCCTGCTGTGCTGGGTCACAGCAGGGCATGTTAATGTGCTGGGTGTCCTCGAGCCGGTGTGATGCGGCTGAGGGCACATGGTGGAGCAACACTCGGCTGGGTGTCCTCAAGCCGGTGTGGCGCAGCTGAGGGCACATCGTGGAGCTGGTGTTGCAATCATGTACATCGGGACTCTTCACTTACCCCCCCTCCTTTGCTGGTGGTTATGTTTTATGGAGTTATTATTATATTTATGAATAAAATGTTATTGATTATTTTGATGATAATAAACGAGGCTGCTGTGGCCTTTTACATCCAATGTCACGCAGTCTGTGTCTTATTTTGGTTGAGAAGCGGTAAAAGGTGGATAACTGGTTTGGGTCAGTACGGCAAGATAGGGCCATCAGTCAGACTTTCCTAAGTCATGAATTATTTCCTCCCTGGAGCTGCCAATCATGGGATGTGCATGGAGCAATGAACTTTAGACTAAACCCTATAGTTGCCGATAAAGTGACAGGTTCCCTTTAAAATATTGTGCTCCCCTCATTCTCAGTATGCTTGGTGCAATAACGTACTCGATTATTGATCCCCTTCAAAAAATGATTACAGGCTATTTTGGCAAGTTTTTCTTTGAGAACATACCAGTTTGTATTTAGTGTTTTTGTTATTTGTGTTTCCTTGATATGTTAAAGGAAAGTTACATCTCCAGTTTTATCTGTTATATCTTAATAAGTGTATAAACAATGCCCTTCCATCTGAAATAATCTGTTCAAATGAATCTAAATAATTCTCCATGCAAATGAATATATACAACTTTTGTTATATTTATCATGTACATATATGATCTGATACAGTCATATGAAAAAGTTTGGGCACCCCTATTAATGTTAACCTTTTTTCTTTATAACAATTTGGGTTTTTGCAACAGCTATTTCGGTTTCATATATCTAATAACTGATGGACTGAGTCATATTTCTGGATTGAAATGAGGTTTATTGTACTAACAGAAAATGTGCATTTAAACAAAATTTGACCGGTGCAAAAGTATGGGAACCTCAACATAAAAGTGACATTAATATTTTGTAGATCCTCCTTTTGCAAAAATAACAGCCTCTAGTCGCTTCCTGTAGCTTTTAATGAGTTCCTGGATCCTGGATAAAGGTATATTTGACCATTCCTGTTTACAAAACATTTCCAGTTCAGTTAAGTTTGATGGTCGCCGAGCATGGACAGCACGCTTCATATCATCCCACAGATGTTCAATCATATTCAGGTCTGGGGACTGGGATGGCCATTCCAGAACATTGTAATTGTTCCTCTGCACGCATGCCTGAGTAGATTTGGAACGGTGTTTTGGATCATTGTCTTGCTGAAATATCCATCCCCTGCGTAACTTCAACTTCATCACTGATTATTGCACATTATTGTCAAGAATCTGCTGATACTGAGTTGAATCCATGCGACCCTCAACTTTAACCAGATTCCCGGTGCCGGCATTGGCCACACAGCCCCAAAGCATGATGGAACCTCCACCAAATTTTACTGTAGGTAGCAAGTGCTTTTCTTTTTTTGCCTCCATGCATAACGCCTTTTTGTATGACCAAACAACTCAATCTTTGTTTCATCAGTCCACAGGACCTTCTTCCAAAATGTAACTGGCTTGTCCAAATGTGCTTTTGCACACCTCAGGTGACTCTGTTTGTGGCGTGCTTGCAGAAACGGCTTCTTTCGCATCACTCTCCCATACAGCTTCTCCTTGTGCAACGTGCGCTGTATTGTTGACCGATGCACATTGACACCATCTGCAGCAAGATAATGCTGCAGGTCTTTGGAGGTGGTCTGTGGATTGTCCTTGACTGTTCTCACCATTCTTCTTCTCTGCCTTTCTGATATTTTTCTTGGCCTGCCACTTCTGGGCTTAACAAGAACTGTACCTGTGTTCTTCCATTTCCTTACTATGTTCCTCACAGTGGAAACTGACAGTTTAAATCTCTGAGACAATTTTTTGTATCCTTCCCCTGAACAACTATGTTGAATAATATTTGTTTTCAGATCATTTGAGAGTTGTTTTGAGGCGCCCATGATGCCACTCTTCATAGGAGATTCAAATAGGAGAACAACTTACAAGTGGCCACCTTAAATACCTTTTCTCATGATTGGATACACCTGCCTATGAAGTTCAAAGCTCAATGAGGTTACAAAACCAATTTAGTGCTTTAGTAAGTCAGTAAAAAGTAGTTAGGAGTGTTCAAATCAAGAAATTGATAAGGGTGCCGATACTTATGCACCTGTCAATTTTGTTTACATGCAAATTGCACATTTTCTGTTAGTACAATAAACCTCATTTCAATCCAGAAATATTACTCAGTCCATCAGTTATTAGATATATGAAAGTGAAATAGCTGTTGCAAAAACCCAAATTGTTATAAGGAAAAAAGGTTAACATTAATAGGGGTGCCCAAACGTTTTCATATGACTGTAATCTCCGGTTATTCCACTACTAGCATACAATCAATTTTAAATGGCTAATGCCACTTTGGTGGCTTCCATAGCTGTAGGGTTGTCAAGGCATGCATTGTACCCAAAATGGATTGTCATAAAAACAGTGACAAATTTATGTTTTTAAGGATTTTATATGTTGTCTTGTGTATTGCAGATTCCACAGATTTTATAAATTGTGTTTTTTTACAAGATAAAAAATGCATTCATTATAACTGGTTGGGCCAGAAGAAATCATCATTCACCTGTAATGGTCAAACACAAAAATAATTTACATTTTACGATTTACTTACATACTTATATTTGGACCATTCTATGTGGTAATTATTAAATAAAAATTAATTTCTTCTGTTTTATAAACTGCTTTTGTAGAGTAGAAAAATTTAAAAATGTCTCCACTCTCTCACTATGATTTATGAATCTGCTGCATTTTATTAATGTAATCAGTACCATCAGGAGGAACAAGGGAGGAGAAAGAATCCAGCACCGATGTAGTAAAAATATTTTCTTTATTCAAAATTGATAAGATGAAATATCTGACCAACTGCAGAGTATAAATACGCTTAACGCGTTTCGGAGAAGAATAGACTCCTTATTCATAAGCAATAAGGAGTCTGTTTTTCTCCGAAACGCGTTAAGCGTATTTATACTCTGCACTTGGTCAGATTTTTCATCTTATGAAATTTAAATAAAGAAAATATTTTTACTACTGCGGTGCTGGATTCTCTCTCCTCCCTTGTTCCTCTTGATGGTACTGATTACTCAGCTGTGGAAGCCAAACCACTTGTTCCTTGCACCGGACCAGAGGCTGGAGATACCTACTCTAGAGTGGTGAGCTGAACATATATTTATTTGTGTTTTTTCATTTTATTAATGTACCTGACGAAGGCTCGATTGCTAATGCTAAAACTCATTTTATGCATTTAAACAACTAACAAGACATTCTGCTCAAACAACCGCAACTTCCAAATTCATTAATTCTATTGAGTATCACCATAACAGAATTGTTCACCATATTGATTATCACATACAGTGCCTTGTGCAAGTATTCGGCCCCCTTGAATTTTTCAACCTTTTCCTACATTTTAAGCTTCAAACATAAAGATAAAAATGTTAATGTTATGGGGAAGAATCAACAGCAAGTGGGACACAATTGTGAAGGTGAACGAAATTTATTGCTTATTTTAAACTTTTATAAAAAATAAATAACTGAAAATTGGGGCGTGCAATTATTATTCGGCCCCTTTAAGTTAATACTTTGTAGCACCACCTTTTGCTGCGATTATAGCTGGAAGTCGCTTGGGGTATGTGTCTATCAGTTTTCCACATCGAGAGACTGAAATTCTTGCCCATTCTTCCTTTGCAAACAGCTCGAGCTGAGTGAGGTTGGATGGAGAGCGTTTGTGAACAGCAGTTTTCAGCTCTTTCCACAGATTCTCGATTGGATTCAGATCTGGACTTTGTCCTGGCCATTATAACAACTGGATCCGTTTATTTGTGAACAATTCCATTGTAGATTTTGCTTTATGTTTTGGATCATTGTCTTGTTGGAAGGCAAATCTCCATCCCAGTCTGAGGTCTTTTGCAGACTCCAACAGGTTTTCTTCAAGAATGGTCCTGTATTTGGTTCCATCCATCTTCCCATCAATTTTAACCATCTTCCCTGTCCCTGCTGAAGAAAGGCAGGCCCAAATAATGATGGTGCCACCACTACATTTGACAGTGGGGATGGTGTGTTCAGGGTGATGAGCTGTGTTGCTTTTACGCCAAACATATCGTTTGGCATTGTGTCCAAAATGTTCGATTTTGGTTTCATCTGACCAGAGTACCTTCTTCCACATGTTTGGGGTGTCTCCCAGGTGGCTTGTGGCAAACTTTAAATTACACTTTTTATGGATATCTTTGAGAAATGGCTTTCTTCTTGCCACTCTTCCATAAAGGCCAGATTTGAGCAGTGTACGACTGATTGTTGTCCTATGGACAGACTCTCCCAACTCAGCTGTAGATCTCTGCAGTTCATCCAGAGTGATCATGGGCCTCTTTGCTGCATCTCTGATCAGTCTTCTCCTTGTTTGAGATTAAATTTTTGAGGGGCGGCCGGGTCTTAGTAGATTTGAAGTGATATGATACTCCTTCCATTTCAATATGATCGCTTGCACAGTGCTTCTTGGGATGTTTAAAGTTGTGGAACTCTTTTTGTAACCAAATCCGGCTTTAAACTTCTCCACAAAGTATCACGGACCTGCCTGTTGTGTTCCTTGGTCTCCAGGATGTTCTCTGTGCTTTAAGGCCCCCTTCACACATCAGTGTTTCTGGTACATATGTGCTTTTTTTATATGTACCAGAGTCACTGACATATGCAGACACATTATAATCAATGGGTCTGCTCACACATCAGTGATTTTTCATGCGTGTCCGTGATTCTGCACGGAGACAAGTCCGTTTTTTTCTGGCATCACTGATGACCCACGGACCACACTATGGTGTGATCCGTGAAACACGTACCAGAAAAACACTGACATATTAAATAATAAACATTTTCAACTAACCTTTCCAGCGATTCACTGTGCAGCCTTCGCTCTCTGCAGCTCCTGCCCGGCTCATGAATATTCATGAAAGCAGGAACAGCCGACCCGGAAGTAGCTGCAGACAGCGGTGGGCGGACGCTACAGAGCCGAGGAGTTCAGCACCATGGACAGCAGGAGCGAAGCCAGGGGAGTAATGTCCATTTGCAATCACGGATCATGGATCATGGATTGCACATGGACAACCCACGTGTGCCGTGAATCACGGAACATGGAGGGACATGTGCATGTTTTACACGTCAGTGAAGAACGTCAGTGTTTTTCACTGTCGTGTGAAGGGGACCTAAACAGATCACTGAGACTATCACAGAGCAGGTGCATTTATACTGAGACTTGATTACACACAGGTGGATTATATTTATCATCATCAGTCATTTAGGACAACATTGGATCATTCAGAGATCCTCAATGAACTTCTGGAGTGAGTTTGCTGCACTGAAAGTAAAGGGGATGAATAATATTGCATGCCCCAAATTTCAGTTTATTATTTTTTACAAAAGTTTAAAATAAGCAAAATAAGCAATACATTTCGCACTACTTCACAATTGTGTCCCACTTGTTGTTGATTCTCCATCATAAAATTTAAATTTGTATCTTTATGTTTGAAGCCTGAAATGTGGGAAATTGTTGAAAAATTCAAGGGGGTCGAATACTTTCGCAGGGCACTGTATGTCCTTTTTGGAAATAATATTAACATCGTAACCCAGCCAATCCGCATATAACATGGTCAGTCATTCATTTTAATTTAATTGACGTCTGTCCTCCGTATCAACATTGTACCAAAATAGCTTGAACTATTCAACCTCGCTATGCCATTATGATAAAATGGGCTGCCATGAGACAAGCCCTTTAAAGGTACATCATTTATATGTCTAAGCACTGACATGGCTAAAACAATTAAATTAGTAGGTGGATAGCTCAATGTACAGAAATGTGTACTCAGCAACAATCTAGAATGGAGAATGGATCTATAAATATGTAGATATAGTACAGACAGATTCTTTTTCTAATACATAGGGGAGCTGCTTTCATGAAATGTTCTAATAGCAATGCAAACAAGCATTAAATTAGAGAAATACTTTTAGACTAACATTTTACAATTGTAATTTACCAGGGGAATAAGATGCAAAGATCAAGTCACTGTTTCTATCCGCTATGGATGGGATGGAGACAAGCCTCTGGAATGGAGTGGGTTACCTAAGCCATTTAAATGTTGCTGGAAGCAATGTCAGGCTGCACACACATTGATTTTTATATGCAGAGTGTAAGATGAACACAGTACTATCCTTCCCTCCTCTTCCCATCACAATGATAGCTTTAGAGGACAGAGCCCGCTTTACTCCATGGAACCCTACCTGAGGCTGAGCAAAACTAAAAGGTATGGTATGACCTTTACTATATAGAAAACTTGTAATTAATACCTGGAAAATGTTATACATACTACATGCAGACATCTCTACAGAAACGTAGCCTCTAGTAGTCTGGATAATGGATTCTAGTCAATATGTTTAGAAAGTAATAGAGGATAACAGAAATTTAGTGCATACCTTAATACTAACATGGAATACCAACACAGAATAATATGGAAAACTGAGACAAGGTGTGAAAGGTTCCTGGCGTAATTGTTACCTACAATATAAAGCTCATGTTGTATGATATGCCAAATGTTATGTTCCAGAAGAAATTAAATATTGCTCTTCGATAAGGTCTACTTAATATCCAGTGACCTCAAGACCTGATGCCGATATGCTCTGTACCGATAGCCTATGTTATCCGATTGGATGTAGATTCTGGTAGTTTAGAAATAATTCTATTATGATAAACATTACGATATTGATGATCGCTTCCCTGAGATATCAGGTGCATTCTTGTTATTTGTATACTTCAAATGGCAACTGAAATCGTAAAGAACAATGTTGTCTCACGGTTCACAATGTTCCATTGACGAGCTTCATAAAGATATGTTACCAACTTAAGAAGTATTAACAGTAACCAAGTATATTTTAAGCGAAAGTACTGTATTATATTGTGTGTTTTTAAGCAATTTGATAGAATAACGGGCGCTTTAAACACAACGACGACACTAACGAGGCCGGATATGCGTCACGAATTCCGTGACCCCAACGAGATCTCGTTAGCGATGTCATTGCGTGTAACGGGGCCTTTACACTACATCTCCACATTTATAAGCCGCTACAAAGTAGTAAGTGGTTTTAAACTAGACAATGTAACTCTTCAATGGTGATTCTTTATGGTACATTTAGACTCTAGTTTCTAATTTTCTGTCCATGTAAACATGACAGCAATCTTTCAACAAACATGTAACCAGCTCATTCTTTGGGTGATCATATTACTTATGCCGTCAAAATAATTGTTGCTCTTGACAGCACATGGAGATGTGCTGACTATAACATGATACTAGCTGTGGAGAAAACTATTATATTAGCCACTATTCTCTCCCCATCATTGTCCATTGGACTTGTTAAACATGGTGGGAACTATCGGCGCCCATTAAGGTGCATTGCTGGGCTACAATTGGCAAATCTAAACAATCAATGAGCCAAGACAGTTGGATCTACCAGTTTACATCTAGATGTAATATATATATATATATATATATATATATATATATATACACACACGCACACTATATATATACTCCTCAAAAAACAAAGGGAGCACTTAAACAGCACAATGGTATTTTAGTGTTCCCCTTTGCAGTATATATATATATATATATACATATATATATATATATATATATATACTGTATACACACAGTCAAGTTACGAAAAGTCAAGTCAAGACATGAAAATAACAAAAACAGTATAGGGTTAAGCACACACCTAAATGACGGCTGTATCATTCTGCTGTTTTGGTTGATGTTTTTATGACCATTTTTTTACTATAGAATTGTTTTCCTTGTCCAACAGTGTTGAGATGGTGGACTAAAGATGGGAGACTGGAATTTCCTTGGGGTCATCCTGGAGGAAGTTCATATTCACTCGACAATAGTTGGAAAAATCTGGCTTACCATTCTTTTTATATTCCGTATGCTGGTATTGGGTGTAGCAGCTGAAGAAGTTTGGAATGATGAACAATCACAGTTTGTATGTAACACAGACCAGCCTGGATGTAAAACTGTTTGTTATGACCAAGCATTTCCTATATCTTTGATTAGATATTGGGTTCTGCAAGTTATATTTGTGTCTTCCCCATCATTGGTATATATGGGCCATGCAATTTATAGACTAAGAGCTATTGAGAAAGAAAGACACAAAAAGAAAGCTCAGTTGAAAGGGGAACTTGAGGGTGTAGACTATGATTTAACGGAGGACCGCAAGAGATTGGAGCGTGAACTAAGACAACTGGACCAAAGAAAACTCAACAAGGCTCCACTCCGTGGTTCCCTCCTCTTCACTTATATCATACATATATTAACTAGATCTGCGGTTGAGGTTGGTTTCATGGTAGGTCAACATTTACTTTATGGAGTTAAATTGAATCCACTCTACAAATGCCAAAGAGACCCTTGTCCCAATGTGGTTGACTGCTTTGTCTCAAGACCAACTGAGAAGACAGCATTCATGCTGTTTATGCAGAGCATAGCAGGGGTTTCTCTATTTCTCAATATTTTGGAAATAGGACACCTTGGGGTGAAAAAAATAAGGAAAGGATATTTAGTAAGATATAAACTGAAAGACGAATTTGATGAATTTTATGGAAATAAGTCTAAGAAACATTCCACAGCTACTCATACATGTGTTGGTACATCTGCTAGCCCACAAAAGACCCTTCCTTCAGCTCCCAGCAACTACACATTGCTAATGGAAAAACACAATGACCCAACTGTATATCCAATATTAAATCCTCCTTGTGGATTCCAACCCATTGTAGATTTACACACGTCTAATAGTAATACTTGTATTCTTGATGAGCAGGAAACCAAATCTGTTAATGAGGTAAACTCTACAAATACAGCAGAAAGCCATCTTAACAACAGCAGTTCTAACAATAATGAAAAGATAAGTAAACCTCTTCCTTTGGACAACAAGCCAGCAAAAAAACACCCACAGCGGAAAAGTGGTTTCATAAGATGTAATTATCCAAGTGCCGAAAGTGCACCAAGTATACCAATGGGAACAATGACTGAGATACCTTCTGAAGACAATGAGGATTGCTCCAACACAAATTTTATGTATTCTTCAACCAGCAATGCAAACAGAAAAAATAGAAGAATAAGTGCTCCATGGCATTGCTCTAGAGTGGGTGAGAGGAGTTCATTCACACAAGATTCAATATGCAGTACTAGAGGTCGTTACAGCTTTATTTCTGGTAGATCATGGTCTGACCTGAAGCAAAGCAGCCGGCCGAGCACGCCGGATACTATTGGAGAACAAAGTCCAGAACGTCAGCAGTATAAAGAACGTGATGATCCTATAACTTTCTCTCCAGATCGAAAGATGTCACTGGCAAGTAATGCTAGCAGCCGACGAGTTCCCACTGATCTGCAAATTTAGGAGTCACTTTACCTACAAAAGAGAAATATTGGTGGCACATGGCATAGTCTAAACTTTTCACACTGCAAGCTGCATATGAACATCTTCCTTTACTTTTCTCTATCAGAAGTATATTCAGTGGTTTACTCTAAAGGCTGCTTTACACGCTGCGATCTCGCTAGCGAAATCGCTAGCGTGCGTACCCAACCCCATCGTTTGTGCGTCACGGCAAATCGCTGCCCGTGGCGCACAACATCGCATGGATCCATCACACGTACTTACCTGCCTAGCGATGTCGCTGTGACCGGTGAACCACCTCCTTTCTAAGGAGGCGGTTCGTTTGGCGTCACAGCGACGTCACTAAGCGGCCGCTCAATCAAAACGGAGAGGCGAAGATGAGCCGGACGAACATCCCGCCCACCTCCTTCCTTCCTCATTGCGGGCGGGACGCAGGTGAGGTGAGGTTCCTCATTTCTGCGGTGTCACATGTAGCAATGTATGCTGCCGCAGGAATGACGAACTACATCGTACCTTCAGTAGCAACGATAATTGGGAATAGGGGGGCATGTCACCAATTAGCGATTTTGAACGTTTTTGTGACGATTCAAAATCGCTCGTAGGAGTCAGACGCAACGACCTCGATAACGCGGCCGGATGTGCGTCACAAATTACGTGACCCCAACGACATCGCTTTAGCGATGTCGTAGCGTGTAAAGCGGCCTTTAGAGTTGAATTATCTAATTCGTAATTCTTGCAGTAAATGACTGACATAGCTCTCCCTTTACCTTTTGAACCCCTATGGAGTAAATACTTTGGTCACCATCAAAATCGGTTTCATACAAAATAGTGGTTAAGGAAGAAATGACAGCTTAAAGTCGTTGTCTACTTTTTCTGTATTTTCACAGATGTCTTGAGGACATTATTTTGTGGCCCTTTCTAGTAAATAGGTATGTCAGGTTCTCCTTCTGCCCTTGTCAATACAGCCTTTCACACAGAATGCACTGTTCTGCTGTACACAAAATGGCCATTGATGGAGGGGAATGTGACCAGACCTGTACATCAACTGAAAAATGCATTTGAAGAACAGGAGCGCTGTGCAGTGTGTGAGGAAAACTGTACCAACATCTGCAGGAGGAGAATCTGTCATACCGATATAATAGTAAGTGCTGCAGAATCAGATCTAAAACACATCTGTGAAAATAAGGAACTAGTGGTCATTCTTCTTTAACCACTATTTTGTTAGGAATTTAATTTGCTAACATAAAGTGTACACCTTTTTAAAATTTGTAGAATCATTTCAGCAGTGACTACAATGTTCCCTTCATGTTAGTTTTGCAGACGCACAAAACAGAAAAGTTTGGGCACCTCAAACAGCACCAAGGATCGATGTGGATCTCCACGATGAAATCATTTTTTTAGTTTTGGCAATACACGGCCAAGTTAACAATAAAAAAAAGTACCGTATTTTTTGGATTATAAGACGCACTTTTCCTCCCAAAAATGTTGAAGGAAAATGAGGGGTGCGCCTTAAAATCCAAATATACTGTAGCTTACTGGGATTTGGAGAATTGGCGCAGGGGGCAGTCTGTGCGGGCAGCCGGCTGCCTTTTTGTGTGGGTAGCTCTATCTGCAAGCGGCCGGGTGCCTCTCTGTGCAGGCGGCCAGGTACCTCTCTGTGCGGGCGGCCGGCTGCCTCTCTGTGCCGGCGGCCTGCTGCCTCTTTGTGTGGGTGGCCAGCTGCCTCTATTTGCAGGCGAGCGTCAGGCTGGCTGCTTCACTGTGCAGGCGGCACTCTGGCTGTGCAATCTGCGTTGGCTGTGCTGGCAGTGGAAGCTGCGATGGCTGTGCAGCAGGTATCCCAGATGCTCTGGCTTCAAATGATGGCATCCGGAATCAGCGCGTCTGGAGAAAGCTCCATCTGTCCCGTGCCGCTCCAGGTGCTGTTTCTTTGAAGCCCGGGACCGCTGACAGAGCATCTGTGACAGTTGCCGCACCGGCCTGCTCCACACAGCCACTGCAACTTCCGCTGCCAGCACAGACCCACCGCTGCCAGCACAGACCCCCACCAGCACAGACCCCACCAGCACTGCCCCTCCAACCTGTGTCTCCAGTCCACCACCGCTGCCACCCCCCTCCGGTAAGACAATACTGGAGTATGAGATGGACCCTATTTTTTTTGTACTTTTTTTTATCTGGGTCTTATAATCCAGTGCGTCTTATAAAACGAAAAATACGGTAACTTACTGAGTTACTTGATTTGAAAATTATCCTGCCTTATTTATATGATCAGGCTGTTTTTGTCAACATCATTTACACAAAGCAGTCTCTCCTCAGCACATACATTATATGGAGCATAACTCATCACATGGCTGCTTCTTCCAATAGATCTGACACTGTTACATCTATTGGCTAAGGTGGACAATGCTAAATGAATTTAAACATGAAAGAGATTGTCCCCTACTGGATAAATCCTTAACAGCTACACTGCTCATCATAAAGTAAAAATGTGCTCCCCCGTTTTCATTTGACATTGTTGAGTCATGTGACTGCTGCAGCCAATCAGTAGCTGCTGATCTACAGTACCTGACAGTGGCTGCTACATATTGAATGGATCAGCTCACTGCAACTCTGTTCAAGGCATTTAAATCCGGCTACCACAGTAGCATATAGCAGCTTATAAGTGGGGTGCCTGGTGTCAGATACCCACCCATCTGATATTGATGACCTAAGTCATCACATTGGCACAAGGAAATATCACAGCCTGTGACTGCCATATTAAAAAACAAACTTAAACACCTTTTGGTATATTTTTCCAGATCTGACAATATCAGCTTTAAAGCTATGTGTGCACTTTGCGTTTTTACCTGCGTTTCCGCAACGTTTTCAACTGCAGTGTTTTAATGCCAAAATGCATGCGTTTTGATTTCCCAGCAAAGTCTATGGGATTTTGTGATTTCTTGTGCGCACTATGCTTTTATAAACGCTGCTTTTTTGTGGCATAATTTGTGGCAAAAACTCTGCGTTTAAAGAAGCAGCATGTCAATTGTTTTTGCCATTTTGGCTGTGTTTTGCCATCAATAAAGTTAATAAAAAAATTACAAAACGCATCCTATCTCAAAATTCTAGCATTTTACATGCTTTTTGGATGCAGAAAACATGCTTTTTTTGGCAAAATAAACTCATGCATTTATGACATCAAAATAATGGCATGATATGTCCCTTTGCACACACACATAGTCCAACAATTTAATTAATGAAAATTAATATTTTTTCGTTATTTTTAACATAAATATTAGCAAACCGCTATAATTATATTAAATATAACTATTTGCGGTATGATTTTAATTTTGAAATTTGTTATCATTTTTTTCCTTTTTTTTCCAGTGTTTGTATGTTTAAACTTTTTTAGTTTGGTCTTTGTGATCAAAACGCATCTGACTTTAAGCTATGAAAAAGCATGTAAAAACGCGGTAAAAACGCAAGCGTATTTATAGCGTTTTGGAGATCCGTACCAAAATTGGCAAAGGCAATTTCTGCCAGAGGATGCGTTTAGAACTGCAACTACCTCAACGCAAAGTGCGCACACAGCTTAAATCCTCATGTAAATGAGGTTGCAAGTGCATTGAGAGTGGGTCAACTTCCAGATAGAGCATCAATCCTCCACATTGTTTCCTGCCTAGCACCACCTGAAGGTGCTTAAAGTGGTGGACTAGTCTAAATCCAAAAGTCTGCAGTCAATCTATGTAACTGCAGACCTGTGAACCCTCACATTGCATGCACTGTACGTTGTAAGGATTCACTGGTTTCAGAGTCGGGAACGGCAGTCACATAGCTGAGAGTATGCGACATACAAGTGTATTGAGTATTGCTGCAGACATCTAGTCGGGAACATGTATATCACATACTCGCGTCCATGTGATCGCCGTCCCCGACTCTGAAACCGGCGAATCCTCACAGCGCACAGTTTGTGCACTGGGAGGATTCATAAGTAGGCAGTCACATAGAGTGACAAATAGAGTGACTGCAGACTTGTGGATGTAGACCAGAAGACTAGGAGATGGCACGTAAGCACAATTTGAAGCAATATTATTTCACATTCGTTACACTTTTAATTGACTACAGTGAATCTGGGTGTTACATGGCCAATAATAATGGAAATATAGTCATTTTACAGATAAGGTTGCTTGCGAGCATTGAACATGTAATGTGTAGTGTGCCTTTGTTACTGTTTTACATAGATTTTTCTGTACGTTTTTATTCCAAAGGTTGCTGTCCTTGCAGTTGTACTCACGAACGAGGAGAAATTGATAAAAGCAAAGCAATAAGGCAAAAGTATTTGTAAATGGCATTTCTAACCAATAAAACAAAGACATTTTCAGTGAGAATATTTGTGAAATGCAGTAAATCTGCTATATTATACATTTAATAAACATGAAAAACCTACGGTATTTGCACCTTCTACATTCAAATTCTTTCTGTTTACTCTTTTTATGGCTTTAAATATGGCGTATTGTAGATTTAAACTTCTGTAATATTTGTTTAAGGCCTTCAATGAACACTGTAGAGGGCTGATAAGAATAAATGTAATATTTTGTAACTTGCTCTCTGTTGTATAATGGAAGCCTCACAAAGTTCACATATGCCTTGGAGCCAGCGACAGTAATGGAGATGGAAGTTTAGCCTTTGTTTGATTTACAATGGTTAGGAAATGCACCAGGAGCAGACTCAGAAAATCATCTTTTAACCAACACTATTACATTGTCAGTAAATTGTTTGCTGAGATTGCATTACTTGCAATATAAAATATCTTCTATATCTGCCTCTAACCTTCATCCTAAAATGTAGAACTAATTTGCCATCTTTTTGTCATGATCAAGGTCTGTATCAGCTGCTGTGGTTTGATTATGTCACCCAGCCCTGGCCTGGTCATGTCAGGGGTTAACTCCTCCCTGCCTCACTCCTGTTTCCAGGATACTATATCCTGGTGCTGCACCTCTGGTTCAGTGCCAGTGATAGTTTATGCTCTGCATCATGTGTTACTGGTTCTGGTGAGTTACCTGATCTATCCTGCCTCCCAGCTACCTTGTTTTGACCCGTAGTCTCCTTGTTCGTCCGTCTGTGCCGATCCCTGACTACCCGCTCATGTCTATTGTGTACCCTTCCCTGTCTGTCTTATCCCGGTCCAGACCTGTTTGTCCTCCGCCCTTGTTTGTACTTGGACTTCCTGGCATCTGACCTGTATTCTCATTCATAACTTCGGCTCTGTCTCTCCCCTCTGTTGCATAC
Source organism: Anomaloglossus baeobatrachus (assembly GCF_048569485.1). Lineage (NCBI taxonomy): Eukaryota > Metazoa > Chordata > Amphibia > Anura > Aromobatidae > Anomaloglossus > Anomaloglossus baeobatrachus. The sequence goes on along the minus strand of NC_134354.1, from coordinate 396,530,557 downwards.
GTGACTTCCCGGCTTCTGACCCTCGGCTATCACCTGACCACGATTTTATTATCCCTGTACTATGGACGAGACCTCCTGCTGTTGATCTGGTCTACTGACTACTCTATTGCCCTCTGGTGGTTTGCCTGCTAACTGAACTCTGAAGCTACACTGCTTGTAGCTTCAGCGTCTCCCTTAGTACAGAGTGACATTTTTCAGGTGGACACAAAAGTGTGGTTAACTATGCTTATGTGTCTGTTTGGAAAAAAAAAAAACACCGGACCAGTAGCCAAATAGAGTTCAAAGTGAGGAATTAACCTGAATGTTCCACTGCAGGTTCAGTATGAATCCTCATGTTTTTTAGGAATTTTGATATGGTCAGGGTAGAGCATGGGATAAATGTGAGCTTGGCTAAATTCACATTTCACTGAGCAGTGCTTTCATGGCTTCCATCCAGAGCTTCTATGTGAATCCCTGGAAAACGAGATTCATCTGATGGAGCCTATCATTTTAATGATGCAAATGAAGTTCAAATGGACTCCAATTGTCCTTCTTTACGGTGCGTCCATCTTTTCAGAGGGGCAAAAGAATATATTACATTCTTGTGCTTCTATTGAAAAGATAAACACCACCACAAAAGAGCTCAAATGAGGTCGACTTGAACTGTATTTGTCTCGTTGTGTTGCATGACTCCGAAAGGGGCATGTATGAATTCTATTCTTCAGGGATTCAGATAGAAACCTTGAATGGGAGGCATGAAAGTAATATTGAGCCAAGTGTGAATCTAGCTTAAATCCATGATTGATCCAGGAAACTAAGCTATAATACAGGCACAAATATACGCTTATATGAAACTGGGCTAAGAAATGTCACCACAACTTGTGTAATAATAATACATTTTGTCTCTAACTACATGGGTAGTATTATGTATTGCCAGAGTCAAGTAGGGAATGTGTTTCAAATTTTTGATAAACCTTTTGAAATTTTATTCTTTATATTTAGAAATAAGATGATGGTTGGAACCTACATGCATACATGCATACATTGATGCATGAAGTAACTGTCACGCTATGTATGAGGAAGTACCACGCTTACGGCAACAGGGAAGGGAAACCCTGTGTCTAGGGAAGGGGGGGATGGTAACCCCTGACCAAACCTTCTGCTGGCATCTGGCTTCCCTGACCACCCTAGATAGGTTCCACACCTATGCACCGAGCAGGATACCTGATAATGGCTGACACTTAACTGGGCCCCAGCTAGGGAACGAATGGGATGAGGTCTTAGTTAACCTCACTAAGTTTTAACGAACACACAGGGACCACACACAGGGTAAGTATACAACTTATTTCCAAGATGACTCTGCTAGAGGTATAGCAAAAACAACGTTTCTTCAGATGAATACAAGCTGACTGCTTACAGCTATGGCTTATATAAGAATATAATGCTATCCCCAGCAAACACCAAGGGGAAATGTGGGTATTTAAGGACACAAAGAGAAGTGATGATGATCAACAGGTGAAAGGTTAGGATATGAGCAGGGTCCTAAAAGGAAAGGGATTAACCACAATAGAATGTCAGGAAGCAGTTTGTGTAGCCAAACACTGTGACCTTCTACAGCTGGACACCACAGGACTATTGGTCAATCTTGACACACCCCTGACAGTAACATCTAAAATACGTTATTGACACTGCACCTGTAATCTGCTTGTGGGAAACATACCTAAAAGGTAAGTACCACTAGTTATCTTTTTTCTATTTTCTTTTTTTTTTTTTTGTTTTTTAACTGAAGTATATTAAAGTTTTAATACATACAGAAAATGGCAAAAACATAACCCATAAACATATGGCTTGAGTCAAAAGTAGCTTATAAGCAAATTATATATTTTCGTATATCGTTACAATTTGTTATTTAATGTTAAAGTGGCCCGAGCATCGGATTTTCCGGTCAATTATGAGAGAGGGCTACTACAGAGTGCTACACTTCGGTAGTGGAAACACCTGGCCAACGAAGGAGCAACTTATGAGCTCTCAAACTTCTTGTGCCCTCAATGTATGGAGAGCCAACACATTTGTTGAAATTCCTTTCTCCTAGATCCCATTTTTCTGACTCTATGACACCTTTTGAGAAGGAATGTATAAGCACGGGCCCAATTAGACGTACCCTTTCTATGGCTTATAATCTTATTAACACACCCTATGGGAACACAAACCAAATTTCAAGCACAATGGGAGGACAATCTTCAAATCCAGTTTTCTGAGGCCCAATGTGAAAAGATATGTTCTCTGACCCATTGATCCTCTATCTCCTCCCGTGATCAGGAAGCGAGTTTTAAGTTGCTCACCAGATGGTACAGAGTTCCTACTAGATTGCACTCAATCTTCCCAGAAATGAGTCTGCTCTACTGGAGATGTGGTGAGGAAGAGGGTAGTCTGATACACATTTTCTGGTCATGTAAGCGCCTTGCCCTGTTTTGGGAGAATGTACAAACAGTTATACATAAAGTCACTAGCTTGACCACCGCTGTGGATTGACCCTTGTCTTTTTACATTATTGTGACATCTCAACGAAAAGGTACAAGAATTTGTTAATACGACACTTAATTACGGCAGCCAGAGCTTGTGTGGCGCCTTGGACAAGCCAGGTCGTCACAGGTACTGCAACAACACACCCCACACCCTGGCTAGGCACACCGAAGTCAGACAAAAATCTTTGTTGCCTCCCTCCAGGGGCTGATGTCCACATCAGGGGGTGGAGCCAGGCGGTTGGCCCCACCCATCGAGGAGTTCACAGTCCTGGAGGCGGGAAAAGGCAGTTGAGTTTGAGTGCAGTTTAGAGAGTGAAGTAGGAGTAGAGGAGACTGACCGTGTCCGGGTGCGTGGCCCGGGCACATACAGCAAGGTTGGCAGACGGTGGTGACTGTCTGCAGGCGAGGCCGATTGGAGTGAACCGTAAGGACTGAGGACGGGTGGTGGCCCGCCGGTACCGGACCGGGGAACAAAGAGAAGCCAGCACCATTCGGCAGGGCCTACGGACCCCGACCAGGCTTGGAGTCGCCGTAAAACCGGTCAAATCCGTTAGCGAAGGGAACCTCCGGGGTTTCCCAGCAGTCAAGATCCGATAGAAGGCAACAGCTCACACCGTGAAGGGAAACACAGTCACCGCCAAGGCTACAGTTCCCAGGGCCAGAGCCTGCGGGCAAAAGGGGCTCCCTCAGCATCCATCCAAGCTGGGGAGCGGGTTACCGGTGGGAAGCCACCAGAACCGAGAACACAACATAGGTGCAGGGAAAGGCAGTCACCGCCAACCTACCGGGAGAAGAACCACCGCAGCCGTCTGTGGGACCCGTCCATCCAGCTGTTTGTTTTACCGGAGACTTTGTATTCATCATTGGCTGAGTGAGTACCACTGTGCCGTGCGGCACCGCGCTGCCCCCGCGATCCTGCACCTCACCAGGTCCTGTAACCCACCTGCCACATTCCTCCCTCACCGGGCCCCGGGACAACCAAACCCCCCTACCCACGGAGGGGAGAAACAACAACTTAGGTGCTCCCTGTCATCGTTCCCGGGATCCCCGTCCAGACCATCGGTGGTGTCACAACCTCACCACAACCGTGGGTGGTGGCATGGACAATAAATCCCCACAACCATTCCCCCTTTTCACTCACGGGTGAGGAGCGCCGCTCGAGTCCCCGGGATCCGGCCCACCGCTCGAGCCACCACCGAGCAGCAGCAGCAGCAGCCGGACCCGAGCAGGGGGTAAGCGCAGCGTCCCCTCCCCGCCCGCGACACTTGCATACCTCGCTTGTGGAAAAAAAATAACCCTCCTACGATGGCTATGTGGTTCGCCAGGATAAATGAGACAATGTTGCTCGATATAGTTCGCCAGGATAAAAGAGACGATGTTGCTCCATGAGGTTCGCCAGGATAAATGAGACAATGTTGCTCAAAGACCTCACTTCCATAATTCACAACTCTCAAGGTCGGTTTGTTAGAACCTGGTATTACTGGACAGAGTTTAAGAGATCTGATGATTACATTTCACTGCTGGAGTCTGGTTGAATCTGCACTATGTCAGTGTGTAGAACCTGCCCCCTCACCCCATCCTGGCAAAGTCACCTACCCTTTTTGACCCCAATACTCCCACCTTTTTCTTTCTCTGACTTTCTTTTCTCTCTTCTTTCTTGTTCACGTTTTAGTCAGTATCTTCTATGCTGCCAACTCACACTAGAGTTACGGCCCTGGTTTTCTTCATTCCTCTAAGGTGATCTCGTTATATAGTATACAAAGGTATGTTGATCCTTCGACAGTAGTCGGTTACAGCATCATCGTTGTTGATATAGTCTTGATTTTTGTATCTCCCCATATTTTAGGCCTACCGATTCGATATGTTAACAATATCTAGATACAATGCCTGCGTTCTGACATTGTGCATTATTTTGTACAATACGGGGTTTCTTGTGTTATTATTCAGGTTAATAAAAGTTAAATTTATAAAAAAAAGTGGCCCTCCAGTCTACATATAGACTAGATACAAAATTTTCCCATTCTTTACTGATGTATAAATTTTATACCTGGTGTGCCCTCCTTGTTATCCCCACTGTTACTGTTTACAAATCCTGTGGCCAGTTCTCTGTAACCAAAATGGCCACTTCAGTTGCATGGGAAACACAATGTAAAATCTAAACTGTGTCTCCCACATCTCTACTGCCATGGGATTGTAACGCAGTGGGGACCCGGGCTTACCCTGACATGGAAGGGGCGCAACTAAGCGCCTACCGAATAATTGCCAAAGTTGCAGATGGTGAGGATTGGCTTGGCTGCCTGTAGACGCCAGGTGCCACTCCCAGGGCCGTGTGGACGGGCTCAGGTATGGACAGGTAGAGTCTCTAGTGCAGGCAGGTGCAACGGGTCATTATTATTTATTATTATAGCGCCATTTATTCCATGGCGTTTACATATGAAAAGGAGCATACATAGACAAGTACAATATTCAAAGGAGGATACAGTAAGTGAGGGTAGAACGGGTCGTGCGATGCTATGGTGGACTGAGGGTTACTGCAGGTTGAGATGGCTGAGGCAGGCAGGCAGGTATGAAGGGTATGGCAAGTACAGACAGGTATGGGAAGGCAGACATAACTGTAGGTAACGGACACAGGGAAACGGGATCTGACAACTAACTAGTAAGTGGGTAACTAACTAAACATGTTGCAGAGGCACCTCCCCTAGTGGGAACATGTTCTAAATACCTAGTGGCGCTCAGCCATAGGCTGAGGCACTTACGAGTAATAGTGCACTGGCCCTTTAAGAGCAGGGAGTGTATGCGGGCGCACTAAGTGCACTCCCAGGGGACCTGTGCGGTGTGTGCAGATCCCAGAAGCAGGAGAAAGCAGGAGCACACGTGTACGGCAGTGGAGGGGCAGAGGAGGGTGCAAGCTGACCACCCAGAGAACCAAATACCTCCATACAATATGGATATAGACAGGGTCAACAAGGAAGAGGATTTGTTGTCTCTTAGGTTAGTGCCTCCCACCAGCCATAAGCAATAAAGTCCTCACGGAACATGTATGGATGAAGTGTTCCGCAGCTCTCCAGTAGAAACAGAGACCCTTGGCTCGATGATGTCCTCAACGTTGCTTGGGCATCTTGACCACCTGCATAGGTTCAGGAGTGGCAACTGAAAACTGGGACACCAGCGACCTCTACAGAAATGAAGCCAGCCACATAGGTCCCCTCTCACATGTCACCTCCATGGATTCCTTTGTTTGTTTGTTTTTCAAAAGATGCAAATTTGTTGCAGAAATTTTGTGTATAAATTCCAGTACCAAATCTGCATCTCTTAGCAAAAAAAAATAAAAAATGCGGTTATCTGCAAGGAGATGCAGGTCTGACTGATCAGAGTTCACCTGAGGTGAGATGACTGAGTTCAATCAGTTCACCTGAGATGAGGTTATCTGCAGTCACAGGTGGGGAACCTTGGGACCTCCAACTGTGACCACAGGTAATATCGCTAACAGCTGCGGCTGTCATTGTTTGCCTCTAAGTGCAGTGGACGGTCATGTTGTCTATTGTGTCAGTGTCCTGCGACTTCAGTATGTAGCAGAGCCGGGATCGTCGTGAGACTTTGTGTGGCTCATGTTGGACCTGGATGTTTGGGGGGTTAATAAATTGGATTTAAAATAAAGGATTTTTTTGGTGTTTGTGTTTATTTCTTTTCACTTACAGAATTAGTAATGGGTGTAACACTCACCACTGGAAAAGACGAAGAGCGGGAGAGGACCCACTTGACCACAGGGATGACCCAGGCTTACCCTTTCATCACAGAGGCTCAACTAAGCACCTGCCACAAGGCAGTACGCCAGGTGCCACTCCCTGGGCAGTAAACGGGACTGTTGCAGCTGAGTGGTGCAGGGAGACAGCAGGACAGGTGGACACAGTCATAGGCAGGACGGACACTGGCAGGACAAACAGGGCAGAACATGAGTTAGTCTGAATGGGGAACAGCTGGACAGGAAGGGGCAGGTAAGAAATTTCCAGCATGGGTCATCAGGCTCGGGTCACCAGGCAAGGGACATCGGACATAGGTGCAGTTCGAACAGGACCTTAGGAGGAACTCCAGTCATGAGGATCCAGATCATCAGGCATGACACTCTGGTCGTCAGGGTCCACGTCATCAGGCACAAATCACCAGTCACTGGACATAGGAACAGGACATTGGACACAGGTGCAACCAGGATGGCTATGGCAAACAGGACGACAGGTGCAGGTGGGTATGGACACAGGAGAAGAACAGAGGATGATACCAGGGAACAGACAAAACATGTCCAAGGAAACAGACAGGACAGACACAGCAGAGCAGCACTGGTAGCATGCAGGACTGGTGCTGGAAGCTTAAAAACCAGAGCAGACAGACAGGACCAACACACAGGCTAAGATCAAAATTCTAATGCATTGCTCTGGCCCCTCCCATCAGGCGGAACACCCTTAAATACCTGGTGCCTCCCAGCAATAGGCTGGGTACACCTATCAAGATGTGAACGCTTCCTCTTAAAGGGACAGGAAGCATGCTTGTGCGCCCTCTAGGCTGAAGACCAGGAAACCCCACCAGCATGTGCAGGGTCAGTGGCCTAGGCAGGAGCTGAAGACTGATACACGTGACCAACCCTGGGGACAGGCAATACATGTGGACAGCAAAAAAAGTAAATGCAGAGGACCACGCGACATGTGGGTGGACACGGGTGTTGGAGGGGGGCGGGTCGAGGACCAAGCAACACAAGGATGGCCATGCAGGTAAACAGAGGACTGCGCAGCATGACGATGGCTGTGCAGGAAAGAGGAGGGAGCAGAGACATGGTGATAGGATGCCACGCAGTGCCAGCCCACTAGGGAAGCTGGGGCTACAATGGGAGGGGTCTCATAGACCCCTACCCATTACTAATCTAGGGCTTAGTGGCAGCTCTGAACTGTCATTAACAACTTACATAACCTTGATTGTCACCACACCAGGGAAATCTGGATGAGCTGCGTAAAGTCCTGGAATTGTTGCATTTAATGGCTGCAACAATTCTGGGTAACTGTGGGCTGATATTTTTTCCTGGGGGGCCCAATAACCATGGGCCTCCCCAGCCTGGGAATACCAACCCTGAGCTGTGGGCTTTATTATGACTGGGTATCAAACATGGGGTGGGGAGCACAGGCCGTTTTTTAAAACTATTTATTTAAATAACAAAATAAGCTGCATAGGGTCCCTCTTATTTTGAAGCACAGCCAAGACAAGCACACAGCTGAGGGCTGCAGCCTGTAGCCATCTTTATCTGCGCTGGGTATCGCAATGTGGGGGACCCAACGCTATTTTTTTAAATTTATTTATTTTTACACAACTATAGGAACGCACCAGCATGTGTGATTTCAATGAATCACAGACACTGTCACGCAGGGTGGGAGTGCAACCAATCACAGCCACTAGGACTTATGGTGGGCAGGGGAAGCAGTGAATATGTACGATAGGTAATGGCTGTTGTGTTATAGCCATGGGGAAGGTAAGTAAGTATCATGGTCCTGCTTTATTCTTTATTTTACGGAGAACCCCATGTCATCTTTTCCAATTGTTTGTTTATTTTTACACTCCTCTTCGTGGACCCAGTCAACTCATGTGAGGGCAACCAATCAGACGCGGCTCCAAAGAGTGGGGGTGTAGTCTGACTGCAACCAATCACAGACGCCATGGGTGGGCGGGGGAAGCAGTAAATAGCCATAAAATTTCATGAGCGGACCTGGAAACTTGGTAAGTATAATTGTCCTTCTTTAAAGGGAACCTGTCAGGTCCAATATGCACCCAGAACCACGAGCAGTTCTGGATGTATATTGCTAATCCCTGCCTAATCGTCCCTGTATACACTAGCATAGATAAAGAGATCTTTAGAAAAAGTATTTCTAAAGATCTTTTACCGTATGCTAATGAGCGCGGGGACTAGTCCCCTGGGCATTAGTTCCCCGGCCAGTCACCCCCATTAGCAAGTTAGTATGTTCCTGTGGGCATGCTAATATGGTAATGAATGTGCAGGGTCACAGAATGATCTCACTCACCTCTCTGCCACCATCACGTGGCCCACACTACAGCTACATACAAATACCTATTAGCCACTATCCCCGTAATAGTGAAGCACTGACTGTAAAGCACAGGCAGCTCCTGGACATCTCCTGTACACCCTAAGGGGCACTTTGCACGCTGCGACATCGCAGGCCGATGCTGCGATGCAGAGCGCGATAGTCCCCGCCCCCGTCGCAGCTGCGATATCCTTGTGATAACTGCCGTAGCGAACATTATCGCTACGGCAGCTTCACATGGACTCACCTGTCCTGCGACCGTCGCTCTGGCCGGCGACCCGCCTCCTTATTAAGGGGGCGGGTCGTATGGCGTCACTGCGACGTCACACGGCAGGCGGCCAATAGGAGCGGAGGGGCGGAGATGAGCGGGATGTAAACATCCCGCCCACTTCCTTCCTTCCGCATATCCTACGGAAGCCGCAGTGACGGCGGTAGGAGATGTTCCTCGCTCCTGCGGCTTCACACACAGCGATGTGTGCTCCCGCAGGAACGAGGAACAACATCGGACCGTCGCGTCAGCGTAATCATGGATTACGCCGACGCTGCACCGATGATACGATTACGACGCTTTTACGCTCGTTAATCGTATAATCGAGCCTTTACACACTACGATGTCGCATGCGATGCGGGAAGTGCGTCATTTTCAATTTGACCCCACCGACATCGCACCTGCGATGTCGTAGTGTGCAAAGCCCGCCCAACTGGGATGTATAATTGAAGTAGTTTGCAGTAATGGGATCTTTGGTGACAAGTTATCACCAATCCACAGGTTAGGTAGGTGATAACTTATTGATCGGTGGTACCAAACCAGTGGAAACTGCACCAATCGGAAGAATGATGAACTTTTATCCCCATTATATAATGCAGCAGCGGCAGGTGGGGATGTGTGACTGCAGCGCCATTCATCCTCTTTGGGGCAGTCAGATAAAAACAAGCACAGCGCTCGCAGCCACTGAGTTAGGCTAAGTTCACACTTCCATTGTTTTGCATCAGTCACATGCGTTGCTTGACGCATGTGACTGATGCGTTGTACAACGGATGACAACGGTGACAAAGAAAAGAATTTCTTTGTCGGACTCCGTTGTGTGCGGGGGGCGGAGTTTTGGGGGCGGAGTTCGGGGGCGGAGTTCGGGGCGGAGTTCGGGGGCGGAGCTGAGGACGTCAGTGCCGCGGTCTCCATGGCTGGGGACAGGTGAGTGAGTGAGTGTGTGTGTATGTGTGTATATGTGTGTGTGTGTGTCTGTCTACATGCGTGTGTACATGTGGAGTGTGGGAGGGGGCGGAGCGCGAGGGGGCGGAGCCGAGCGGAGCCGTGGAGCTGAGGACGTCAGTGCCGCGGGGACTGCAGGGCTGGGGACAAGTGAGTGAGTGTGTGTGAGTGTGTGTGTGAGTGTATGTGTGTGTGTGTGTGTGTGTGAGTGTGAGTGAGTGTGTGTGTACACATGTGGAGTGCGGGAAAGGGCGGAGCCAAGTGGTGAAGTGTCGGCCTCCTTGCACACTGTATCCAGGGTAAATATCGGGTAACTAAAAGCAAAGCACTTTTTGCTTGGTTACCCGATATTTATCTTGGATACCAGCTTAGCGCGGGCTCCCTGCACCCGTAACCACTGTAAATATCGGGTAACTAACCAAAGCGCATTGCTTGGTTACCTGATGTTTATCCTGGTTACCGGGGCGGGGAGCCAGAGAGCGCATGTGCAGCGAAATCCTACGGATCGCGCTGCTCAAAAAACGTTACATGCGGCGGTCAGTTAAAAAACGACTGACCGCGACGCAGCGGATGCAACGCAGCATCATCAGTCACAATCCGTCACTAATAGAAGCCTATGGGGAAAAACAGGATTCCTGCAAAATATTTTGCAGGATACCGTAATTCCTCAAGGCTACGGATTGTGACTGATGCAAAACAACGGAAGTGTGAACTTAGCCTTAAAGAATGGATCAGGGCTCGAGTCGGACACGAGCTCCAGTGTAATGGGGGATAAAGGTTGCACAATTTGCAGATCAGTGCAAGTCCCAGCAATCAGTCCCCACTGATGAATAAGTTATCACATGCTTATGCCTCGTTCACACTATCAGTATTTGGTCAGCATCTTACATCAGTATTTGTAGCCAAAATCAGGAGTGGGTAAAAAAATACAGAAGAGGTGCTCGTGTTTCTATTTTACTTTTCCTCTGACTTTACCGCTCCTGGTTTTGGCTTCAAACATGGAGGTAAAAAACTCCCCAAATACTGTGTGCATGTGGCCTTAAGGCTCCGTTACACCGGACGATATATTATGCGATCGCATAAGCGATCGCACCCACCCCCGTCGATTGTGCGTCACGGGCAATTAGTTTACCCCTGTCACACATACTTACCTCCCAAACGACCTCGCTGTGGGCGGCGAACATCCTCTTCCTGAAGGGGGAGGGACGTTCAGCGTCATAGAGACGTCACACAGCGGCTGCCCAATAGAAGTAGAGGGTCGGAGATGTGCGGGATGTAACATCCCGCCCACCTTCTTCCTTCCGCATTGCCGGCGGCCGCAGGTAAGCTGTTTTCGTCGTTCCCGGGGTGTCACACGTAGCGATGTGTGCTGCCTCAGGAACGACGAACAACCTGCATCCAGGAATGTGACCGATATTATGAAAATGAACGACGTGTCAACGACCAATGATAAGGTGAGTATTTTTGCTCGTTAATAGTCGCTCGTAGCTGTCGCACACTACGATATCTCGAACGATGACGGATGTGCATCACGGAATCCGTGACCCCGACGACATATCACCCGATATATCGTAGCGTGTAACGCCGCCTTTAGAAGAGGGGATTAATTGATTTCACTGGAAAACCTATGTAAGTGGATATGTGCTACAGTGCAATAGTCACAGGACAGGGAAGGGTTAAACGTTCAAATATTTAAACTATTGGAAATAAAGAATCTTCCCCATATTGATATCAGAGAGAAAAAGTGACCTCCATACACAACGCAATCCACTATACAAAGACCAATAATACCACATACAAAGGGGTAATACCGCCACATCGTGACCAGACAACATATTACCACCACATAGTGACCGAACACAACCACAGACAAGAGAGTAATACTGTCACACCATAATTACACCACATAGTAACCAAATATTAACACATACAAGGGAGAAATACCACAACACTATGACCAGACTACATAATGACCAAATATTACTACATACAAGAGACAAATACCACCAAACCATGACAAGACCACATATTACTACTACACAGTAACAAATACTACAATAAATGATCATGAATAAAAACCACAATACTAATATTACCATCAATGCCATTATACACAGGAGCTCTGTAAATAGTGTCAGTGTACAGGTAATTCAGTGATCACCGATGACTTTATAAACAGGAGATCTGTATACACGTAATTCAGTGATCACCAGTGACATTATACAAAGGAGCTCTGTATATACTGTACAGTGTGTGTGTGTGTGTGTGTGTGTGTGTGTGTGTGTGTAAATGTAATACACTGACTTACCAGTGACGTTATTCATCTTCACTTTTCCTCTTCATCCGGCACTGACCGAATACAACCACATACAGGACAAGAGAGTAAAGGGTGTTTACACGCTGCGACATCGCTAGCATTTGCTGGCGATGTCGAGTGCGATAGCACCCGCCCTGTCGTACGGCCGATATGTGGTGTTCGCTGCCGTAGCGAACATTATTGCTACGGCAGCGTCACATGCACATACCTGCCTAGCGACGTCGCTGTGACTGGCGAACTGCCTCCTTTCTAAGGGGGCGGTTCGTTCGGCGTCACAGCGACGTCACTAAGCGGCCACCCAATCAAAACGGAGGGGTGGAGATGAGTGGGACGTAACATCCGGCCCACCTCCTTCCTTCCTCATTGCCGGTGGGACGCAGGTAAGGTGAGGTTCCTCGTTCCTGCGGTGTCACACATAGCGATGTGTGCTGCCGCAGGAATGACAAACAACATCGTTACTCACCTGTCAACGATTTTTGGTATTTGAGCGACCTCTCCAATACCAACGATTTTTACCTCTTTTGCAATCGTTTTAGGTCGCTCAGAGGTGTTACATGCTGCGATGTCGCTACCAGTGCCAGATGTGCGTCACTAACGACGTGACCCCGACGATATATCAGTAGCGATGTTGCAGTGTGTAAAGCACCCTTAATACCGCCACACCATAATTACACCACATACCGTGTTTTTCCAAAAATAAGCCCTCACCCAAAAATAAGCCCTAGCAGGGATTTTCAGCATTTTCGGAGAAAGGATTAAGCAAATATAAGCCCTCCTCCGAACATAAGCCCTAGTCCCGGATCAATAATGAAGTGTCCGTGCAGCTAAAAAAGTTACAGATACTGCAGGACACTTCATTGTACACAGCGGCACCCGGCAATCACACTTACCAGACGCCGAGCAGCAGGACCTGCAGTGATCACACACCCGCACACATCAGCTCTCACACTCTCACACACACACACACACACACACACACAATCAGATCACACACACCAGATCTCGCACACAAACATCGGATCGCACACACATCGGATCGCATACACACTCACCTCATCCAGTGACACAGATCTCTTCTCGCCGGGAGAATCCTGAGAGGCGGTGCAGCGCGACGAACAGGACCTGCGGCCAGACACGTGACTTGCTCTCATTCCCTGCTGCCGTAAGTGCTGGATGTGATGTGATGTGATGTGTGTGTGTGTGTGTGTGTCTGCGATCGGCTGTGTTTTTCTGCGATCGGCTGTGTGTGTCTGCGTTCGGATGTGTGTACTGTGATCGGCTGTGTGTACTGTGATCGGCTGTGTGTGTCTGTGATCGGATGTGTGTATCTGTGATTGGCTGTGTGTGCCTGTGATCGGATGTGTGTATCTGTGATCGGCTGTGTGTGCCTGCGATCGGATGTGTGTAGCTGTGATGGCTGTGTGTGCCTGCGATCTGCTGTGTGTGATCGGCTGTGTATATCTGCGATCTGCTGTGTGTTGGTGCCTGTGATGAGATGTGTGTATCTGTGATCGGCTGTGTGTATCTGTGATCGGCTGTGTGTGCCTGCGATCTGCTGTGTGTGATCTGTGTATGTATGTGTGTGTGTGTGTGTGTGTTTGTGTGTGTGAGTGTGTGAGTGTGAGATCTGCTGTGTGTGTGTGATCTGCTGTGTGTGCCTGCGATCTGCTGTGTGTGTCAGCTAGCAGCAGGATAGGACGGGGTGCAGCACCGACCGGAGATCACAGGAGGACCTTGGAACTACGCAGACGTCCTGGTCTGGTGAGTATGAGTCTCCTGGGAAGTGGTGGGGTCTGCTTTTTTGGGGGGTAAACTTACCCCCAACCGTGTTTCTACAAGAATAAGACCTCCTCCAAAAATAAGCCCTAGTGCTTTTTTGGGGGGCAAAAAAAAATATAAGACAGTGTCTTATTTTTGGAAAAACACGGTAGTAACCAAATATTAACACATACAAGGGAGAAATACCACAACACTATGACCAGACTACATTATGACCAAATAATACTACATACAAGAGACAAATACCACCAAACCATGACAAGACCACATATTACTACTACACTATGACGAATACTACAATAAATGATCATGAATAAAAAACACAATACTAATATTATCATCAACGCGATTATACACAGGAGCTCTGTATATAGTGTCAGTGTACAGGTAATACAATGATCACCGATGACTTTATAAACAGGAGATCTGTATATAGGTAATGCAGTGATCACCAGTGACATTATACACAGGAGCTCTGTATATAGTGTACAGTGTGTGTGTGTACATGTAATACACTGATTTACCAGTGATTTTATTCATCTTCGCTTTTCCTCTTCATCTGGCACTGACCATCATCACTATTTGCTGACATGACGCGACTGTGCAGAAAATAGCACACAGTCACCTATAGCTGATCATTCCCAGAGCACATTTCACACTTTTTCCCCAATTTCTACACTATGTCAGACTTTTGTTCCCCCATGGAAGACAATATCCTCAAAATGAACTTATATTACAGCAAACGCGCGTACCTTTGAACAGTGCAGCCAGTGACAGGAGACGGAGGAGCTGCTCAGCCCCGCACTGACACAGCGGCCGTCATCACACTGCCGCCGGGGCCGTAGAGAAGAGGATGCGCAGGGCTGCAGGTAAGCGCTCAAGAGGAGCAGAAGAAAAAAAAAATCATTCTCACCTATCCTCTTCCGTTCCCACGGTGCTCCAGACCGCATGACACCTAGACCCCTCAGTGACCCGTCCGCTGCACGGAGCCATCGCTGCAGGCTGACTTCATGGCTTTACTGCAGTTAAATGCTTTACGGCGCCGCAAAGCATTTAACTGCAGTAAAGCCATGATGGCATCCTGCGGCGGCGGTTCCGTGCACCGGACGAGGTCTTGCAGGGGTCTATGAGCCTGCGGACTGGTAAGGTAAGGACACCGCAGGAACGGAGGACAGGTGAGAATAACTTTTGTTTGTGTGTAAACAACGGAATAATAGGGGACAATAAGGGGACTGGAATGAGGACATTACCAAAGGATGAGGGGTCCATTGCTACACTGCACATGTATGGGGGGGCCCATTGCTACACTGCACATGTATGGGGGAGGCATTGCTAAGCTGCACAAGTATGGGGGGGCCATTGCTACACTGCACAAGTATGGGGGGCCCATTGCTACAGTGCACAGGGATGGGGGGGCCCATTGCTACACGGCACAGGGATGGCGGAGCCCGTTGTTACATGGCATGGCATAGTTATGGGGGCATTACATTTTATTTGAGATGAGATCCAGCGCAGGAAAGAAGGCACTCTTCAATATAAATTTCCTTGCTAGTCATTTTTCCCCTGCTTAGGGGCTGTCTGTACCTACCTTCATATGTGTGCACATGGAATAAACCATAAGGAAATTTATATTGAAGAGTGCCTTCTTTCCTGCGCTGGATCTCATCTCACATGCTTGCAGCTGCCCGGCCGATTGTCCGTGCTGCAGAGAGAGCGCCTGGAGACTTGCAGTGGGTGAGCTGAATTCCATTGTCATTCATTATTACATTTTATTGGGGTCTATTTTTATTTTGGAAATATACCAGTAGCTGCTGCTTTTCCCACCCTAGGCTTATACTCAAGCCAATAAGTTTTCAGTTTTTTTGTGGTTAAATTAGGGGCCTCGGTTTATACTGGGGTCGGCTTATACTCGAGTATATACGGTAATTTGAGATGATGGGGCCTTGGTGGGGGAGAAGAGGTATTACTTTACAAGTGACATTATGGGGCATTGGGGGCTTTATGGGGAAATGGGGATCATTATGAGGCAATTAGGAAGGTGATTGTGACAGGCAGCATAGTATAATGAGGAGAAGGGGGATTTTATGCAGAGAGATATTTTAGAAAGGGCAAGCTTTTGGGGGTACATTATGGAAAAGGTCAGGTTGTGGCCCTATTTTGGGGAGGAGCAGTGTGTGGGGGGATATTTTGTGCAGGAAGCAATTAACAACCCCTTCTGATTCCACTTGTTCCCCCAGATATTTTTAAATAAAAGGGGCCAGAATGAGGGACATACATTATTGGTTTATGGTGGCAAGTGGAGATAATTGCTGTAGGGTCAAATTAGGGGAGATTATTACTGCTGTAATATAAATTAATTTTGAGGATATTGTCTTCCATGGGGGAACAAAAGTTTGACATAGTGTAGAAATTGGGGAAAAAGTGTGGAATGTGCTCTGGGAGTGGTCAGCTATAGGTGACTGTGTGTTATTTTCTGCACAGTCGCGTCATAGCAGCAAATAGTGATGACGGTCAGTGCCGGATGAAGAGGAAAAGCGAAGATGAATAACGTCACTGGTAAGTCAGTGTATTACATGTACACACACACACTATACACTATATACAGAGCTCCTGTGTATAATGTCACTGGTGATCACTGTATTACCTATATACAGATCTCCTGTTTATAAAGTCATCGGTGATCATTCTATTACCTGTACACTGACACTATATACAGAGCTCCTGTGTATAATGGCATTGATGGTAATATTAGTATTGTGGTTTTTATTCATGATCATTTATTGTAGTATTTGTTATTGTGCAGTAGTAATATGTGGTCTTGTCATGGTTTGGTCTCTTGTATGTAGTATTATTTGGTCATTATGTAGTCTGGTCATAGTGTTGTGGTATTTCTCCCTTGTATGTGTTAATATTTGGTTACTATATGGTGTAATTATGGGGTGGCGGTATTACTCTCTTGTCTTGTATGTGGTTGTGTTCGGTCACTATGTGGTGGTAATATGTTGTCTGGTCACGGTGTGGCGGTATTTCCCCTTTGTATGTGGTATTATTTGTCTTTGTATAGTGGATTGTGTTGTGTACGGAGGTCACTTTTTCTCTCTGATATCAATATGGGGAAGATTCTTTATTTCCAATAGTTTAAATATTTGAACGTTTAACCCTTCCCTGTCCTGTGACTATTGCACTGTAGCACATATCCACTTACAGAGGTTCTCCAGTGAAATCAATTAAGTACCCTGTTCTAAGACCATGTGCACACAGTATTTGGGGAGTTTTTTACTTCCGTGTTTGAAGCCAAAACCAGGAGCGGTAAAGTCAGAGGAAAAGTAAAATAGAAACACGGGCACCTCTTCTGTATTTTTTTACCCACTCCTGATTTTGGCTACAAATACTGATGTAAGATACTGACCAAATACTGAAAGTGTGAACATGGCCTAAGGATAAGTGATAACTTATTCATCAGTGGGGTCCGATTGCTGAGACCTGCACTGATCTGCAAATTGTGCAACCTTTATCCCCCATTACACTGGAGCTCGTGTCCGACTCGACCCCTGATCCATTCATTCCCTCAGTGGCTGCGAGCGCTGTGCTTGTTTTCATCTGACCCCCCCAAAGAGGATGAATGGAGCTGCGGTCACCCACCCCACTTGCCGCTGCTGCATTATATAATGGGGATAAAAGTTCAGCATTCTTCCGATTGGTGCGGTTTCCACTAGTTTGGTACCACCGATCAATAAGTTATCACCAACCTAACCTGTGGATCGGTGATAACTTGCCACCAAAGACCCTTTACTGCAAACTACTGTAATTATACATCCCAGTTATGGTACATTACACACAATTTTACTCACACAAGTATTGGGCTAAAAAGTTGTGTATTTTATTGACAAAAAATAATTTGACATACAAAAGAAAACATTTATGTTAAAACAAACACAGAGCTGCTTATATCCATATGTGGTGGTTTAATTAAATATACGTATGGATGTGGCCAATTATAATCAAGGTGGTATTACCAAATAATTAAAGTTCACAGATGGTCACATTCCATTAGTATGTAGTTGCTAGCCTAGAGTAATATATATCATAAGGCAGGGTATACAAATTAGTCAGCATAGATACGCAGTCATGCACAATTGCTGAACTATGTTGTGGTGCATATGGTCATGTATGCCACAGAAGGGAAAATTCCAGTGGGTATATAAATAAGTACCGGGCATAAATGACCATATATAGCACAAGTATACATTTGAGATTAGACAACACATGTCTATCTAATTAGCTGTGTGCAATTCAAGGGTTTTGATGTGAGCATGACGTGCGTATTAGGGGGCGGTTAAGTGATTCCCAACCTATTAGCGTTGTTGATAAATCTTGCGTTCCACAAAGATTATTAGGTGGAGCGCACACGTCACAGTTCTGGAGGCTGTACCAAAATGGTCACATGAGCGGGTATAGCGGCGCATGCGCATTAAGTCGAACTTGATGATGAAGCTCGGACGTATGAGAAAGAGATCTGCACACAAAAACAGAAAAAATACTAAAGAGGCATAAAAGACTATGAATCGGATATACAGATGGCAATTTAAGAAGGGTACCTTTAGAAAAAATCTAACCAGATCCCCATCAGCCGCATCCATATCCTCTATGTCTAGTGCAAGTATGTCTGAAGTTGAATCTTCTAATTATAAATCCATACGCACCAGAAATGGTGGACGACGACAACAACCACAGGGGAAGAATGCGGATTTTGGTGCTGTGAACCAGCCTAAGGTAATTAATTTATCTAGTCATCTTCTCTCAGATGTTCAGGAGGGTGTGTTACAGAGGGGTCTTACTTTCTCTCCATCCTCCCACTTAGACCGGTTCACGGCTGTAAAGGACCTTCACCTATTTGCCAGAAAACTGGTATTCAAACGCCATTTTGAGAAAGAGATGGATACACATGAGACGGTTTTTTAAACCACTGAAGAAAGAAAGGCACTTCTCATATTGGAGAGTTTGGCCAATGAAGAACAAGATCATGGGGTAAGTGAACTATCTACAGTATTGGGTTTAAAATCTAAAAAATTCCCCAGCCTAAATATATGTCCAGCTGTGGACATTGTTAAAGCTGTCACCACAGAAATTGAAAATCTGCAACACTTTCATAAAAAGAAGTCCAATATATCTGCGTTGGAAAGAGAAGCATTTACAGAACTAGCTACCTGGTCTGACGTTGTCTTCAAGCCTGCGGACAAAGGAGGCAACTTGGTCATTTGGCCAAGGTGCCTCTATGAGAAGCAGGCTTTTAGGCTACTCTCAGACCAGGTGTGCTATAGGAAACTACATAGTGATCCATTACCTAAATTCCAACGGGATTTAAATGCCATCATAATAGAGGCCTGCAATAAGGGCATTATATATATATAAAAAAAAAAAATATGTGATGCTATTATTTCCATTAAGCCTAAACTTCCAACCTTTTATTTAACACCAAAATTACCTAAAAACATGTCAGATCCTCCAGGAAGACCAATACTTTCTGGTAATGGTGGACTTTGTGAAAGTGTGTGCCAACTCATTGAGTACTATTTGAAGCCCATTGTATCTAGTCTCCCTTCGTATATAAAAGACACCACAGCTGCTCTCGCAAATTTTGACAATATATATCTGCAGGATGACATGATTATGATCACTGCAGATATAGAAAGCCTATATACGTCAATATGCCATGCAGATGGATTAAAAGCAGTATCTTGGTTTTTAAACAATAGCAATCTTGATCGACCACTTGTAGAGCTCATCTTAACCTTGCTTGAATTCATACTCACGCATAACTGCTTCACATTTAAAGATCAGACTTATCTCCAGCTCCAGGGAACAGCAATGGGGGCGGCTTGTGCCCCCTCTTATGCAAATTTGTTTCTTGGAGCTTGGGAGAGAGATCTATTTGTTACCAACCCGTCAGACCAGATGGAGCGTGTCCACAATTGGATACGCTACATCGATGATGTCTGGTTTCTGTGGGAGGGCACATCATCCGAACTTCAACTATTCATGGAATTGCAGAATCAAAACTCTATTAATGTAAGATTAACATATCAATTTGGTTGCAGGTTGAGCTTCCTGGATGTAGATATACAAAGAACTGACAGAGGATATCTAGAGACATCTATTTTCAGGAAGCCCACCGCAACGAATAGTATATTGAGGGCTGATTCAGCACATCCACGTAGTACCATCAGAGGAATTCCCTATAGTCAATTCCTCAGAGTGAGGAGGGTGTGCTCCAATGAAGATGAATTCAAGCGACAGTCTAGAGAGCTATACCAAAGATTCAGAGCCCGTGGCCATAGCCACAGAACAATTCGATACGGGTATAATAAGGCGAAAAAAGCTTTAAAAGATGATTTGCTATATCGGGAAAACACACCAAAAAAGACCAATGACTATGTGAGATTAATTACGACCTTCCACAGTCAGTGGGGGGAATTCTGTTCAATAGTCAATAAACATTGGAACATACTTCTCACAGATCCCATTTTGAAAAAAATATTGACACCTAAACCAATGATTACGGCAAGGCGGTCTACAAATTTGGGGGACTTATTGGTCAAGAGCCACTACGTGGCAGGTCCACAACACAGGTTACCCTCTGAAAATCAAGGCTTCTTTCCATGCAGAATGTGCAAAGCATGCCAAAATCTCATAAAGAGTAAGAACTTTTTGAATTCTGAGGGCACCCGCATGTTTAAAATCCTCCATCATATGACATGTACCTCCAAAGGGGTAATCTATCATGCCACGTGTACCTGTAAAAAAATATACATTGGCATGGCAACTAGAGAACTGAAGATCAGAGTTCGGGAGCATATACGGGACATAGAGAAAGCAAAATCTGCACAGACCTTTGAGCAGTTAAAAACACTACCCAAACACTTTAAAAATTTTCACGACTCAGATGACTCCAAACTAAGCATCATGGCCATTGATCAAGTCTCCTTGGGCAATAGAGGAGGTGATCTTTTTCGGATTCTATCCCAGACAGAGAGCCGTTGGATCTATAGATTAGATACAGTGTTCCTGAAGGGACTCAATGAAAACTTTGGGTTCGCGTCCTTTCTATAATAAATGACACTGTAGTCCTTGGTTTAAATTGTTTAGGTGTATCCCACTGGTCTGTATTTTGTACTAATGTGATCTGCCCCTTAAATTACTAATAATTTTCCATCTAGTGTTCGTCATAAATTAATTAGACCTATAATTGAGTTAATTGTTATGGGTATTGATTCCATAGGGACTTAGGTTTTTTAATGTTAGGTTTTTATGCTTTGGTTTCAATATTTTCCTCTTTTGTACCTTTTATTTTAGATTTCTCTTTCCTTGTTCTAAACTTTCAGGCCATGCGTATTTGATGTGAGCAGTGAGGCTTTTTCTTCAATGGAATAAATTATACATCACGATATTTTCCAGCTCCAACCTGCACTTTTTCATAATATATTCTGTGTATTTTTTAGTATAATTGTATAAAATGCATAGTACGTTTTTCTGCCAATATTTTGTCTGATATATAATACTGTAATTGGGGGCGTGGTCTGGCAATGGAGGAGTGAGGACACTGATCACTCTAGCTCCCGTGCCCGGAGTGGCCCTACACCCATTGTAAAGCTACACACCCTGCTCCAAACACATTCAATGCCGGCCAGGAAGAAGAGAGATTACAGCAGACCGAGGAGTGACCACCCGGTGCCTTCCCCTGCAAGTATTCAGAGATTCCTTAGGAGCTCGGGCCTGGCTCCATCGGATCCCAAAATGGCGACAGCGTCCTCTCCAGCTACAGCCCCTTCATCTACCAGCGGGGAAGAGACCCGACACACAGAACGTCCGCAGACACCCGGGACCCCCGCAGCAGACAGCCTCTCAGAGACCAAGCGGCGGTGAGCAGCAGCCCAGCCTCAGGAGAGAGACACGACATGAGGGAAATCCCTCTTACCTAAGATGGCCGCACTGGACGGGGGTTCACCTCACCATCTGATGGAGCAGAAGAACAGCAAACAGGACACGTGGGACAGGGGTAAGATGCAGGGAGAACCCCTGCTGCCTCAGCGATCGCAGTCCACAACAGTAATAAAAGCAGCAGCTATGCCACTGCAGCCCCAGCAGCCAGAGCAGACATCCAGCTCCCCTGCCATAGCTACTGCACCAATGAAGCTGGAGAGTGCTTCTGGTGCTCAGAATAAACACTCTGCTGCTGCCGTTTGTCTCACTGGCAATGCACCTCGCCCTGCACTGTGTGGCCCCTTACTGGCTCCAAATATGCAACACCCTGGACGGGTAACATTGGGACTTCCTCTTACGCTGCCAGATATGTCAGGCAGTGTCTTATTACAAGAGACCCCTTCCTCCCCAGAAAGAGGCACAACTCCTGTTGCTCTCAGATCTCCTCCACACAGCCTCACAGATGGAGATGCACAAATGGATACTCAGGAGGACTGTGTATGGGATGACCTCAAGGCACGAATTAGATCCATACCAACTAGAGAAGAAATGGAAAATTACATAACCAGATTGGAGGCCTCATATAAAGCAGAGTCAGCGTCTATAAAAGGAGAGATGAAACGGCTAAATGAACGCATGGCAACCTCTGAATCCTGCACGGCTTCTATCTCAGCACAACTTGCTTCTCAAGCACAGGCCCTGTCTACGCAAGCTCTTTAGATTGAGCATTTGACAGATCTGCTGGATGACTTAGAAAATAGAGGTAGGCGTAATAATATTAGGGTAAGGGGTCTCCCTGAGTCTCTTGCCCCCCAAGATCTGGATGAATCTCTACGGCGCCTATTCAACTCCATATTAGGCCTCCCATGAGACTCTCATCTGGAACTAGATAGGGCACACAGATCCCTGGGCCCTAAACCAGTAGAAGGCTCCAACCCACGGGATGTCATCTGCAGAGTGCATAAATATAAAAAAAAGAAGAGATCTTAAACAAGGCTCGACAGAAGGACTCCATTCTGTTTAAAAATACACCAGTCCAACTGTTTCCAGATTTATCCCGTCATACACTACAGAAACGCAAAGTCCTGAGACCTTTCCTGGATGCCCTCCGACAAAGGAATATCTTATACTTATGGGGATTTCCATTCAAATTACAGGTCCGACATGCTGGACTCCTACATGTGCTTCATTCTTTGAAAGATCTTCCAAGCTTTTGCGCGGCCCTTGAGATACCCATTGTACACATTCCGGTTACAGATTGGCCTTATGTTCACGGTACCTCTGGGATGGAGGCCAATGTCCCCCTGCCACAATGGGATGGGGCACGTAGGAGGAATCGAGGTTCGCAGAGAAGAAGAGAAAAGGAGTCTATCCCTCCTGCCTCATCTGGAGACTCAGTTTATTGAGTTTATTGTTTCTTTCCCATATAGGCTTATGTCCGGCGCTAGGTGTGAAAAATGGTCTTTAAAGGTCCACGTAAAATGGCTTTGGGATAAAATCTTGCCCTGATATATCTCCTTATCTCACATGCCCAGATAGTTATCCTAGGCTAAACATCCTTTAAAGGGCTAAACGTTTGAATGTTTAGAGGTTTAAATGTTTACAAAAGCTATTCAGGAATTGATGGAGCTAGTTGTGTTGCTGTTTTATTCAGTTTTCAGTACTTTGTACAATTCTTAAACTGGGTCGTGGGTCAGCCCGGGAGGAGCAGACCTCCGTTGAAAGCCTACTTCCCTCTGGGTGTCTACACACTGCGGGCAGGTGTAGATTATACTAACCCCCCGATTGTTGATTTACCTGTACTTTTCCTTTTTTGTGCCTTCTTTGTCTCTTAGTAGACTATCCTATCTATCTTACACATCTTACCTTCTTTGAGGCCCCCCTTTTTTCCCCTCCCCCTTTTTTTTTCTCTCCTTCTTCTCTCTCCCCGCCCTCTCCTCCTCCTCTTCTTCTCTATCTTTGTCCACGTCTCCTTGTCTCCCTCCCCCTACCTTTCCCGGATCCCTTCACGCTCTCTGAAGTCCTTGGACCAACATGACCACCCTCAATTTTTGCTCTATTAACATACGGGGTTTTAATACTCCTCAAAAGCGTTCACAGGTCCTGTATTCTATGCACAAAAAAAAGGTTCAGATTCTTCTACTATAGGAGACGCATTTCAAGAAAGATCATGTACTCATACTACGAGATAGGTTTTATCCAGTATGGTTTCACAGCGTTAACCCAGAGGCCAGATCTAAAGGAGTATCGATTGCACTCCATAAACACTTAGTGCACACCATAGTCGACTCCTGTATAGACGAGAAGGGTCGTTATATATTTCTTAAACTGAAGGTCGCAAATTCGATGTTTACAATCGCAAACTGGTACCTACCTAACACTAATCAGATCTCTACCTGTAGAGCCCTTCTGACACAACTATCTGATTTTCCAGAGGGGACATTGGTGGTTGGCGGTGACTTCAATTTTACTCTAGACCCAGCCATGGACTCCTCTTCTGGACGAAGCAATGTCCACACTAAGGAACTTCGTGCCCTAAAGCAGACTTTTCACGCCCTCCGACTGATTGATGTATGGAGAACCCTAAACCCTCAAGGTAAGGACTACACATACTATTCCTCACCACACAACTCATACAGCAGGATAGACCTTTTTCTGGTAAGCCACGGAGTACTGGCTTGGCATCCCACTGCAGAGATAGGGGAAATTTTTTGGTCCAACCATGCCCCAGTCTATCTATCCCTTCAGGTACCCTCCCTCCCCCAACGCTCATGGATCTGGAGGTTAAACAACAACTTACTCAAAGACAATCTCTGCCTAACGGAGTTGAGGGATTCAATCGATTCCTTTACGCAAGTCCATAGGTCTGACCCAACTTCTCAGCCTACCCAATGGGAGACCTTGAAGTGTGTCTTATGTGGAATACTGATTAAGCATGGCTCTAGGATCAAGAGGAAAAGAGCTGAAGAGATTGATAACTTGTTAACACAGATCCATGAGTTGGAAAATACACATAAACTGACACGTACCCCCACAGTTCTGGCTGAACTCGTCCTTAAACGAGCGAACTAAAAAACCCTATTGGACCAGAAATTTCTCTGCCATAGAGAGAGTCAAAAATTTTTATTATAATTTATCTGACAAATGTGGTCGTCCTTTGGCACGACTTTTGCATCCACGGGCCAACACTTCATACATTCCATGCATCAACACCAAAGGAGACAAAGAATCATATGATCCAACAGAGATCCTGGAGGTCTTTCAGTCCTACTACAAAGACCTATATAATATTAAAGGGCAGTATGCGGAGCTTCCACCCACTGACCTGGCAGATAAAATCAGGAGGTATATACAAGAGACAGCCTTGCCCTCCCTAGATAGCAATGTTATAGAGACCCTGGAAGAGGATATATCGGAATCCGAAATCTGTAACGCAATTCAAATTACTCCCTCAGGTAAATCCCCTGGCCCTGACGGGTTCACCCCGGCTTTTTACAAATTGCTTAAGGACCAATTAGCCCCGATAATGGCCAAAACATTTAATTCTATTGATGAAGACACAAGGCTAACCCCTCAGTCTCTGGAAGCACACATTAGCGTGATCCCCAAACCGGGGAAAGACCCATTATTAGCTGCAAGCTATCGCCCTATCTCATTATTGAACGTGGATCTAAAACTTTACTCTAAGATTTTGGCTGATAGATTGTCCCCTTTTCTGCCCTCCGTCATTAACACAGATCAGGTGGGATTTGTCAAAGGCTGTGAAGCAAGAGACAATACAATTAAAACTTTGTCTCTTATTGCTAAAGCTAAAAGCAATTCGATCCCGCTGGGTCTCCTAGCCATCGATGCTGAGAAAGCCTTTGACAGAATCCATTGGGGATTTCTGAGGGCAGCATTGGGGTGGGCCCCTAGAGTCAATTCCCTGTGGTGGGCCCCAGATACCCCAGTCCGACCCTGGTCTTGACTAACTTTCTAGAAAAAAACATCTCTCCCTATAAACTGACCGCTCCCATTGTGGGTTAGTCCCAACACTTAACTATCTCTAACCCTGCTCACAGTCTGTTGCTGGGCAGAACTCAACCCTCTAACAGGACAGTGCACAATATCATACATGAAAATATCATAACCTATAATATTAGATCACAATTCACATATTACATTATTTACAAAGAGGCAGGACACAGTTCACATGAAAATACAATAACACGATTGAACACTTCAGTTCACATCCCTACAGGTGATAGGAAACCCATAGAGCTCTGCTGCGGAGCCAGGAGGATGCAGTTCCATTTTTGACATTGAAGAGTTGGGAAAGAGGGGGGAGGGGTAGTGTGTTTAAAAAAAATGAAAAATAAAGAAATAATAAAAATACAAGTAAAAACAAATAAATAAAAAAGTCACTGTCATTCCAACTTGCTCTTGCTAGTCTGTTGCTGTAAAAAAAAACCATACCCAATAAAAAAACATTTTACAGAAAAGGGAGCACATTTTTAAATGGATTTTAGAATTCTTTGTGGTAATTAAAAAGGGACATACTAAAACGAATGAAGAAAAGGAATGCACAAAAAGAATGAACATAAATTCTTGGTTCCAAATTATAGAGATAAATAATAGGTTTCTTAGACATCATAGGCATGGAATGAACATGGAATATACTGTATGTAGATAATAGGGAAATGTACACAAATCCCAGAAAAACAGGTGTATATTTTATTCCCTGAGCTTCTTAGGTGTGGAATGAACATGGAATATATGTAGATGATAGGGAAATGTCCACAAATCCCATATAAACTGGTGTATATTTTTTTCCCTGTGTTGGATAAGTGGGGAATGAACATGGAATATATGTAGATATTAGGGATATTGTAACGTCATGGATGTGGATTCACTGGACCGTTTACCGGACTCCTCCAGAGAAGCAACCCGGAGCTAACCCCTATACAGGGACTGTCCGGTCACCCCGCCAGAGGGCCTTGATGCACGGTAGCCGGAACACTAGGGGTACGAGTCCTCCCAGGGATCTGCAGGGAATGTCTCTGAGTCCAAGGGCACCGTAGGCAGGACGGATGACTGGGACCGGGTTCAGGTACCGGGTAGCAACAGCAGACGGGGTCTGGGTCCAGCAAGACGTGCAGGCTGATGTACCAGGTAGAGTCGGGGATCGGTGACAGGTACAGGCTGACAGAAGATGGCAGGATCCTCAGCAGATGGTCACCGGGACACCTCCTGGAGAACCAATAGTCAGGACCAGCGGACGGACTCTGTGGACGAGACAGTGTTAAAGGGAGACAAAGCACAAAGGGACCTGAGCACCTAGCTATGGGAACACGTTGATCAGGCGCCGCCCACATGGAAAGGGAAGTCTTATATACTTTGCACCTGTATCAGCCATATCCTGTTCCAGGGAAGCTGGCCCTTTAAGAGAAGGTGAGCGAGTGCACGCGCGCCCTAATGCGCATGCGCGAGACCCGAGAGCCGGAGGCCAGAGCAGGAAGCAGCGGGGAAGATGCAGGAGGTGCAGGGGAGCCAGGCAGAGGATCCGGAGGCGTAGGAGGACGCTGGGACCGGCGAATGGGCGGCACAGGAGACGCACAGGAGGGGGAGTGAGAGGGACCAGCGCGGGCAGGAGAACCGGGGACCGGAGCAGTAAGTCACAGTACCAGTACGTGACAGTACCCCCCCTTACGCCCCCTCCTCGCAACCGGGACAAGAAGTCGCGCAGCAGAGGTGTGCCCATGTTCTCCCGGGGCTCCCAGGACCGGACCTCGGGACCGTAGCCCTCCCAATCAACAGGAAGAACTGCTTACCCCGCACAGTCTTCATGGCCACTATGTCCCTTACCGCATACACATCGTCGTCAGCAATAGGAGGAGGAGTACCGGCATCAGAGGAGAAGGGACCAAGGACGACTGGCTTGAGCAGGGAGACGTGGAAGGAGTTCGGGATCCGCATCATGGCAGGGAGCTGCAGCTTGTACGAGACCTCGTTGATCCGTTCAATAACCTTGAAAAGGACCTATGTACCGCGGACCCAACTTGTACGAGGGAATTTTCAACCAGATGTATTTGGAGGCAAGCCACACCAAATCCCCAGGAGAGAAGCAAGGAGGAGGAAGGCGTCTAGAATCCGCATGTTTCTTCATCCGGGCGGAAGCACGTTCAAGAGAGGTCTTAACCGCACTCCATATATTAGAGAAGTCTCTGGACCGGGCATCAGCAACGGGAACATCGGAAGTCGAGGATACCGGCAACGGAATGGAAGGCTGAAGACCGTAGACGACATAGAAGGGTGAGCTGGAGGAGGATTCACTGACGTGATGATTATGGCAGAATTCAGCCCAAGGAAGTAGCGTGGACCAGTTGTCATTATGGACGTTGACGAAGTGTCGAAGCAAGAAAGTCAGGACCTGGTTGACACGTTCCACTTGGCCGTTAGACTGGGGAGGGTAGGCCGAGGAAAAATCCAAAGACACTCCCAGATGGTCACAGAGCACCCTCCAGAAGCGTGAGGTGAATTGAGTTCCCCTGTCGGACACTATATGCAATGGAAAGCTGTGCAGATGAAAGACATGTTGAATGAAGGCATCGGCAAGTTCCTGGGCCGAGGGTAGGCTGACCATGGGGACAAAGAGAGCCATCTTAGAGAATTGGTCCACCATGACCCAAATGACCGTATATCCAGAAGACAAAGGCAAGTCCGTGATAAAATCCATGACAATATGTTGCCCTGGAACAGAGGGAATCGGTAGAGGCAGGAGACGGCCATAGGGCAGGTGTCTGGGTGTCTTATTCCGGGCACAGGACGAACAAGCTGAGACGAGAGAATTGACATCCTTACAGAGATACGGCCACCAATATTGATGGCTAACAGCGCTCCAGGTTTTCTTCTGACCGGCATGTACTTTCGAAGAATGCCCCCATTGAATGACTCTCAATCTGTCATTCTCCGTCACGAAAGTCTTCCCAGGAGGTATCAGTGCCAGAGTGACTGGGGCCACCGGGATGGGCATACTGGGACAGAAGATAAACTGGTTCGTCTCTTCCTCCTGTTCCACTGGAATGAAGGACTCCGGTGCCAGTGACTGAGGGACGGGCTGTACGGACTGTAGACAATCTTCGTGACAAAACGGGCCCCAACGTGAGATCGCTCCAGAACACCAACTCACGATGGGTTCATGTACTCGTAACCAGGGCAGTCCCAGCAGAAGCGAGTGTGCCATTTTAGGGATTACATACAGAGCGATCTTTTCGTTATGCAAAGCACCAACACTGAGTTCCACGGGTTCGGTAATAAACCACACAGGTTCGAATAAGGGCTTTCCATCCACGGAGGTGAGCACGAGGGGTTTCTCTGAGTCCAAGGGCACCGTAGGCAGGACGGATGACTGGGACCGGGTTCAGGTACCGGGTAGCAACAGTGTTACGTCACCACCGGAGTCCGCTCCATCGACTTCTGCTCTGATCGCCAGGTGACGCCGTGTTCCTGCCGTGGATGGTTCTGGTGATGGGAGAGGAGTCGATGCCAGCGGCGCCAGTGGGCGCAGGCTCCGTTCATCCACTGGTCTGGGTTTCCTGGGGATCTGCAGTGCCACTAGCTGACTGTAGGTGGCGGGTGTCTCCCAGCTGAGGTACCATCATTCAGCTACAGCCTATGGGAAGATGCCACACCCTTTTTAATTCCCCTCCTGTCTGCTGACCTCTGTCAGAGATAGTTCTGAGAATTCTGGCTCCTGTTTCGTCCTGTGATTTTGTGTGCTGATTACCGCTTGTTTCCTGACTACCCTCCTGCCTGCTGTTTTTGTACCTCGCTGCCCGTTCCGGTTTTTACCTCTGCTTGTTTCTGATTACGTCTTTGCCTGCCGATTCTGTCCCTGTTCCGCAATTCCTGGTTTGACCCTGCCTGATGACTACTCTCTCAGACTGCAGCCTTCCACAGGTAGTGATCTCCAGGGCCCTGTGTAATTCCAAATCCCTGTATATGGGTTAAAGGGTTTCAGGGTTCTGAGGGTCCTGCTTGGCGAGTGTCTTCCCTCTAGCCTGTCCATTACAGCCCGTCTGAGTCTGCGGATCCAGGCAGGCGTTACAAACAGCAGACGGGGTCCGGGTCCAGCGAGACGTGCAGGCTGATGTACCAGGTAGAGTGAGGGATTGGTGACAGGTACAGGCTGATGGAAGGGTAAGAAGCAATGGAAGGAAGGATCCGGCACATTCGTATTTATAAAAGCATCAAAATCTTTATTTCCATCATTAAAAAGGTACTGTGGAGACCAAGCGGTGTACCAACAAAAGGAGGAAACTTTACGCGGTGGACTGCGTTAAAAGCAAAAGAGTCCTTAAAAATTGAGATTTGCTGTGACGTGGCAAGGGTGGCACAAAAAACTGATCAATTTTTTGCTAACAATTTCATTTTCCATTATAGTACAGTTGGAATGAATTTGTGAATTTACACTTTTATTTGTTGCATGCCATTCTCAAGGAGTGCAGGCTCCCCTCTTTTTTGTTTTTTCTTTTTTGTTATTACTTCCTGTGTTAGATAAGTGGGGAATAAACATGGAATATATGTAGATAATTGGGAAATGTACACATATTCCATAAAAACAGATTTACATTTTATTCCCTTTGTTAGATAGATGGGGAATGAACATGGAATATACAGCTCTTGCAAAAATTAAGAGACCACTGCAAAATTTTCAGTTTTTCTGATATTTTCTCTTTATGGGTATATTTTTGAGTAAAATGTAAATTGTTCTTTTATTCTATAAACTACTGACATGTCTCCAAATTTCCAAGCAATGAATTTTGTATTTTCTGAAAATGAGATGGTCAAAATAACAAAAAAATGCATTGCTTTCAGACCTCAAATAATGCAAAGAAAACAAGTTCATAATAATGTAGAAGCAACAATACTAATGTTTTAACTCAGGAAGAGTTCAGAAATCAATATTTTGTGGAATAACCATGATTTTTAATCACAGCTTTCATGCGTCTTGGCATGCTTTCCACCAGTCTTTCACACTGCTTTTGGGTGACCTTATGCCACTCCTGGTGCAAAAATGTAAGCAGTTCTTTATTTGATGGCTTGCGACTATCTATCTTTCTCTTGATTACATTCCAGAGGTTTTCAATCAGGTTCAGATCTGGAGATTGGGCTGGCCATGACAGTGACCTACAAAAGGAATGGCAAATGGCAGGTGGGGCGAAGTGCATGTCAAGAACAGTTCGCAACAGGCTCCTAGAGACAGGACTCAAGTCATGTAAAGCTATAAAAAGCCTTACATCAATGAGAAGCAAAGGAGAGCCAGGATAAAGTTTGCCGAAGACCATAAGGATTGGACCATAGAAGACTGGAGTAAGGTAATCTTCTCTGATGAGTCTAATTTTCAGCTTTGCCAAACACCTGGTTGTCTAATGGTTAGGCTGAGACCTGGAGAGGCGTACAAGCCACAGTGTCTTGCACCCACTGTGAAATTTGGTGGAGAATCGATGACGATCTGGGGATGCTTCAGCAAGGCTGGAATTGGGCAGATTAAACTTTGTGAAGGATGTATGACTTAAGTCGCATACAAGGTTATACTGTTTCCAGTATAACAGTTGCTTCTTTCTGCTCAGGCAATGTTCCCCAACTCTGAGGACTGTTTTTTTCCAGGAGGACAATGCATCATGCCACACAACTATGTCAATCAATGTGTGGATGAAGGACTACCACATCAAAACCCTGTCATGGCCAGCCCAATCTCCAAACCTGACCCCATTGAAATTCTCTGGAACTTAATCAAGAGGAAGATGGATAGTCACAAATTTTATTCCCTATGTTAGATAACTGGGGAATGAACATGGAATATATGTAGATAATAGGGGAATGTACACATATTCCATATAAACAGGTGTATTTTATTCATTGTGTTAGATAAATGGGGAATGAACATGGAATATATGTAGATAATTGGGAAATGTACACATATACCATACAAACAGGTGTATATTTTATACCCCATGTTAGATGGGTGGAGAATGAACATGGAATGATTGTAGATTGCAGGGGAATAAAAATATATCCCATAGAAACATGTGAATATATTATTCCCTGTGTTTTAGATAGGTGGGGAATGAACATGGAAAAAAAAATGAAGATTACAGGAGAATGAGGACATATTCCTTATATAGAGTTGTATATTATTTTTCCTTAGCTTTTTAGGAAGGGAATGAACATAACATATATGTAGATTACATGCAAATTAACATATATCCCATATAAACAGGTGAATATTAAATTCTGTATGCTGCTGAGGTGGAGAGTGAACATGAAATATATGCAGATTATAGGGAAATGTAGACATATCCCACGTAAACAGCTGTACATTTTATTCCCTGAGCTTCTTAGGTAGAGAATGAACATGGAATATATGTAGATAACAGGTAAATAAACATATATCCCATAGAAACAGATGTATTATATATTTTCTATGCTTCTTAGGTGGAGAATCAACATGGAATATATGTAGATTACAGGAAAATGATCATATATTCCATATAAACAGGTGAATATTATATTCCATGTGTTTCATGCTGTATGTAGGGAATGAGCAAAGATTATATGCAGATAATAGTGAAATGAGCACATCCCATATAAACAAGTGTATATTATATTCTCTGTGCTTCATCGGTGGGCAATGAACAAGGAATTACAGCGGAATGAACATTTATCCTATATAAACAGGTGTGTATTATATTGTAATATATTGTATATGTGATGGGGGGTACAGTCATATGAAAAAGTTTGGGCACCCCTATTAATGTTAACCTTTTTTCTTTATAACAATTTGGGTTTTTGCAACAGCTATTTCAGTTTCATATATCTAATAACTGATGGACTGAGTAATATTTCTGGATTGAAATGAGGTTTATTGTACTAACAGAAAATGTGCAATCCGCATTTAAACAAAATTTGACTGGTGCAAAAGTATGGGCACCTCAACATAAAAGTGACATTAATATTTTGTAGATCCTCCTTTTGCAAAAATCACAGCCTCTAGTCGCTTCCTGTAGCTTTTAATGAGTTCCTGGATCCTGGATGAAGGTATATTTGACTATTCCTCTTTACAAAACAATTCCAGTTCAGTTAAGTTTGATGGTCGCCGAGCATGGACAGTACGCTTCAAATCATCCCACAGATTTTCAATGATATTCAGGTCTGGGGACTGGGATGGCTATTCCAGAACATTGTAATTGTTCCTCTGCATGAATGCCTGAGTAGATTTGGAGCAGTGTTTTGGATCATTGTCTTGCTGAAATATCCATCCCCTGCGTAATTTCAACTTCGTCACTGATTCTTGCACATTATTGTCAAGAATCTGCTGATACTGAGTTAAATCCATGCGATCCTCAACTTTAACAAGATTCCCAGTGCCGGCATTGGCCACACAGCCACAAAGCATGATGGAACCTCCACCAAATTTTACTGTGGGTAGCAAGTGCTTTTCTTGGAATGCCGTGTTTTTTTGCCTCCATGCATAACGTCTTTTTGTATGACCAAACAACTCAATCTTTGTTTCATCAGTCCACAGGACCTTCTTCCAAAATGTAACTTTGTTGTCCAAATGTGCTTTTGCTTACCTCAGGCGACTCTGTTTGTGGCGTGCTTGCAGAAACGGCTTCTTTCGCATCACTCTCCCATACAGCTTCTCCTTGTGCAACATGCGCTGTATTGTTGACCGATGCACATTGACACCATCTGCAGCAAGATGATGCTGCAGGTCTTTGGAGGTGGTCTGTGGATTGTCCTTGACTGTTCTCACCATTCTTCTTCTCTGCCTTTCTGATATTTTTCTTGGCCTGCCACTTCTGGGCTTAACAATAACTGTACCTGTGTTCTTCCATTTCCTTACTATGTTCCTCATAGTGGAAACTGACAGTTTTAATCTCTGAGACAACTTTTTGAATCCTTCCCCTGAACAACTATGTTGAATAATCTTTGTTTTCAGATCATTTGAGAGTTGTTTTGAGCAGCCCATGATGCCACTCTTCATAGGAGATTCAAATAGAACAACTTGCAAGTGGCCACCTTAAATACCTTTTCTCATGATTGGATACACCTGCTTATGAAGTTCAAAGCTCAATGAGGTTACAAAACCAATTTAGTGGTTTAGTAAGTCAGTAACAAGTAGTTAGGAGTGTTCAAATCAAGAAATTGATAAGGGTGCCCATAGTTTTGCACCGGTAAATTTCTGTTAGTACAATAAACCTCATTTCAATCCAGAAATATTACTCAGTCCATTAGTTATTAGATATATGAAACTGGAATAGCTGTTGCAAAAATCCAAATTGTTATAAAGTAAAAAGGTTAACATTAATAGCGGTGCCCAAACCTTTTCATATGACTGTAAATGTTGCACATTTTGCCGATCAGTGCAGGTCCCAGCAATCAGACCCTCACTGATGAATAAGATATAATTTATCCTAAAGGCCCCGTCACACACAGAGATAAATCTTTGGCAGATCTGTGGTTGAAGTGAAATCATGGACATATTGTTCCATTTGTACACAGCCACAAACCTGGCACTGATTGTGCACAATTTCACTGCAACCACAGATCTGCCATAGATTTATCTCTGTGTGTAAAGTGGCCTTTAGGCCTCATTCACACGTTCAGTATTTGGTGAGTTTTTTACCTCAGTATTTATAGCCAAAACCAGGAGTGGGTGAAAAATCCAGAAGTGGCGCCCGTGTTTCTGTTAGGCTAGGTTCACATTTCCGTCAATTTGTATCAGTCACAATCCGCGGCTCTGATAAACAACGGAATCCGTTTGGCGGATTCTGTTGTTCCCATAGACTTGTATGAGCGGCGGATTGTGACTGATGACGCTGCGTTGCATCCTCCGCCCGACTGATCAGTCATGGAACGACTGACCGTCGGGCGGCAGGAATGCAGCCTGTAACGTTTTTTGAGCAGCGCAATCCGTAGGCTTTCGCTGCGCATGCTCTCTCTGGCTACCTGCACACGTAACCAGGGTACACATCGGGTTACTAAGCAAAGCGCTTTACTTAGTTTCCCCATATTTACTCTGGCTATGTGTGCAAGGAGCCAGCGCTAAGCGGTGTACACTGGTAACAAAGGTAAATATCGGGTAACCAAGCAAAGTGCTTTGCTTAGTTACCCGATATTTACCCTGGCTACGTTTGCAGGCAGCCCGACACTTCCCTGCTCAGCTCCACCCCCTCCCGCCCTCTGCATGTACACACGCACATACACACAGACACGCAGACACAAACACACACTTACCTGTCCCCAGCCATGCAGTCCCCGGCACTGACGTCCTCAGCGCCATGGCACCGCTCGGCTCCACCCACCCTGCACTACGCTGCCCGCACACATTCTCGGCGGCGGAACGATCAGCTGATCGCCCGGCAACCAGCTGCTGTGAGCAATCAGCTGATCACCTGGCAGCCGGCTGTTGTGAGCGATCAGCTGATCACCCGGCGGCCGGCTGCTTTGAGCGATCAGCTGATCACCCGGCGGCCGGCTGCTGTGAGCGATCAGCTGATCGCTCTCATTGGCCGACCGCCGGGAGATCATCTGTTTGCTCTCAAAAGCCGTCCGGCTATTGTGAACGATCAGCTGATTGTTCTCTCTTTTACAACGGAGTCCGACAATGAATTCTATTCTTGTCATCCGTTGTACAACGCATCAGTCACAAGCGTCAAGCAACACATGTGACTGATGAAAAACAACGGAAATGTGACCCTAGCCTTATAGTTTTCCTCTAATTGTTCCACTCCAGGTTTTGGCTACAAATACTGATGTAAAATACTGACCAAATACAGAACGTGTGCACATGGCCTTAGAATAGGTGATTACTTGTTTTGACTGGAGAACCTCTGTAAGTGCATATTTGCTGTAGTGTAATAGTCACAGGACAGGGAGGAGTTAAATGTTCAAGTATTTAATCTCTACTGGAAATAACTTTCCCTTATTGATAGAGAAAAAATGTGACCTCCAAACACAACACAATCCGCTATACCAAAACCAATAATACCACATACATGGAGAAATACCGCCACACCGTGTGACCAGACAACATATTACCAGCACACAGTGACCGAATACAACCACATCCAAGAGAGTAATACTGCCACACCATAATTAGACCACATAGTAACCGACTATTACCATATACAGGGGAGAAATACCGTAACAGTATGACCAGATCACATAATGGCCAAATAATACCACAGAGGGAGAAATACCATCACACCGTGACCAGACAACATATTACAACCACATAGTGACCAAATACAACAATATACAAGGGAGAAATACCGCCACACAGTGACCAGACCACATAGTGTCCAAATAATACCACATACATGAGAGAAATACCACCATACCATGACTGGACCACATATTACCATGACATAGTGACTGAAAACAACCACATACAAGGGTCAAATACCAACACCCCATGACCAGACCACATAGTGACTGAATAATACTACAATAGTGATCATGAAAACCACAATACTAATAACACTAATATTACCATCAGTACCATTATATACAGGAGCTCTGTATATAGTGTCAGTGTACAGGTGTCACGCTCCCCGGGCCCCGACGCCATTCCCCACTCACCGCTCCGGCCCCCGGGTCCCCTGTCTCCAGCCACACATCCTCCTCGGCACCCTCCAGGCTCCCGGGCTCCCGTTCCCGGCGCTCCTCTGCGACCCAGGACACCCTGTCTGTCTCCCCTGCATCCTCGGCACCGCTCCCTGCTCTGGCCTCCGGCACCCGGGCATCGCGCATGCACATTAGGGCGCGCGCGTGGTCACTGACCTCCTCTTAAAGACCCAGCACTCCTAAACAGGATATTGCATCAGTCAGGGTCAGGTATATTAGGAGCTTCCTGCCTCTAGGGTGTCGCCTGTTCTACGAGTTCTGTAGCTAGGAGTTCAGGTCCCCTTTGCTGTGCCTCGTTCTCACTTTATGTCTTCCACAGAACCAGTTCTACCAAGCAAACCTGGTCCTGACCATAACCTGTCCGAGTGGTCCTACGGGGACTGTCAGCTGAGACGCCACCATCTTCTGCAGTCTGAATCTGCCTTCTACCCTCGGCTTCACCTGGTGACCTCAGCCTCCTCTACCGGTTGGACTCTGCTCACGTCTGACGTCTCTACCTGCCACCGGTACCCGGGCACCGTCATCACACCTGGCACCAGGAACTCTTTGTCCCCAGGGACTTCCTCATTCCAGCTTCCGGAAAGGACTCT
This sequence comes from Anomaloglossus baeobatrachus, assembly GCF_048569485.1. Lineage (NCBI taxonomy): Eukaryota > Metazoa > Chordata > Amphibia > Anura > Aromobatidae > Anomaloglossus > Anomaloglossus baeobatrachus. The sequence goes on along the minus strand of NC_134354.1, from coordinate 396,493,424 downwards.
GACCTTATCCCGCTTAGTGCTCCGGCAACCGTGCACCTAGGCCCTCTGGTGGGGTGACCGGACAGTCCCTGTATAGGGGTTAGCTCTGTGTTGTTTTTCTCTTCATCTGGCGCTGACCGCCATCACTTCTTCCTGCCATGACACAAATCTGCACACAATAACAGTAACCTATAGCTGATCACTCCCATAGCACACGCTACATTTTTTCCCCAATTTCTACACTACGTCAGACTTTTGTTCCCCCCATGGAAGACAGTATCAATTAAATTACAGCTGTAATAATGTCCCCTAATTTGCACCTACAGTCATTATGTCCACCATTTGCCACCATAAATCAGTAATGTATGTTCCTCAATCTAGCCCTATATAGTAATTATGCCCCCATCCTGGTCGCCTTTAATTAATAATGTCTCCCTTCCTGGATTCCTCTATTTAATAATGTCCCCCATCTTGGCCCCCTGTATTTAACAATGTCTCCCATCCTGGCCCTCTTTATGTAATAATGTCTCCCTTCCTGGCTCCCTTTATTTAATAATGTCTCCCATCCTAGACCCCTATGTTCCTCCGTTCCAGGCCCCAGGCACACGTACACATAGGCAGACACATAGACATGCACACACAGAGAAAAACATATACACATGCAGATAGGTGCACCTAGACAGACAAATGCATATATTCACATAGAGACGTACAGACATGCACACATACATAACCACACAGACAGATAGATGCATGCACACATACAGATATGCACAAGAACGCAGCCGGGCACATGCACGAATACAGACACACACATATGTAGACATGCAGACAGGCAAACACATGCCCAAAAACGAACACATACATGCATACATACATAGACACACAGGCACATCCATGCACACAGTGAAGGGAGAGAAAAAAGCACCAGTAGATATATATATATATATATATATATGTATATATATATATATATATATATATATATATATATATCTCAAGGGGTTGGACAAAATAATGGAAACACCTGGGAACATCAACAAAAGTTAGTTTAATATGGTGTAGGTCCACCTTTTGCGGCGATTACAGCCTCAATTCTCTGAGATATGGATTCATACAAGGTGTGAGTTGTTTCCAAAGGAATTTTAGCCCATTCTGCAGTTAAAACACCCTCCGGTTCTTTGAGCGACGATGGTAGCAGTTATGATGCCAAAACGTTAGGTGTTTCTATTATTTTGTCCAACCCCTGTATATATACTAGCTGTAGCATCTGGCGTTGCCCGGGATAGTAACTGTCTCTCTGTTTCTCTCTCAGTCTCTGTCTGTATCCCCCTCTATCTGTCTCTCTCTGTCTGTGTCTGTCTGTCTTTCTCTCTCTGTATCTCTCTATCTCTTTGTCTTTCTGTCTCTTTCCCTGTCTCTTTCTGTCTCTGTCTCTTTCTTGTCTGTCTCTCTATTCTTTCCCTGCCTGTCTCTGTCTGTCTCTTTTCCCGTATTTCTCTCTATCTCTTTCCCTGTCTGTCTCTGTCTGTCTCTTCCCCTGTCTTTCTATCTCTTACTCTGCTGTCTGTCTGTCTATTTGCCTGTCTGTCTGTCCCTTTGCATGTCTGTCTGTCTGTCTATTTACCTGTCTGTCTGTCTCGTTCCCTGGCTGCATTGTGACACGCCAACATTCCATTTTAAGGCCCTGTGCGCACTTGCCGGTTTTTGCCGCGAATTTCCTGCAGATTTTCTACATGTTTCGCTGCAGAAAATGTTCATAACATCTCTGCAGTGATTCACCAGCAAATCCTATGGGAAAAAAAAGCTGTGCACACTATGCGGATTTTGACAGCTGCATGTTTTGCTGCGGGATTCCCGCAGCAAAAACAATTGCATGTCACTTCTTTTCCGCAGGTAGCTGCGGGATTTCACTCCATTGACTGTAATGTAATCGTAAAATCCCGCAGGGAATAACACAGGCAGCAAATTCTGTGTGGTTCATTGCATTTTCCTGCATTATTCCCTGCCGTATTTCGCATTTTTCGGGACATAATGTTCATCACTGCCTGCGTTTTGCAGGGAAGTGATGTCATTATGACAGGAAGAGGAAGCGGATCAGAGCGTAAACACACACATCACAGACACAAGACATATAGAATACACACAGATCACACTCACACACAAACACAGACATATAGAATACACATAGAAATCAAACGTACATATTACAAATAAAAAAAACAAAAAAAAAAACCTGGGCTCCGCTGTATTTTTACCGTCCAGCCGCGGTAAACACACAGCGGCGGCCCGGTATTCTCAGGCTGGGGAGGGCGAGGGCCAGGGTTAATGCCCTTCCCCCTCCTGCAGACGAGAATATCAGCCCGCAGCTGCCCCGGGACTGTCGCATCCATTATGCGACAGTCCTGGAGTGTCCCCGGCTCTTCCAGATTGCCGTGATGCGGTGGCAATCAGGGTAATATAAGGAGTTAATGGCGGCGGATCGCCGCCACTAAGTCCAGGCTTAATCATGGCTGCGTTTATGAGACAGCTTACATAATTAACCCGTAAGTAAAGTGAATAAACACACACACACACACACCGAAAAAAATCCTTTATTTTAAATAAAACACAAAAAAGCCCCTCTTTCACCCCGTTATTAACCCCTCCCAACATACAGCTCCGGCGTAATCCACCGAGGTCCCATGATGCTTGCAGACTGATCCAGCCGCGACTGACACACTGCACTGAATGCAGCCTCGCAACGAGACTGCAGAGGTAATTACAGGTCATTTCTCACGGTCGGTAATGTGAACACATTACCGCTCATGAGAACTGTAGTGTCTCACAGGGACTCTATCTATTGATTGATCTGTCCTCTATCTATTGATTATCTATCCCTCTATCTATCTACCTATCTATCTCTCTATCTATCCCTCTATCTATTCTTCTATCTATCTATCTATCTATTTATTCATCTATCTATCCATTATCTATCTATCTCAAAATGAAATTACCTTTTTTTTCTTTTTCAATGTGCTTTGTTGCATTGAATGCAACCTGCGGAAAAACCGCACCCAAACCGCAACAAAACGCATGCGGATTTCGGTTCGGTTTTTTTGCATTTTTTTCTGCGGGTGCGGAAATCTTTCAGTCCCTGCAGAATATTCTTAAGAAAATTCAATTTTCTAGTGCGCACAGGGCCTAAGGGCATGGCTGCGCATTCTTCTGAATTTCTGGCTGCACTGTGGCTCCCAGCTCCATTGACTTTAATAAAGGAAGGTTTTTTGTCGAATAACTGTAAAGCGGGGGATTAAAACTTCACCTCACAACATAGTCTATGACGTTCCCTGAGTCAAATGGAGTGTCTGTCCAAAATATCGTGATTGTACATGCGACGGTATGAATTCTTTTAGCGGATATCCATACATGCTTTACATACTGTACATAAATACATACATATATACATACATACACTCAGCTTTATATATTATATATATATATATTTTTATATATATATACACACTATATATATCTATATCTATATATATATATATATATATATATATATATCACACCACTAATAAAGGACAATGAAAAAACTTTGTTAAACACTACACTTATTACAAGTATACAAATAAAAAAAATTAAAACCAGGGGTATGAAACCCCAATAAGACCATCAGTCACCCAGCCACAATGCAAACATTGTGAAAAACTCGAACCCCAGAAAAGTCAATAATTCTGCACATTAAACAATACGCATTGGGTTAGCCCCCAGCCATTGTTATATGAGGACCTCCTCATTTTGCTGGTCTCCATATACACCTTGAGGTATCATAGGGCATTTCATTCTCAATGTGACCCTTGGTTATGTTAGTTAATATTCCATATCGTGGATTTTGGGTGTAACAGACCTGATTTTGTAGTCATGATTATTTGATTGTATGTGCCTTACACACTATTGATGCCTTTATATTTGCATTGTGTATTGTGCTGCATTATTGACTTTTCTGGGGTTCCAGTTTTTCCCCATTATTTGTATTGTGGCTGGGTGACTGATATTCTTATTGGAGATTCATGCCCGTGGTTTTAAATGGTTTTATTTGTATACTTATAACATAAGTTAATTACATATTAAATTATTATATTAAATTAAATACATTAATGCCAAAAGGAAAACAAAGGATAGTATTGGCCCCTTAAAATATAATAGCAAGTTAGTTATAGAGGACAAACAAAAGACTGAAATATTAAATAGGCATTTCTCATCTGTGTTCACCAAGGAACTGACTGTACCAGGGATCATTCAACAAGTGAAAAATCAAAGTTCACCACCCGATATAATTAATTTAACACAAGAAGAAGTACGCCTACGTCTGAGTAAATTAAACATTGACAAATCCCCAGGGCCAGATGGCATTCATCCACGAATATTGAGGGAATTGAGCTCCGTAATCGACAGACCGCTGTATCTCATCTTTTTAGACTCACTTGTAACAGGGTTGGTGCCTCAGGATTGGAGGATGGCTGATGTGGTACCGATATGTAAGAAAGGTAAGAGGATAGATCCAGGCAACTACCGTCCAGTAAGCCTGACATCAGTAGTATGCAAAGTTTTAGAGGGCATTTAAAGGGATGACATGCAAAAATATATTGCAGAAAATAATATAATAACTGACAGACAGCATGGATTCATGAAAGATAAGTCGTGTCTAACCAACCTGTTGGGGTTCTATGAGGGGGTAAGTGCAAACCTGGATATTGGTAATGCAGCTGATGTGATTTATTTTGACTTTGCAAAGGCATTTGATACTTTACCACATAATAGCCTTATACTAAAGCTCCAGAAACTATATGCAACTGGATGAGGAATTGGCTAAAAGATAGGAAACAAAGAGTAGTCATAAATGGTACATTCTCTAAATGGGCTATAGTCAGCAGTGGGGTGCCGCAGGGATCTGTGCTAGGACTGATTCTTTTTAATCTCTTTATTAATGACTTTGTGGATGGGATTGATAGTAAAGTGTCAGTCTTTGCTGATGACACCAAACTATGTAGGATTTTAAAAACTGGCCTTGATTGTACAATATTACAAAAAGATCTGGATAAGATGTCAGAATGGGCAGATACTTGGCAAATGAGATTTAATGTTGATAAATGTAAAGTAATGCACCTAGGACGGAGTAATCCTACAGCTGCGTATACATTAAATGGAAGTAAACTCGGGACTACAGAACAGGAGAAGGACTTGGGTATTCCCATTACAAATAAGCTGAGCAGCAGCACTCAATGTCAAGCAGCAGCTGCTAAAGCAAACAAGATTTTAGGGTGTATAAAAAGAGAGATTAGATCCCGTGATCCCAATGTATTGTTACCCCTCTATAAATCACTTGCAAGGCCACATCTGGAATATGGGATACAGTTTTGGGCTCCACATTTTAAAAAGGACATTCAGAAGTTAGAGTCAGTTCAAAGGCGGGCGACTAGACTACTACAAGGAATGGAGGGCCTTCCATATGATGACAGGTTGAAAAAGTTAGATATGTTTAGCTTAGAAAAAAGACGTCTCAGAGGAGATCTCATTTATATGTATAAATACATGTGTGGTCAATATAAAGGACTGGCACATGACTTATTTCTTCCAAAGACAATACTAAGTACCAGGGGGCACTCACTGCGAGTGGAAGAAAAGCGATTCCGACAGCTAAATAGGAAAGGGTTCTTTACAGTTAGAGCAGTCAGACTGTGGAATGCCCTACCACAAGAGGTAGTAATGGCAGATACTATAACAGCTTTTAAAAAAGGGCTGGATGATTTCCTCAGCACACACAACATTGTTGGTTATAAATGACTTAGTGACTAAATGTAGAACTGGTGGAGGAAGGGTGAACTAGATGGACCAGGGGCTTTTTTTAACCTAAGTAACTATGTAACTATGTAACATGGGTGGTGTTTAATAAAGTTTTTTCATTGTCATTATTAGTGGTGTGCTCTACATATACATATGCTAGTACTTTTTCTTTCCCTCCACTTAGTCAGTCACCACCATGAAGCACGCCTTTTATTATGGCTTAGGTATTTTCATTTCCTTTTTATTTGAGAGTGGGAGGTTATGAAGCTGCAAGTATGCGATTCACATAGATGTGGTCCCGTGCTGAACAGTCATGCTCAATGAAAATGAATTGACTGAGGCTGGACACATCAAACCAGAATGTGGCCAGAAGTATACAAATCTCATACCTGTGCTCACAAGCTCGTCCACTCTCTCCACTCTCTCCACTGGCATCCGGCACACCCCGCCGCCATCCCGCTCCTCAATGTCGGCCGGCAGCGCGCCTGACAGTCCCCCCAATCCCCCCCATCCCCGCTCCTAGCCTCAGAGATGCGTACCAGCAAATATTTATTTTACAAAAAAAGCACTGACTGCCAGTATTATGAGAATGTCTTCCATAACCATGAGCACATGGCTACACTACATGACTTCATGGCTACAGTCAGTGTCTGGTGGCAGGAGCCACATGTCTACATTTGGATGCAGCATGAAGTGTGGAAACATTGCCACTGTTGGAAGGGAGGAATCTGTTGTCTTGAGGCATAAAAGTTCAGGTGCTCGTAATCTGGCGCAGACGTCCATTATTATAAGTGGCTTATATTTCTCACATTTTCCTTTTGTGAAGACTTAATCACCTTGTCCTCACAGCCTTGATCCTAACCAATATGTTCTCCCATATAATTACTACTTATCAACAATAATAACAGGAGAGGTCACATGTGACATCATGTGATACAGGCGGCCATTGTTACCTCACAGCATGATGTCACAATGTCTGAGAACCTATAGAAGTTATTGGACTCAGATGTTCAGATCAAGAGGAGAAGACAAAGAGGGCGGTGGATCCAGGATTGATGACGGTGAAGAAGGGAAGAGCGGAGGATCCCGGATCAAGGACACAGGTAAATAAGGAACTTTACTGGGTTTTCAATCAGTTAAACCTGTGCCAACATGTACGCTCAGGCTCTGTTCACACTGGGCATTTTTGCTGCTTCTTTTTAGCAGTAAAATCTGATCTCTTGGCAGTAAAAAAAAGCTGTGTTTTTGTGCTGAGTTTTTGCCACAGTTTTTATTGGGTTTTTGGTGTGTCATTTGTTTACAGTACATACAAACCAAAAATGCACTTCTGCGTTTCTTTCACTCTCATGGCTTTCAATAGTGAAAAAAAGCAGCAAAAACAAATGCTGAAAGAATAGAATTCTTTAAAAAACGCAGCATTTTGCCAGTTCAGTAAGGAAAAAAAAGTTGGTGTCTGTATGTGCATGTGTTTTCTGGAATCTCATAGGTTTTGCTAATATGGTAAAAAGCAGTTTTTTATTAGCATGTATTTGCATAAAACCAATAAGAAAAGCAAAAAAAAAACAACCCACACCAAAAGCAACCTGTGTGAACATAGCCTTATCCTCCAACTCTCCTGATTGTGGCTGGAAAGTACTATACTGTATCAGTCTTTGCTGTTACAATCTGTAGACTTGGGGGATGAAGGGGCTATGTGAGGTCACAAGGAGGAATGTTGGACACAGAGTTCCATGCAGCAAACATGAAGACATCCACATGGAGATGTAAGCACAAAGATGGCGCCTGGGAGGGAGACACCATATGGAGATGTAAGCACAAAGATGGCGCCTGGGAGGGAGACACCACATGGAGATGTAAGCACAAAGATGGTGCCTGGGAGGGAGACACCATATGGAGATGTAAGCACAAAGATGGCGCCTGGGAGGGAGACACCACATGGAGATGTAAGCACAAAGATGGCGCCTGGGAGGGAGACACCACATGGAGATGTAAGCACAAAGATGGCGCCTGGGAGGGAGACACCATATGGAGATGTAAGCACAAAGATGGCGCCTGGGATGGAGACACCACATGGAGATGTAAGCACAAAGATGGTGCCTGGGAGGGAGACACCACATGGAGATGTAAGCACAAAGATGGCGCCTGGGAGGGAGACACCACATGGAGATGTAAGCACAAAGATGGCGCCTGGGAGGGGGACACCACATGGAGATGTAAGCACAAAGATGGCGCCTGGGAGGGAGACACCATATGGAGATGTAAGCACAAAGATGGCGCCTGGGAGAGAGACACCACATGGAGATGTAAGCACAAAGATGGCGCCTGGGAGGGAGACACCATATGGAGATGTAAGCACAAAGATGGCGCCTGGGAGGGAGACACCACAGTGGGGACTTCAGTCAGTGACTCTACCAGTGGTAACTGTGGTTGGTGCAGATTGTTGGTGATTCTGTTACTTAATTTCAGATTTTATGGGAGAAGAAATTCCCATTATTCCATCATATGGAAGCGGGTTTTGTATTCATACATTCGGGAATATACTATATACAGGACCATTTGCTTCATTTTATGTATTTTGTTTTCAAATTGCAACATTTCATTGTTGTAAATACTTAAGCGATATTTTTCAAAGCTTTAAGCCATTTATTACACCATTTTTAATCACCTATTCCAAAACTGAAAAATAAAAGAGTCGGGACATAGGTAACTTTTCTGATAGGAAATATGACATTTTTAATGCTGCACTTCTACATAAAGGTAACACATAATGTAGACAGGTAACAACTGTCCTAAAAAATACATCAAATACGTTTCTATTCCAACCATTTTTAACAAGATTAAAAAATACCAGTTTTCTAAAAAATATTTTTTTTTCTTGACTTGAAAAATATGACACATTAATCTCATGTAACATTGGGAAGTGCATTACCATGCTTGATAACCTGCACTGGCAGAATTTGCTCCACGTTTATCACTAAGGTGCAAAATTGAAAATATATGGATTGGAAGATATTGAAGTGAGTGATACAGAAAAATGTGGAGCAAATGACGCCATTTTTAATCACTGAGACCATTACATTTTGGAATGTTGTAACTTATGCATTGTAATTTGTCATTAAAATCTGAAAAATTGGTAGGTGGGGGATTGTTGTACGTTATTTGTTCTCACATATGTGCACATATGGGGCATCTAGTCACAATCTAATTTAAGGACCTCAGATCACATATAAACACAACCAATTGAAGTCCATCTTCCATTTTTACATTAGTCTTCAGATTTCTAGGACTTTCCCTGACACTTATTTTTTTTTTCTTTCTAGGGAGTATATCTGGATCCAGAAAGCAAGACTGAAGAATTTAGAAAGGGTCATGATGTTGATTAGTGTTAACGTCCTGTCACAAACACAGATAAATCTGTCAGATCTGTGTCAAATCTGTGTCAGACCTGTGGTTGCAGTGAAATTGTGGACAATCAGTGCCAGGTTTGTGGCTGTGTACAAATGGAACAATATGTCCATGATTTCACTGCAACCACAGATCTGCCACAGATTTATCTGTGTGTGACAGGGCCTTTGGATTATAGGACTATCGGTATATTATATTTGGTGCCTTATGTGTCATCACACACTGATTATACAGAACAAAATCTGGACTCTGTTTTATGGCATTCTGTTACAGCCATTTCTTTGTATTCTTGTACGGAAAGTTGGCATGTGAGATGACACCACTTGTATACATAATCCCTATCCATCTGCTTGTTTTGCAGTATGTTGAATCTTGGTATCTGGGCATTGCATCTATAGAACCTAGACTTAGTTTGGTTTACATACAAGTTGATGGTGTCTATTTTCTCTTAACATTTGGTGGGATGCAGGTCTGGAGAGCTGTTGTCATCCTATTAGATAGATAATGAAAAAATGTATTATAGAAATGTCTAATATCATGTTCCCTATTTTGTTATTATGTCACATCCTGGTCTCCATCTTGGACATCATAGCAAACGGGCACTTTTTTTTAATTTCACATTGGAACTATAGGAAAAATGACACAACAGCTACAGAGGCGACCGTCTGATGGCCCAGCTCGACTACCCATCTCTCCTGAAGACCCTTTCAGCTTTTTGAGGGTTGGGTGGAGGACATCATCTCTGAAAATAGGGTCCCACAGCTGCACCCCAACAGATTGAAGAGTCAATGCCCTAAAGCCACAGGGGGGTGTGTAGTCACTCACTACATCACTTAGGATGATTTCATTCTTCAGGGATTACACAGGAGTGGTCCTTGTGGTGGGGTGACATATAAAATCTGTCCTAGTCTGGGGCAATAGCGAAAGCTATTTCTGGTCTTCAAACAACAGGCCTAAACGCGTCTTATACTGCCACTGGCCTAATTCCATTTCTTCTGTTGAGAGCTTATGAATGCTACATAAGGGATCTGATATGATATAACTGTCCTATATTTCAGTTAGTTACCGTATTTTTCGGACTATAAGACGCACCCTTGTTGTAGAGGAGGAAAAAATAGAAAAAAAATAAAATTAAAGTAAAAGAATGTGGTCATGACACACTGTTATTATACTGCTGACAGTGTTACTGAGGTAATAATATCCCCAAATTCTGTCCTCATATCCCCCATTCTGGGTACCTTATTGTGTGTGTGTGTGTGTGTGTGTGTATATATAGAGTTATATACTGTGTGTGTGTGTGTATGTGTGTGTGTGTGTGTGTGTATATATATAGAGTTATATAGTGTGTGTGTGTGTATATACAGTAGTTATATAGTGTGTGTGTATAGTTATATAGTGTGTGTGTAATATATATATGATCCAACCCCATACAGGTGTACAGTAATGCCTTTATATACTATATTATTTATTGCCTTACTTTTACTGATGTGACGCTGACCATGCTTCAGTTTGGTCCTGGCACTAAAACAAAGTCTCCCATATCTCAAGGACCTGCAGTGATGTAATGGAGAGGCGGGCACTGTGCTGTTCTGTGCTGTTCTGGCCCACCCCTCTGCATTACATCACTGTGGTCCTTGTCAGCTACGGGAGACTTTGTTTCTAGTGCAGAGGCAGCAGGAGCAAAGTGATAGTAATTTGAGCCCTCAGCACAGAGACTGCGGGCTGTGCTGTGAAGGTATGCCGTGCTCTGGCCCGGACACTGCAGTGATCTGCACTTCCTCCGGGCAAGACATGACTGCAGCGGCACCCTGGTCCTGCCTCCTAAACAGCAGAAACATAGTCTCCCCAGCCGCTGCAGGAAGCCGGCGTCTGGAGAACCCACGTGTGACCGCTGTTTACATTAAACTATTGATTAGCTGCTCCTCACCCCCGCTGACTGCAGAGAGAGGTGGGCGGGGAGCAGCTAATGAATATTCACTTGCTTTAAGCAGCGGGCACACGTGGTTTCTCCAGTGCCGGCTTCCTGCAGCAGCGACCCTCCCTGCCTCCTGTGATCCCACTGCATAGCGCTGACTCCCCACAGCTACCTACCCCGCAGCTTCAGACCATAAGACGCACCCCACACTTTCCTCCGAAATTTGGTCCGAAAAATACGGTAGTTAGTTGTAGTATAGCCTTGGTCCAGGGTTCTTGAACTGATCGCCTTTTCTCGGGGTCAAGAAGGAATTTTTTCCCTGTGGCACAAATTGGCTGAACGTGTCCAGGTTTTTTGCCTTCTTCTGGATCGATGGCTTTAGGTATAGGTAGAGACTGTATTTAATAAAGAGTTCAAAACTGAATGATCTGTCTTCTCATTTCTTTATATTATGTAACACTTAGTTATTTGTATACATTGTATAAATGTTAGGACTTCTGAATGCTGCAATACATCAAACTGAAATACAAGGCTAGTAATTATGTCTGATGGATAGGTGGCCATGTATGTACAAGTTGTTCAGCTTCTTCTGTACCTTCCATAGCTGCAAATAGAGAGTAAATTGGACAAGAGTGTCCACCTATTCTCTACCTGATTGGTTTGGTGGTAATCCTAAATATGGGAACTTCCATTACTTAGACATTTATTTCATACTCGTAGATAGCCTGTTCCAGTACAGTGACTGTAGTATATAATGCATCCACTTGAGGACAGAGTTCTTGTCCCAGGACAACAATCGCAATCACAATATAAATAACATATTCATAACAACAAAGTAGTCTTTACTTGGCCTCACACTTGCTCACAGAATACAGCAGGCAGCACACTTCATGGTATCTTCTGTATAACACAGAAACACAATCATTGCAGTTTCCAATGGTGGCACTTGTAAACATTCTTTTAGCCACGCATGTTAAATAAGCACTTCATCTTTGTGGCCCTGGAATCCACGGATCAATATGTTTGGCTGAGTATCCTGCACCCACAGCCACAGGCAGTGATCCGCTTCCCTCTTCCTTGGCTTCTCAGCTGGGCAGCACCCTCACTTCACCAGTGTGCCCACCACTGGTATACAATGAATTCACTATATTCTTGGTTTCTTACATTTCTTTGGTCTCTTCCAGCTCGTCTGCCAATGGGACCACTGTTGCTCCAACAGGTTCATTTTAACAGTTTCTTGCTGATTCTGTGCTATTTGTTTCACACCACACCAGCTTCACTAGAACAACTCCTTGCTTCACCTGTACTCTAATTGTCTCTTCAAGGAGGAAGGCGACAAACTCTCATGCCACCTATTGGAAGTAGCAATCTAAAAAGTCCTGCTGCCCTGCTCACTAATCAGGGTTGTGCTCAGAGAAAGACAGGGATAGGAACGTTATGAACCTGTCTAGGGATGTCAAGGAGCTCAGGGTTGCTCATGCAAAAGTTCAGGGCCTATTCCTCCCCATTCTTCCTTAGTGGCAGTATATTAATTCCTCCCATCACATCTCCGACTAACCAGCTCCTTGGTGGAGCATATCAACCAGTAAATGCCTCGGTGTGGTACGTGGTGCCTTTCGTCAGCTAACTACAACCTCACCATCAGAAGCTCTGGTGCAGACTGGGTATGAACTTAGTCTGGGGAAAGCCTGGTTCTGAGAGCAGTGGGTCTACATTCCACTCTCCCCTCCATCTTGTAGCATGACAACAAATATCAGCTAGTTTGAATATAAGAAAAAAGCAGCTCTAACAGTTGCAGTCACAATATGACGGCAAGTAACAAGATTTCTTGGCTGTCTGTGTAAGAAAAACTGTATCTGTGGCAGTCAGCTAATCAACGTAAGGGTATGTGCACACAACATCTTTTTCTGTAACCTGCCCGAAAAAGTTCTACATAAATACTAAAAAGAATGAACATATGTAGTGAAAAGTAAAAATTTCTTGCTGCTCATCTCCTTGGTCTTAAGAGCTTCTTTTAACCTCTTCAAGTTTTCGAAAACCCAAGGTGTTAGGCCTAAGCCACACGGCGAGAAAAACGGTGCGAGTGGAGTGCAATAAAACATCGCATTCCATTCGGACCAATATTGGCCTGTGTGTCAGCACCCATGAGCGATTATTTTCTCAGCCCTAATCAGACTGAGAAAATAATCACAGCATGCTGCGATTGTAATGCCAGACTCTTTTCTCTCGCACCCATCCAAGTGTATGGGGTGAGAGAAAAATTGCACTGCACTCGCGGTACACCGGTGTACCGCCAGTGCAGAGCAAGAATTGCAATAGCCGGCTATGGAGGAGATAGGGAGATAAATCCGTCCCTCTCTTCCGCCGTGCCGGCCCGTCCCCCGCAGCTGAGGTCCGCTCTCACAGTCGGACCTCAATCCCAGGGACACACGCATGACACTCAGCTCTGCTGTACTGCCAGCGTGAGCCGAGTGTCATGCGAGGTGATCGCAGTAATCCCGTGTGGCCCCAGCCTTAAAAGAAGAGACCTGACTTTTCTTCAGGTGGCTTCCACTTGGAAGCTGGTCACTAGTTTTAAAGATGTCATAAAAGATGCTCCAGGAATCCAGCATGTCCTGAAGCATCTTCCTCACAAGTCTGACTTCGAGCCAGGACATCTACAGATGTTCTGTTCAGTCTACTAGTGAAAATACAACTAAAGGCTGTCCCTATATGTGTGAAGTCAGAAAAGATATTAATTATTATTATTATTATAACAATATTATTTCTCTAAAGCCAACCTATTCCATAGTTCTTTTCATATTAGAAGGGATATATACAGACAATGTAAGACATTACAGAGTAACAGATCATTCATTAATTAGCAAAAGGAGTGAAGACCTTCCTTGTAAGCTTACAATATATGAGGAAATACGGGAGACACAAAAGGTAAAAGTGACATAATTATAATAGATAAGGATATTCAAATAAATCTGCATGAACCGATCATCAGCCTGTATCTGTATAAGTCCAGATACAAAGTGCTATTGAGTGCATGTACTGTTTGGATACAGATGATAAAAGGGGACAAGTTCTGAGGACAATTTAGGCAGGGAAGTGTGGCACCCCTGAGGCTCAGGTCGCCACAGGGTACCGCACTCCACTTTGGGTGTAGTGCTGATCATGGATCTAAGGGAGTTCGGTGCCGGTTTCATCATATACAACCACGTACAAACATGGGTTGCCCCTTCTCCACTAGGGACTGGGCTAGGGTCAGGTACCAAAGGGTTTGCCAACATTTTGGCATTTACAGGATGCCATCACAACAGGGGCTCCAATCCACTAGCTTAGGACCTGGGTAGGGGGAGGAGTGGCCACCAGGGGGAGTTAAGAGTCACACACGCAGTACATTTAGAGAGTTCTCCAGCAGGAGTGAAAGTGAGTGGACGTCTTTCCCGGTAGCTCCTGTGGGACATAGGAGTTTAACGGTCGCTGTGGAGGATACTGTGTCAGCTTCCCTGGGACCAGCGCTGTTCAGGGTGCAGTACCCTAGGGTGCTGTAATTCCACGTTGCATCACCAGATTCTGACGGACGGAGAGGTTCCATGCTTCTCCGACCACACAAGTTTCCAGAGCCAAGTGGCACCTAGGATTCTGGGGCCTCGATCACGGTCAGACTCAAGGGGATCTATGCTACTGGCATAGGGAACAGCACTCTACATAGTACGGAAGGGACTCTAAGTGCTTCAAGCCACAGGGACCCGCACTACATAGCAGTGAGGATGGGCCCACAGACTACCGCATCGGTTCTAAACTCCCACGGATCCGACCTGAGCCCATCACGGCAGTGACCAGTGCTACTGAGCTGGTGACTGAAGCTGTGAGTAAACTACACGTTGAACCCGCAGAGACTGTGTTGCCTTGTCCTTACCGGCGTCGCCGCCCAGCGCTTAGGTGCCAACTGTCATCACCTTCCCTCTTCATCCACCCGGGCCCGCTTCTCCTGTGTGGAGCGATACCATCCCGGCTGCCTTAACACCTGCCTTGTCAAGGAATCCTGCAGTGGCAGCTACTCCTGGCCACATACCACAGGTGGCATCATGAGAAACTCTCCCAAATACCCCGCTTTCTCCACCATTTACTCTACGCCTTGGGGCAACAGAACCGGGCAAGGCAACCCATGACATCACCTGACCCGACCCAAAACGGTGACGATTAAGTTAACCACCTGCCCCGTGGGGCGCTACAGAAGACAGGCAGGGCCATATTTGGCATTCATAATGCCCTAGCCACTTTAACGTGTCATGTCCTCTACTGGTAAATCAGACTAAGTGTATGTGCACACAACATCTTTTCCAGGTGGATCTGCTCCATTACCTACCTGAATAGCACTGAATAGACTCTAAATTGTTTGGATATAGTGCTTTGTGAAAATATTCGGCTCCCTTGAATTTTTCAACCTTTTCCCACATTTCAGGCTTCAAACATAAAAGAATTTTAATGTTATGGTGAAGAATCAACAACAAGTGGGACACAATTGTGAAGTTGAACGAAATTTATTGGTTATTTTAACCTTTTTTAAAAAATAAATAACTGAAAAGTGGGGTCTGCAATATTATTCATCCCCTTTACTTTCAGCGCAGCAAACTCATTCCAGAACTTCATTGAGGATTTCTGAATGATCCAATGTTGTCCTAAATGACTGATGATGATAAATATAAGCCACCTGTGTGTCATCTAGTCTCCGTATAAATGCACCTGCTCTGTGATAGTCTCAGTGTTCTGTTTAAAGTGCAGATAGCATCGTGAAGACCAAGGAACACAACAGGCAGGTCCGTGATACTGTTGTGCAGACGTTTAAAGCCGGATTAGGTTACAAACAGATTTCCAAAACTTTAAACATCCCAAGAAGCACTGTGCAAGCGATCATATTGAAATGGAAGGAGTAGCCATCCATCCAAACTTTCATCTCAAACAAGGAGAAGACTGATCAGAGATGCAGCCAAGAGGCCCATGATCACTCTGGATGAACTGCAGAGATCTACAGCTGAGGTGAGAGTCTGTCCATAAGACAACAAGCAGTCGTACACTGCACAAATCTGGCCTTTATGGAAGAGTGGCAAGGAGAAAGCCATTTCTCAAAGATATCCATAAAACGTGTTGTTTAAAGTTTTCCACAAGCCACCTGAGAGCCACACCAAACATGTGGAAGAAGGTGCTCTGGTCAGATTAAACCAAAATCAAACTATTTGGGCACAATGCCAAATGATATGTTTGGCGCAAAAGTAACATAGCTCATCACCCTGAACACACCATCCCCACTGTCAAACATGGTGGTGGCAGAATCATTGTTTGGGCCCTCTTTTCTTAAGCAGGGACAGGGAAGATGGTTAAAATTGATGGGAAGATGGATGGAGCCAAATACAGGACCATTTTTGAAGAAAACCTGTTGGAGTCTGCAAAAGACCTGAGACTGGGACGGAGATTTGTCTTCCAACAAGACAATGATCCCAAACATAAAGCAAAATCTACAATGGAATGGTTCACAAATAAACGTATCCAGGTGTTAGAATGGCCAAGTCAAAGCCCAGACCTGAATCCAATTGAGAATCTGTGGAAAGAGCTGAAAACTGCTGTTCACAAACGCTCTCCATCCAACCTCACTCAGCTCGAGCTGTTTGCAAAGGAAGAATGGGCAAGAATTTCAGTCTCTCAATGTGCAAAACTGATAGAGACATACCCCAAGCGACTTGCAGCTGTAATTGCAGGAAATGGTGGCGCTACAAAGTATTAGTTTACAGGGGATGAATAATATTGCACGCCCCAATTTTCAGTTTATTTTTTTAAAAAAGTTTAAAATAAGCAATACATTTTATTCACCTTCACAATTGTGTCCCACTTGTTGATTCTTCACCATAACATTAACATTCTTATCTTTATGTTTGAAGCCTGAAATGTGGGAAAAGGTTGAAAAATTCAAGGGGCCGAATACTTTCGCAAGGCACTGTATATTCCATGTTCATTCCCCACCTATCTAACACAGGGAATAAAATATACACCTGTTTATATAGAATATGTGGACATTTCCCTATTATTTACATATATTCCAAGTTCATTCCTCACCCAAGAAGCTCAGGGAATAAAATATACACCTGTTTTACTGGGATTTGTGGACATTTCCCTAATATCTACATACAGTATATTCCATGCCTATGATGTCTAAGAAACTCATTATTCATCTCTATAATTTGGAACCAATACGTTATGTTCATTCTTTTTGTTCATTCCTTTTCTTCATTCTTTTAATATGTCCTAATAAAAAATAAAGACAAAAAGAGAATATAACAGTGACATAGAAATAAAGCCCCACATATCAAGAAAAAAAAAAGATATAAAACTACTTTAACTTCTTTAACCACGTGTATGCAAAAATGGCCCTGTATAGGAACAAAGGTAGTTGTTGTGGTATTGAACTGGTTAAACATGTTCATAGAAAAAAAAAGAAGCTACTGTTCTTGAGACTCAAAAGTAACATAAAAATCATCTTAACATAAGGGGCAAAACTGACTTCAAGCACCAAAGGGTTAAATAATAATAATTTAAATACACCACTGTAATAGAAATAAGTACTGTCTGGAGGGAAAGGCAAATCACGCAGCACAGTATTGGCCCTGACAGGCTTCCGTAGCGCTGATGATCTGCCTCGGAGCTGCCGGGAGACGTCAGGATGTAGCTAAGATACGGATTGTTTATCTCTCTCAGTATCTCGGGTCTGGTTGGAGGTCATGTGATCAGCTCCAGTGACCGCAGCAGAGCCGCCGGGACCAGTGACCGCAGCAGAGCCGCCGGGACCAGTGACCGCAGCAGAGCCGCCGGGACCAGTGACCGCAGTGAGTGCGTCAGTGTATGGATGGGCTGCGTCACATCTACAGAGGGAGAATGGCATTCTGGACTGCTCCAATGACAGTGCGTCTGAGGGGCGTGGCTACGAGCCGGCGATATAGATAGGGGCGAGCTGTGCCTCCTATTGATACGGATGGGATTATCGGCCCTCGGAACACGGCGGGACTGACGCTCTACTGTCACCATAGCAACCCCGGGGCCTCCAGGCTCTGCCCTTTGATGTGACCCATAAAAGTTCTGTCAGAATCACTGTGTATCTACTCCAGGCTCCAAGCCAAGTGTATGACAGAGGGAATGTACTGGGCACATGGTCTCCACCTCCGGTCCAGAGTATATGTCCTGCAGAGCACAGTATATAGTGTATATGTGTGATATGTTCTGCAGAGCACAGTATATACTGTATATGTGTGATATGTTCTGCAGAGCACTGTATATGTGTGATATGTTCTGCAGAGCACGGTATATACTGTATATGTCTGGTATGTTCTGCAGAGCACAGTATATAGTGTATATGTCTGGTATGTTCTGCAGAGCACGGTATATACTGTATGTGTCTGGTATGTTCTGCAGAGCACAGTATATACTGTATATGTCTGGTATGTTCTGCAGAGCACAGTATATAGTGTATATGTGTGATATGTCCTGCAGAGCACAGTATATAGTGTATATGTCTGGTATGTTCTGCAGAGCACGGTATATAGTGTATATGTCTGGTATGTTCTGCAGAGCACGGTATATACTGTATATGTCTTGTATGTTCTGCAGAGCACGGTATATACTGTATATGTCTGGTATGTTCTGCAGAGCACGGTATATACTGTATATGTCTGGTATGTTCTGCAGAGCACAGTATATACTGTATATGTCTGGTATGTTCTGCAGAGCACAGTATATAGTGTATATGTGTGATATGTCCTGCAGAGCACAGTATATAGTGTATATGTGTGATATGTTCTGCAGAGCACGGTATATACTGTATATGTCTGGTATGTTCTGCAGAGCACGGTATATAGTGTATATGTGTGATATGTTCTGCAGAGCACGGTATATACTGTATATGTCTGGTATGTTCTGCAGAGCACAGTATATAGTGTATATGTGTGATATGTTCTGCAGAGCACAGTATATAGTGTATATGTGTGATATGTTCTGCAGAGCACAGTATATACTGTATGTGTCTGGTATGTTCTGCAGAGCACGGTATATACTGTATATGTCTGGTATGTTCTGCAGAGCACAGTATATACTGTATATGTGTGATATGTTCTGCAGAGCACGGTATATACTGTATATGTCTGGTATGTTCTGCAGAGCACGGTATATACTGTATATGTCTGGTATGTTCTGCAGAGCACAGTATATACTGTATATGTCTGGTATGTTCTGCAGAGCACAGTATATACTGTATATGTGTGATATGTTCTGCAGAGCACGGTATATACTGTATATGTCTGGTATGTTCTGCAGAGCACGGTATATACTGTATATGTCTGGTATGTTCTGCAGAGCACAGTATATACTGTATATGTCTGGTATGTTCTGCAGAGCACAGTATATAGTGTATATGTGTGATATGTCCTGCAGAGCACAGTATATAGTGTATATGTGTGATATGTTCTGCAGAGCACGGTATATACTGTATATGTCTGGTATGTTCTGCAGAGCACAGTATATACTGTATGTGTCTGGTATGTTCTGCAGAGCACGGTATATACTGTATATGTCTGGTATGTTCTGCAGAGCACAGTATATACTGTATATGTGTGATATGTTCTGCAGAGCACGGTATATACTGTATATGTCTGGTATGTTCTGCAGAGCACGGTATATACTGTATATGTCTGGTATGCTCTGCAGAGCACGGTATATACTGTATATGTCTGGTATGTCCTGCAGAGCACGGTATATAGTGTATATGTCTGGTATGTTCTGCAGAGCACAGTATATAGTGTATATGTGTGATATGTCCTGCAGAGCACAGTATATACTGTATGTGTCTGGTATGTCCTGCAGAGCACAGTATATAGTGTATATGTGTGATATGTTCTGCAGAGCACAGTATATAGTGTATATGTGTGATATGTTCTGCAGAGCACGGTATATATACTGTATATGTGTGATATGTTCTGCAGAGCACAGTATATAGTGTATATGTGTGATATGTTCTGCAGAGCACAGTATATAGTGTATATGTGTGATATGTTCTGCAGAGCACAGTATATAGTGTATGTGTCTGATATGTTCTGCAGAGCACAGTATATAGTGTATATGTGTGATATGTTCTGCAGAGCACGGTATATACTGTATGTGTCTGGTATGTTCTGCAGAGCACGGTATATACTGTATATGTGTGATATGTTCTGCAGTTCACGGTATATACTGTATATGTCTGGTATGTTCTGCAGAGCACGGTATATACTGTATATGTCTGATATGTTCTGCAGAGCACAGTATATACTGTACATGTGTGATATGTTCTGCAGTGCACGGTATATACTGTATATGTGTGGTATGTTCTGCAGAGCACGGTATATATACTGTATATGTCTGATATGTTCTGCAGAGCACGGTATATACTGTATATGTCTGGTATGTTCTGCAGAGCACAGTATATAGTGTATATGTCTGGTATGTTCTGCAGAGCACGGTATATACTGTATATGTCTGGTATGTTCTGCAGAGCACAGTATATAGTGTATATGTGTGATATGTTCTGCAGAGCACAGTATATAGTGTATATGTGTGATATGTTCTGCAGAGCACAGTATATAGTGTATATGTCTGGTATATTCTGCAGAGCACGGTATATATTGTATATGTCTGGTATGTTCTGCAGAGCACGGTATATACTGTATATGTGTGATATGTTCTGCAGAGCACAGTATATAGTGTATATGTGTGATATGTTCTGCAGAGCACAGTATATAGTGTATATGTCTGGTATGTTCTGCAGAGCACGGTATATACTGTATATGTGTGATATGTTCTGCAGAGGTATATACTGTATATGTCTGGTATGTTCTGCAGAGCACGGTATATACTGTATATGTCTGGTATGTTCTGCAGAGCACGGTATATACTGTATATGTCTGGTATGTTCTGCAGAGCACGGTATATACTGTATATGTCTGGTATGTTCTGCAGAGCACGGTATATACTGTATATGTGTGATATGTTCTGCAGAGCACGGTATATACTGTATATGTCTGGTATGTTCTGCAGAGCACGGTATATACTGTATATGTCTGGTATGTTCTGCAGAGCACGGTATATACTGTATGTGTCTGGTATGTTCTGCAGAGCATGGTATATACTGTATATGTCTAGTATGTTCTACAGAGCACGGTATATACTGTATATGTCTGGTATGTTCTGCAGAGCATGGTATATACTGTATATGTGTGATATGTTCTGCAGAGGTATATACTGTATATGTGTGATATGTTCTGCAGAGCACGGTATATACTGTATATGTCTGGTATGTTCTGCAGAGCACAGTATATAGTGTATATGTGTGATATGTCCTGCAGAGCACGGTATATACTGTATGTGTCTGGTATGTCCTGCAGAGCACAGTATATAGTGTATATGTGTGATATGTTCTGCAGAGCACAGTATATAGTGTATATGTGTGATATGTTCTGCAGAGCACGGTATATATACTGTATATGTGTGATATGTTCTGCAGAGCACAGTATATAGTGTATATGTGTGATATGTTCTGCAGAGCACAGTATATAGTGTATATGTGTGATATGTTCTGCAGAGCACAGTATATAGTGTATGTGTCTGATATGTTCTGCAGAGCACAGTATATAGTGTATATGTGTGATATGTTCTGCAGAGCACGGTATATACTGTATGTGTCTGGTATGTTCTGCAGAGCACGGTATATACTGTATATGTGTGATATGTTCTGCAGTTCACGGTATATACTGTATATGTCTGGTATGTTCTGCAGAGCACGGTATATACTGTATATGTCTGATATGTTCTGCAGAGCACAGTATATACTGTACATGTGTGATATGTTCTGCAGTGCACGGTATATACTGTATATGTGTGGTATGTTCTGCAGAGCACGGTATATATACTGTATATGTCTGATATGTTCTGCAGAGCACGGTATATACTGTATATGTCTGGTATGTTCTGCAGAGCACAGTATATAGTGTATATGTCTGGTATGTTCTGCAGAGCACGGTATATACTGTATATGTCTGGTATGTTCTGCAGAGCACAGTATATAGTGTATATGTGTGATATGTTCTGCAGAGCACAGTATATAGTGTATATGTGTGATATGTTCTGCAGAGCACAGTATATAGTGTATATGTCTGGTATATTCTGCAGAGCACGGTATATATTGTATA
This sequence comes from Anomaloglossus baeobatrachus, assembly GCF_048569485.1. Classification (NCBI taxonomy): domain Eukaryota; kingdom Metazoa; phylum Chordata; class Amphibia; order Anura; family Aromobatidae; genus Anomaloglossus; species Anomaloglossus baeobatrachus. The sequence continues at coordinate 396,471,038 of NC_134354.1, read as the reverse complement.
TGTCTGGTATGTTCTGCAGAGCACGGTATATACTGTATATGTGTGATATGTTCTGCAGAGCACAGTATATAGTGTATATGTGTGATATGTTCTGCAGAGCACAGTATATAGTGTATATGTCTGGTATGTTCTGCAGAGCACGGTATATACTGTATATGTGTGATATGTTCTGCAGAGGTATATACTGTATATGTCTGGTATGTTCTGCAGAGCACGGTATATACTGTATATGTCTGGTATGTTCTGCAGAGCACGGTATATACTGTATATGTCTGGTATGTTCTGCAGAGCACGGTATATACTGTATATGTCTGGTATGTTCTGCAGAGCACGGTATATACTGTATATGTGTGATATGTTCTGCAGAGCACGGTATATACTGTATATGTCTGGTATGTTCTGCAGAGCACGGTATATACTGTATATGTCTGGTATGTTCTGCAGAGCACGGTATATACTGTATGTGTCTGGTATGTTCTGCAGAGCATGGTATATACTGTATATGTCTAGTATGTTCTACAGAGCACGGTATATACTGTATATGTCTGGTATGTTCTGCAGAGCATGGTATATACTGTATATGTGTGATATGTTCTGCAGAGGTATATACTGTATATGTGTGATATGTTCTGCAGAGCACGGTATATACTGTATATGTCTGGTATGTTCTGCAGAGCACGGTATATACTGTATATGTGTGATATGTTCTGCAGAGGTATATACTGTATATGTCTGGTATGTTCTGCAGAGCACGGTATATACTGTATATGTCTGGTATGTTCTGCAGAGCACGGTATATACTGTATGTGTCTGGTATGTTCTGCAGAGCATGGTATATACTGTATATGTCTAGTATGTTCTACAGAGCACGGTATATACTGTATATGTCTGGTATGTTCTGCAGAGCACGGTATATACTGTATATGTGTGATATGTTCTGCAGAGGTATATACTGTATATGTGTGATATGTTCTGCAGAGCACGGTATATACTGTATATGTCTGGTATGTTCTGCAGAGCACGGTATATACTGTATATGTGTGATATGTTCTGCAGAGGTATATACTGTATATGTCTGATATGTTCTGCAGAGCACGGTATATACTGTATATGTCTGGTATGTTCTGCAGAGCACGGTATATACTGTATATGGTATATTCTGCAGAGCACGGTATATACTGTATATGTCTGGTTTGTTCTGCAGCGCACGGTATATACTGTGTATGTCTGGTATGTTCTGCAGAGCACGGTATATACTGTATATGTCTGGTATGTTCTGCAGAGCACGGTATATACTGTATATGCCTGGTATGTTCTGCAGAGCACGGTATATACTGTATGTGTCTGGTATGTTCTGCAGAGCACGGTATATACTGTATGTGTCTGGTATGTTCTGCAGAGCACGGTATATACTGTATATGTCTGGTATGTTCTGCAGAGCACGGTATATAGTGTATATGTCTGGTATGTTCTGCAGAGCACGGTATATATAGTGTATGTGTCTGGTATGTTCTGCAGAGCACGGTATATAGTGTATATGTGTGATATGTTCTGCAGAGCACGGTATATACTGTATGTGTCTGGTATGTTCTGCAGAGCACGGTATATATACTGTATATGTCTGGTATGTTCTGCAGAGCATGGTATATACTGTATGTGTCTGGCATGTTCTGCAGAGCACGGTATATACTATATATGTCTGGTATGTTCTGCAGAGCACGGTATATACTGTATGTGTCTGGTGTGTTCTGCAGAGCACGGTATATATAGTATATGTGTGATATGTTCTGCAGAGCACGGTATATACTGTATATGTCTGGTATGTTCTGCAGAGCACGGTATATACTGTATATGTCTGGTATGTTCTGCAGAGCACGGTATATACTGTATATGTCTGGTATGTTCTGCAGAACACGGTATATACTGTATATGTCTGGTATGTTCTGCAGAGCACGGTATATACTGTATATGGTATGTTCTGCAGAGCACGGTATATACTGTATATGTCTAGTATGTTCTGCAGAACACGGTATATACTGTATGTGTCTGGTATGTTCTGCAGAGCACGGTATGTACTGTATATGTCTGGTATGTTCTGCAGAGCACGGTATATACTGTATATGTGTGATATGTTCTGCAGAGCACGGTATATACTGTATATGTCTGGTATGTTCTGCAGAGCACGGTATATAGTGCATATGTCTGGTATGTTCTGCAGAGCACGGTATATACTGTATATGTCTGGTATGTTCTGCAGAGCACGGTATATACTGTATATGTCTGGTATGTTCTGCAGAGCACGGTATATACTGTATATGTCTGGTATGTTCTGCAGACCACGGTATATACTGTATGTGTCTGGCATGTTCTGCAGAGCACGGTATATACTGTATATGTCTGGTATGTTCTGCAGAGCACGGTATATACTGTATATGTCTGGTATGTTCTGCAGAGCACGGTATATACTGTATGTGTCTGATATGTTCTGCAGACCACGGTATATACTGTATATGTCTGGTATGTTCTGCAGAGCACGGTATATAGTGTATATGTCTGGTATGTTCTGCAGAGCACGGTATATACTGTATATGTCTGGTATGTTCTGCAGACCACGGTATATACTGTATGTGTCTGATATGTTCTGCAGACCACGGTATATACTGTATATGTCTGGTATGTTCTGCAGAGCACGATATATACTGTATATGTCTGGAATGTTCTGCAGAGCACGGTATATACTGTATATGTCTGGTATGTTCTGCAGAGCACGGTATATACTGTATGTGTCTGATATGTTCTGCAGAGCACGGTATATACTGTATATGTCTGGTATGTTCTGCAGAGCACGGTATATACTGTATGTGTCTGGTATGTTCTGCAGAGCACGGTATATACTGTATATGTCTGGTATGTTCTGCAGAGCACGGTATATACTGTATATGTCTGGTATGTTCTGCAGAGCACGGTATATACTGTATATGTCTGGTATGTTCTGCAGAGCACGGTATATACTGTATGTGTCTGGCATGTTCTGCAGAGCACGGTATATACTGTATATGTCTGGTATGTTCTGCAGAGCACGGTATATACTGTATATGTCTGGTATGTTCTGCAGAGCACGGTATATACTGTATATGTCTGGTATGTTCTGCAGAGCACGGTATATACTGTATATGTCTGGTATGTTCTGCAGACCACGGTATATACTGTATGTGTCTGATATGTTCTGCAGACCACGGTATATACTGTATGTGTCTGATATGTTCTGCAGACCACGGTATATACTGTATATGTCTGGTATGTTCTGCAGAGCACGATATATACTGTATATGTCTGGAATGTTCTGCAGAGCACGGTATATACTGTATATGTCTGGTATGTTCTGCAGAGCACGGTATATACTGTATGTGTCTGATATGTTCTGCAGAGCACGGTATATACTGTATATGTCTGGTATGTTCTGCAGAGCACGGTATATACTGTATATGTCTGGTATGTTCTGCAGAGCACGGTATATACTGTATATGTCTGGTATGTTCTGCAGAGCACGGTATATACTGTATGTGTCTGGCATGTTCTGCAGAGCACGGTATATACTGTATATGTCTGGTATGTTCTGCAGAGCACGGTATATACTGTATATGTCTGGTATGTTCTGCAGAGCACGGTATATACTGTATATGTCTGGTATGTTCTGCAGAGCACGGTATATACTGTATATGTCTGGTATGTTCTGCAGAGCACGGTATATACTGTATATGTCTGGTATGTTCTGCAGAGCACGGTATATACTGTATGTGTCTGGCATGTTCTGCAGAGCACGGTATATACTGTATATGTCTGGTATGTTCTGCAGAGCACGGTATATACTGTATATGTCTGGTATGTTCTGCAGAGCACGGTATATACTGTATATGTCTGGTATGTTCTGCAGAGCACGGTATATACTGTATATGTCTGGCATGTTCTGCAGAGCACGGTATATACTGTATATGTCTGGTATGTTCTGCAGAGCACGGTATATACTGTATATGTCTGGTATGTTCTGCAGACCACGGTGCACACATTGTCTGCAAACAGATCTGCATGTTCTAGCAGAAAAAAAGCTGCGGAAAAAAACCGCTGTGCTGCAATTTGCCACATTTTTTATGCGTTTTTTTTCATTGCATTCAATGGTGAAAACGCAGGAGAAACACAGAAAGAATTGACATGCTGCAGATTGTTTTCTGCAACAAAATCTGCAAGGAAAAATTCCTGAAAGTGCACAGCACCTCAGAATTCTCATTGACTTTGCTGGTATCAGGATTTCCCCACCTAAGGCCCTATGCACACGCTGCGGATTTGCCGTGGATTTGCTGCATGAATTGCTGCAGAAAATGTTCATAAACTTTCTGCAGTCATTCCCCAGCAAAACCTATGGTAAAAAAATATGGTGTGCGTACACTGTTTTTTTCCCCCTACAGAATTTCTGCAGCAAAAAGAATGTGCATGTCCCTTCTTTTCTGCAGGTACCTGCGGTTTTTGCCATAGATAATGGTAAAAAACCGCAGAGACCAACCCGAGGAAAAACCAAGGGAAACCACAGCAAAAACGCGAGTGCGTTTCCAAAGGGTGCTGATTTTTCTTAAGAAAAGTCCATTTTCTAGTTCGCACATAGCCTAACAAGCACAGGGAATGACCCTCTGCTCTGAGCATCAGCTAAGGGTCATGCATCTGTGATCTGATTTTGCGATCGGATCACAGCTGCGGAGAATCTCTTTCTTTCTCTCTCTCTTTTTCTCTCTCTCTCTTTTTCTCTCTCTCTCTTTTTTCTCTCTCTCTCTTTTTCTCTCTCTCTCTCTTTTTCTCTCTCTCTCTTTTTCTCTCTCTCTCTTTTTCTCTCTCTCTCTCTCTCCACAGTCGCCGGTGGGTGGGTCTATATCGTGCAGTACACTAAATAAATAAGTAAAAAATAAACAGGATTCACAATTTTGATACCCAGCCAAGATAAAACCACACAGCTGAGGGCTGGTATTCTCAGACTGGGGAGACCCACGTTATTGAGAGTCCCCCATCCTAAAAATATAAGCCAGCAGCCGGCTGTAATTGCCGCATCCATTAGGTGCCACAGTCCCGGGACTCTACCCAGCTCATCCCGAATTGCCCTGGTGCTGTGGCAATCGAAGTAATAAGGAGTTAATGGCAGCCCATAGCTGCCACTAAGTCCCAGATTAATCATGTCAGGCATCTATGAGACATCCCCCGTGATTAATCTATAGTGAAAGTAAATAAACACATACACCCGAAAAAATCCTTTATTTGAAATAAAAGACAAAAAACATTCTCTTTCATCACTTTATTAATCCCCAAACATAGTAACATACAGTGCCTACAAGTAGTATTCAACCCCCTGCAGATTTAGCAGGTTTACACATTCGGAATTAACTTGGCATTGTGACATTTGGACTGTAGATCAGCCTGGAAGTGTGAAATGCACTGCAGCAAAAAAGAATGTTATTTCTTTTTTTATTTTTTTTTAAATTGGGAAAAGTTTATTCAGAGGGTCATTTATTATTCAACCCCTCAAACCACAAGATTTCTGTTTGGTTCCCCTAAAGTATTAAGAAGTATTTCAGGCACAAAGAACAATGAGCTTCACATGTTTGGATTAATTATCTCTTTTTCCAGCCTTTTCTGACTAATTAAAACCCTCCCCAAACTTGTGAACAGCACTCATACTTGGTCAACATGGGAAAGAGTGGCCTAGTCAGTCTCCTGACCTCAACCCAATTGAAAACTTGTGGAAGGAGCTCAAGATTAAAGTCCACATGAGACACCCAAAGAACCTAGATAACTTGGAGAAGATCTGCATGGAGGAGTGGGCCAAGATAACTCCAGAGACCTGTGCCGGCCTGATCAGGTCTTATAAAAGACGATTATTAGCTGTAATTGCAAACAAGGGTTATTCCACAAAATATTAAACCTAGGAGTTGAATAATAATTGACCCACACTTTTATGTTGAAAATGTCTTCAAATTTAACTGAGCAACATAACTTGTTGGTTTGTAAGATTTATGCATCTGTTAATAAATCCTGCTCTTGTTTGAAGTTTGCAGGCTCTAACTTATTTGCATCTTATCAAACCTGCTAAATCTGCAGGGGCTTGAATACTACTTGTAGGCACTGTAGTTTCTAAGGCTGCAGGAAGAGTTTATGTCCATCTAGTTCAGCCTATTTTTAGTGCCGCTGTTCTCCAGTGTTCAACCTGCGGAAGGCAAAAACCCACAGAGTAGAAGCCAGTTTTCTCCATAGGGAAAAAAACTATTTCCCGATTCCTAAGCTAGGTCAACTATCTACCTGTAATATAATGTTATTTATAACCTTCTATACTTTTGCTATCAATAAAAGCATCCATTCCTCTCTTAAATTCATTCAGTGAGGTGGCCATCACCACTTCCTCAGGAAGAGAGTTCCAGAGCCTCACTGCTCTTACCGTGAAGAACCCTCTTCTATGCTGGTGCAGAAATTTTCTTTCCTCCAAACGAAGAGAATGCCCCCTTGTTCTTGTCATAAGGGGTCTTTACATGCTGCGACATCGCTAGCGATTGCTAGCGATGTCGAGCACAATAGCACCCGCCCCCATCGTACATGCGATATTTGGTGATCGCTGCCTTAGCGAACATTATCGCTATGGCAGCGTCACACGCACATACCTGTGCAGCGATGTCGCTGTGACCGCCGAACAATCACTCCTTCAAGCGGGAGATGCGTTCGGCATCACCGCGACGTCACCGCGACGTCACTAAGCGGCCGTCCAATAGAAGCGGAGGGGCGGAGATGAGCGGGACTTAACATCCCGCCCATCTCCTTCCTTCCTCATTGCCGGTGGACGCAGGTAAGGAGATGTTCGTCCTTCCTGCGGTGTCACACATAGCGATGTGTGATGCTGCAGAAACGACAAACAACCTCATACCAGCAGCAGCAACGATATTAAGGAAAGGAGCGACATGTCAACGATCACCGTTTTTGGACGATTTTGCGATCGTTGATCGTTGCTCCTTGGTGTCACACGCTGCGATGTCGCTACCGGTACCGAATGTGCGTCACTAACGACGTGACCCCGACGATATATCAGTAGTGATGTCGCAGCGTGTAAAGCACCCTATAGTCCTTGGTACAAACCGATCATGGGAGAGATCTCTGTACTGCCCTCTGATATACTTTTACATATTTATTAGGTCTCCCCTAAAGGTAGCTTTACACGCTACGACATCGCTAAAGCGATGTTGTTGGGGTCACGGAATTTGTGACGCACATCCGGCCGCGTTAGCGATGTCGTTGCGTGTGACACCTATGAGCGATTTTGAATCGTCGCAAAAATGTTCAAAATCGCTAATCGGTGACATACCCCCCTATTCCCAATTATCGTTGCTGCTGTAGGTACGATGTTGTTCATCGTTCCTGCGGCAGCACACATCGCTACGTGTGACACCGCAGGAACGAGGAACATCACCTTACCTGCGGCCGCCGGCAATGAGGAAGGAAGAAGGTGGGCGGGATGTTACGTCCCGCTCATCTCCGCCCCTCCGCTTCGATTGGGCGGCCGCTTAGTGACGTCTCTGTGACGCCGAAAGGAGGCGGTTTGCCAGTCACAGCGACGTCGTTAGGCAGGTAAGTAGTGTGACGGGTCCGCGCGATTTTGTGTGCCACAGGCAGCGATTTGCCCGTGACGCACAAACGATGGGGGCGGGAACGCACGCTAGCGATCTCGCTAGCGAGATCGCAGCGTGTAAAGCGGCCTTAAGTCTTCTCTTTTCTAGAGTAAATAGACCTAATTTTGATAACCTTTCTGGGTATTGTAATGCACCCACTCTATTTATTATTTTAGTTGCCCGCCTCTGAACCCTTTCAAGCACCAGCGCCCAAAATTGCAGACAATACTCCAAGTGTGGTCTGACGAGTGATTTGTACAGAGGGAGAATGATGTTTTCATCTCGTGCCCCCAGACCTCTTCTAATGTATCCCATGACCCTATTTGCTTTGGTGGCAGCTGCCTGACACTGGGCACTCCAGTTTAGCTTCTTATTGACTAAAGCGGGCTTCATACGCAGCGACATCGCTAACGAGATGTCGTTGGGGTCACGGAATTCGTGACGCACATCCGGCCTCGTTAGCAATGTCGTTGCGTGTGAAACGCAAGAATGACCGTTAACGATCAAAATTACTTACCTAATCGTTGATTGTTGACACGTTGTTCTAATCCCGATTATCATTGCTGTTGCAGGACGCAGATTGTTCGTCGTTCCTGCGGCAGCACACATCGCTATGTGTGACACCGCAGGAACGTGGAACATCACCGTACCTGCAGCTGCCGGCAATGAGGAAGGAAGGAGATGGGTGGGATGTTACGGCCGCTCATCTTCGCCCCTCCACTTCTATTGGGCGGCCGCTTAGTGACGCCGCTGTGACACCGAACGAACCGCCCCCTTAGAAAGGAGGCGGTTCGCCGGCCACAGTGACGTCGCTAGGCAGGTAAGTATGTGTGATGGGTGTAAGCGATGTTGTGCGCCATGGTCAGCGATTTGCCCGTGACGCACAATCGACGGAGGCGGGTGCTTTCACCAGCGACATCGCTAGCGATGTCGCTGTGTGTAAAGCCCGCTTTAGATGCCTAAGTCTTTTTCCATGTCTAATTTCCCCAGCAGTTTCCCATTTAGTAGGTAATCATAGCATCTGTTTCTCCTTCCCATGTGCATAACCTTACACTTATCTGAGTTAAATCTCATTTGCAATTTTTCAGCCCAATTCTCCAATTTACTCAAATCCTTCTGTATTTGCAAATTGTCCTCCTTTGTGTTAACTATTTTTACATAGTTTTGTATCATCTGCAAATACTGATATTTTACTCTGTAAGCCATCCACCAGATCATTAATAAATATATTAAAAAGTAGAGGGCCCAGTACAGACCCCTGTGGCACCCCACTAGTAACCGTGGCCCAATCTGAAAATGCACCATTAATAACCACTCTTTGTTTTCTATCACTGAGCCAGCTACCTACCCATCTACACACATTTTCCCCGAGCCCAAGCTTTCTAATTTTGCTTATCAATCTTTTATGTGGGACAGTGTCAAATGCTTTACCGAAGTCGAGATAAAGGACATCCAATGATTCTCCTCGGTCTATGTGAGAGCTTACATCCTCGTAGAAGCTGATCAGCTTAGATTGACAGGAGCGATTCTTCATAAATCCATGCTGATATGGAGTTAAACATTTATTAACATTGAGACATTCCATAATAGCATCCCTTAAAAACTCTTCAAAAATTTTACCCACAACAGATGTTAAGCTTACCGGCCTATAGTTTCCAGGTTCCCTTTTAGACCCCTTTTTTAATATTGGTACCACATTTGCTAGCCGCCAATCCAGTGGAACAGACCCAGTTTCTATAGAGTCTTTAAATATAAGGAATAGAGGCCTGTCTATCACATTACTTAACTCCCTTAATACCCAAGGGTGAATGCCATCAGGGCCTGGTGATTTGTCAATTTTAATGTTACTAAGTCGGTTCTGCACTTCTTCCTGGGTTAGGCAGGTCATACTTAATGAAGCGTTTACATGATCACTCTGCATTTCCCGTGGCATATGCTTTTCCTGTGTGAACACAGTTGAGAAAAAAGTATTTAAAACATTTGCTTTTCCCACGTCGCTCTATGATTTTACCCTTGTTGTTCTTTAAAGGGCCGACACCATCAATTTTAATCATTTTACTGTTTATATAATTAAAGAATAGTTTGGGATTTGTTTTGCTTTCCTTAGCAATGAGTCTCTCAGTTTCTACTTTTGCTAAATGAATTTGTTTTTTACACATTTTATTTTTTTCTCGATAACTTTTTAATGCTTCTTCTCTTCCTTCTTGTTTTAGCTTCTTAAATGCCTTTTTCTTATTATTTATTGCCCCTTTTACATCCTTATTTAGCCACATTGGTTTTCTCCTGTTCCTAGCCCTTTTATTTCCGTACGGTCTGGCTTGCTCGCAGTGGGTGTTTAATACCGATTTAAAAATTTCCCATTTATTTCCTGTGCTCCTATTTTTGAGGACATTGTCCCAAATACCCCTCCAGGTCTGGCGTAATCCTCACGAAGTCCCACGATGCTTTCAGCTCTGCTACATCGGAAGCTGACACGAGCGGCAGTAGAACACCGTCGCTCGTTGTGAGTTCCACAGAGCAACTGAAGTGACTCGCTCTGTCAGCGGTGACGTCACTCAAGTTACCCGCGGCCACAGCTGGATTCTCGGTACAAACTGCTACAAGGGATTAGTTTTTTTACCGGATCCGTCGCCTCAATTTTACCACAATCTCCAACGCATCCGTCACAAAACGGATTGTGACTGATTCAAAACAACGGAAGCAGCACTCAATGTCAAGCAGCTGCTAAAGCAAGCAAGATTTTAGGGTGTATAAAAAGAGAGATTAGATCCCGTGATCCCAATGTATTGTTACCCCTCTATAAATCACTTCTAAGGCCACATCTAGAATATGGGATCCAGTTTTGGGCTCCACATTTTAAAAAGGACATTCTGAAGTTAGAGTCAGTTCAAAGGCGGCAACTAGACTATTACAAGGAATGGAAGGCCTTCCATATGATGACAGGTTGGAAAAGATAGATATGTTTAGCTTTGAAAAAACACGTCTCAGAGGAGATCTCATTTATATGTATAAATACATGTGTGGTCAATATAAAGGACTGGCACATGACTTATTTCTTCCAAAGACAATACTAAGGACCAGGGGACACTCACTGCGAGTGGAAGAAAAGCGATTCCGACACCTAAATAGGAAAGGGTTCTTTACAGTTAGAGCAGTCAGACTGTGGAATACACTACCACAAGAGGTAGTAATGGCAGATACTATAACAGCTTTTAAAAAAGCCCTGGATGATTTCCTCACTACACACAACATTGTTGGGTATAAGTGACTTAGTGACCAAATGTAGAACTGGTGGAGGAAGGTTGAACTAGATGGACCTAGATCTTTTTTCAACCTAAGTAACTATGTAACTATGTAAGTGTGAATGTAGCCTAAGCCTTACATGAACTTCCTTTTTTTAACTTTGTATCTTTTTTTTTTTATCTCTCTACCCCTCGTTGCATCTAGCTTCACATAGCTGAATAGATGGTCATTTTCTTATTTGCTTAAACCACATTTCCCTGCTTTTCTTCAGTGTTCTCCTCCTCTCTTGTGTTCTCCTGACTAGACCCACCCTGATTTATCATCAAGCTATATATCTGTAGAATTACCCTTATGCTTCTTTACACTCTGTGCTATTGTACTGTACTTTGTCTAATCGATTTTATCTTCCGCCACGTAATTCAGCTTAGTTGCATGTGTGGTATTGCCTCATTAGCTGGTTTCTAGCATAGCTCAAGTCTTCTGCAGCTCTCTACAATTGAGCTTTTGTAATAACTAGGTAGCGCAGAGTTGAGCTGTGTATGTTGTCTGTTCTGTTGGTGACGGATCAGTGATGTGAAACTGCAAGTGCTGCTCTGTGGATGCATATGGCAGACGATATAATCAGCCAGGTAAGGTACTGTTTATGAAGGGAATGAGCATGGAATATTTGCAGATAACAGGGAAATGAACACATGTCCCATATAAATAAGTGTATCTTGTAGTCACTGTGCTTGTTGGTAGTCTCAGACCATATCCCTGAACGGTCAGACACAACCATTACACAGTACATAGTAGGGGCACATTTGTTATATGGTTACAAGGTTCCTTTCAATATTAAAAAAAGAAGCATAAGAGTAAGGCCTCGGTTTCATTTGCTTTGTGCACAGACGAGCCCCATCCGATAAAGTATTGGATTGCACTCCCACCAGTGCAAAACTATGGGGCAGTGTCGATCTGCGATTTATTTCTCATGCCATGTTGGCTTTTGGCAGTGAGTCTTGACACACACACACCCCATACAAGTCTATGGGTGCGTGTGAAACCTCGCACTGCACTCCCATGTCATCCGACTGCAGTACGAGGAATGCAGAGCAGGAGATGGGGAGAAAGTGTTCCCTCCATCTTTTCCAAAGCTGTGACCCGATCGTAAGATCACATCACAGTCGCATGGCCATTGGCTCACACTCACAGCAGAGGGTGATTAGCATATCTTGCATCGGAAGCTATGCGCAAGTGGAATCAAGCCCTAAAAGAAAGTCTGACCCCCATGCTAAAAAAAAAAATTCTTGCCAATGCCTCCAATAATCAATTGTGGGCTCTTGGTACTGGTATTCCACATCTCACCAGTTACGGCCGAAGTTCCAAAAAGTTGAAAAAGTAATTTATCGTTTTCTCCATCTAGTTTGCAGCTGCGCTTGTGAGTGGCACTGACGGACGTGTATGATGGCGAGCTTTTCAGCTGAGGATGAGGTCTCGCTCCAGTCCATGGTTAGGCAGTTGTTACAAAGTGTGAAGGAAAAGCTGGCTGGTGCACCATCGGCAGAATGTGCGGAGGAGATCCTGCTGCATCTAGAGGAGACGGATGAACATTTTCACAAGTAAGTGTTCTAGATGTGTGTCAAGTGCGGGTAATCCTCTGCCCAATATTTATTGTACCCGTTAGATGAATTAGCCACTTATTGCTTCATTCTCCATAGAATACAATGACATGTGATTTGCCTGAGGCCATATACAATGTGTTATCTAATGTATTTTTTGGCTGCCCTTTTTCATAGCTATGAGCTGGTGAAGTACTTGAGACATTACATCAAGAGCTCCCTGGGTTCAGTGATTGATGAGGAAACGGAGAGGTGTACCTCCGCTCAGACACAAGGAGAGGGATCCGGTTATGACACACTCGTACAACGTGTTACCAAACGGACTCGAGAATCCAAGGAGTGAGTTTCTGCATTGCTGTGATCTGCCCGTTTACTAGTAGCCCCTGTATTTTTGTAATCTTCCTAAAACAGGGAGGATAAGTGTGCTGCTCTCAGCTGTTTCTGTTACTCCCATAAAGTTTTATTGACTGCACATAGGCTCAGCTTTATCCACCTTCTTCTCTTCTGTGGTTTTGCAGCTATCAACTAACCAAACAGTGTCAAAACTGAAGGTTAAAGATGGCCTGTTACATCCTGGAAAACAGCTTAATGTAAAAAGAGACCAAAATATAAAATCATTCAGAGGCTTTCAGTCATAGAGGCGCGGCTGCAGCAGCTTCAGTCACCGCTCAGTACAAAGTGAGTGGCGGCTGTAACCACGTTCCCGACACTGATTTGACATCAGGCTCAGCAGTGCATCAGTGCAGTGCCAGCTGTCAGGCAGTGCACAGATGTGCTTACAGCCACTGCTCACTATGTAATGAGCAGTGACTGAAAGCCAGAGGCTGCCAGGAGAAATAAAGTTCATTTCCTCCCAAGAACCGGACTTTCATTGCAGCTGAGCAGTTTTAGAGCACTATTTACCTGCAGAATAAAGGCCCTGTCACACACAGAGATAAATCTGCGGCAGATCTGTGGTTGCAGTGAAATTGTGGACAATCAGTGCTAGGTTTGTGGCTGTGTACAAATGGAACAATATGTCCATGATTTCACTGCAACCACAGATCTGCCAAAGATTTATCTGTGTGTGTGACGGGGCCTTAACACCATATCTGCATGTTAATAGTGTTTTTCAAGATAACAGGTTCCCTTTAAAGGAAATCTGTCAGCAGGTTTATGCTATTTAATCTGAGAGCAGTATACTGTGAGGACAGAGACCCTGATTACAAAGATGTATCACTTATTAGGCTGTTTCAATAGCTTCAATACAATCAGTGTTTTCTCAGCATGAGATTATCACTATAGGACTATGTCTCACATATAGACAAATCAGGCTTATATGACCCCGCCCCCACCAGTCTTTGGCAGCTTGCCAACAATGCACAGTGTACACAGGGAGCTTCCAGTCAGGGGTGTGGGTGGGCTCAGAAGTCTTAGCTCTGCTACATCTACATAAGAGAAAACAGTTATTCTATGAAAACTACACCAAGCAGTCCAGTAAGTGATATATTGCTGGAATCAGGCTCTCAATCTATATATTATGCTGCTATCAGATTCCATAGCAAAAACCTGCTGACATATTCCCTTTAAGAACCAGCAATATATTATGTAATAACAATTGTTAGCTTCTTTATATAGTCTTCAAATGCAAGGTGTGGTAACGTAATACTTTCTTGTTTAAAGATAAGAAATATATTACATGATACTGTAACCACTAATAGGTTATTGATGAGTTTTCAGCTCTTACACTGCTGGGAATTTGGTTTATGTTTATTAGGAATTTCATTTACGCTTAATACTGATTTTATATATATATATATATATATATATATATATACACAGTTAGGTCCAGAAATATTTGGACAGTGACACAATTTTGGCGAGTTGGGCTCTGCATGCCACCACATTGGATTTGAAATGAAACCTCTACAACAGAATTCAAGTGCAGATTGTAAGGTTTAATTTGAAGGTTTGAACAAAAATATCTGATAGAAATTGTAGGAATTGTACACATTTCTTTACAAACACTCCACATTTTAGGAGGTCAAAAGTAATTGAACAAATAAACCAAACCCAAACAAAATATTTTTTTTCAATATTTTGTTGCGAATCCTTTGGAGGCAATCACTGCCTTAAGTCTGGAACCCATGGACATCACCAAACGCTGGGTTTCCTCCTTCTTAATGCTTTGCCAGGCCTTTACAGCCGCAGCCTTCAGGTCTTGCTTGTTTGTGGGTCTTTCCGTCTTAAGTCTGGATTTGAGCAAGTGAAATGCATGCTCAATTGGGTTAAGATCTGGTGATTGACTTGGCCATTGCATAATGTTCCACTTTTTTGCATTCATGAACTCCTGGGTAGCTTTGGCTGTATGCTTGGGGTCATTGTCCATCTGTACTATGAAGCGCCGTCCGATCAACTTTGCGGCATTTGGCTGAATCTGGGCTGAAAGTATATCCCGGTACACTTCAGAATTCATCCGGCTACTCTTGTCTGCTGTTATGTCATCAATAAACACAAGTGACCCAGTGCCATTGAAAGCCATGCATGCCCATGCCATCACGTTGCCTCCACCATGTTTTACAGAGGATGTGGTGTGCCTTGAATCATGTGCCGTTCCCTTTCTTCTCCAAACTTTTTTCTTCCCATCATTCTGGTACAGGTTGATCTTTGTCTCATCTGTCCATAGAATACTTTTCCAGAACTGAGCTGGCTTCATGAGGTGTTTTTCAGCAAATTTAACTCTGGCCTGTCTATTTTTGGAATTGATGAATGGTTTGCATCTAGATGTGAACCCTTTTGTATTTACTTTCATGGAGTCTTCTCTTTATTGTTGACTTAGAGACAGATACACCTACTTCACTGAGAGTGTTCTGGACTTCAGTTGATGTTGTGAACGGGTTCTTCTTCACCAAAGAAAGTATGCGGCGATCATCCACCACTGTTGTCATCCGTGGACGCCCAGGCCTTTTTGAGTTCCCAAGCTCACCAGTCAATTCCTTTTTTCTCAGAATGTACTCGACTGTTGATTTTGCTACTCCAAGCATGTCTGCTATCTCTCTGATGGATTTTTTCTTTTTTTTCAGCCTCAGGATGTTCTGCTTCACCTCAATTGAGAGTTCCTTAGGCCGCATGTTGTCTGGTCACAGCAACAGCTTCCAAATGCAAAACCACACACCTGTAATCAACCCCAGACCTTTTAACTACTTCATTGATTACAGGTTAATGAGGGAGACGCCTTCAGAGTTAATTACAGCCCTTAGAGTCCCTTGTCCAATTACTTTTGGTCCCTTGAAAAAGAGGAGGCTATGCATTACAGAGCTATGATTCCTAAACCCTTTCTCCGATTTGGATGTGAAAACTCTCATATTGCAGCTGGGAGTGTGCACTTTCAGCCCATATTATATATATAATTGTATTTCTGAACATGTTTTTGTAAACAGCTAAAATAACAAAACTTGTGTCACTGTCCAAATATTTCTGGACCTAACTGTATATATTTATATATATATATATATACAGTTAGGTCCAGAAATATTTGGACAGTGACACAGGTTTTGTTATTTTAGCTGTTTACAAAAACATGTTCAGAAATACAATTATATATATAATATGGGCTGAAAGGGCACACTCCCAGCTGCAATATGAGAGTTTTCACATCCAAATCGGAGAAAGGGTTTAGGAATCATAGCTCTGTAATGCATAGCCTCCTCTTTTTCAAGGGACCAAAAGTAATTGGACAAGGGACTCTAAGGGCTGCAATTAACTCTGAAGGCGTCTCCCTCGTTAACCTGTAATCAATGAAGTAGTTAAAAGGACTGGGCTTGATTACAGGTGTGTGGTTTTGCATTTGGAAGCTGTTGCTGTGACCAGACAACATGCGGTCTAAGGAACTCTCAATTGAGGTGAAGCAGAACATCCTGAGGCTGAAAAAAATAAAAAATCCATCAGAGAGATAGCAGACATGCTTGGAGTAGCAAAATCAACAGTCGGGTACATTCTGAGAAAAATGGAATTGACTGGTGAGCTTGGGAACTCAAAAAGGACTGGGCGTCCACGGATGACAACAGTGGTGGATGATCGCCGCATACTTTCTTTGGTAAAAAAGAAGAACCCATTCACAACATCAACTGAAGTCCAGAACACTCTCAGTGAAGTAGGTGTATCTGTCTGTAAGTCAACAGTAAAGAGAAGACTCCATGAAAGTAAATACAAAGGGTTCACATCTAGATGCAAACCATTCATCAATTCCAAAAATAGACAGGCCAGAGTTAAATTTGCTGGAAAACACCTCATGAAGCCAGCTCAGTTCTGGAAAAAGTATTCTATGGACAGATGAGACAAAGATCAACCTGTACCAGAATGATGGGAAGAAAAAAGTTTGGAGAAGAAAGGGAACAGCACATGATCCAAGGCACACCACATCCTCTGTAAAACATGGTGGAGGCAACGTGATGGGCATGGGCATGCATGGCTTTCAATGGCACTGGGTCACTTGTGTTTATTGATGACATAACAGCAGACAAGAGTAGCCGGATGAATTCTGAAGTGTACCGGGATATACTTTCAGCCCAGATTCAGCCAAATGCCGCAAAGTTGATCGGACGGCGCTTCATAGTACAGATGGACAATGACCCCAAGCATACAGCCAAAGCTACCCAGGAGTTCATGAGTGCAAAAAAGTGGAACATTCTGCAATGGCCAAGTCAATCACCAGATCTTAACCCAATTGAGCATGCATTTCACTTGCTCAAATCCAGACTTAAGACGGAAAGACCCACAAACAAGCAAGACCTGAAGGCTGCGGCTGTAAAGGCCTGGCAAAGCATTAAGAAGGAGGAAACCCAGCGTTTGGTGATGTCCATGGGTTTCAGACTTAAGGCAGTGATTGCCTCCAAAGGATTCGCAACAAAATTTTGAAATTAAAAATATTTTGTTTGGATTTGGTTTATTTGTCCAATTACTTTTGACCTCCTAAAATGTGGAGTCTTTGTAAAGAAATGTGTACAATTCCTACAATTTCTATCAGATATTTTTGTTCAAACCTTCAAATTAAACGTTACAATCTGCACTTGAATTCTGTTGTAGAGGTTTCATTTCAAATCCAATGTGGTGGCATGCAGAGCCCAACTCGCGAAAATTGTGTCACTGTCCAAATATTTCTTGACCTAACTGTATAATGTATATAAAATTAGGTGTGAAGTTTGATATTAATCTCTAATGATCAAGTGATATTTAGAATGGATTTACTTTATTTTTTTTATGCTCTTTAACTTAATTTTAAAGTTATTTTCTATTTTTTCCGGGTTTGGTTACCATGAGAATTTTTTACTTTTGGCTAGTACAAATCCAAATCCATTCATGGTCATAGATGAAGGTCCTGCAGTATGGCCTACAATGTTCAGACACCCATCACTTACCCACTGGACAGCCCCTTTTAAAAGGTTGCCCCCATTAGATAACGACTATTAATACTCTATAAATGGGGCTACACTTAAGGGGGCTTTACACACTACGATATCGTTAATGTTTTATCTTCGGGGTCACGTTGTTAGTGACGCACATCCGGCGTCATTAACGATATCGCAGTGTGTGATACTTACCAGCGACCTTAAGCGACCTCAAAAATGGTGAAAATCGTTCACCATGGAGAGGTCGTCCCAAACTCAAAAATCGGTAAGGGTTGTTTATCCAGGTGGTTCATCGCTCATGCGGCAGCACACATCGCTATGTGTGACACCGCAGGAGCGAGGAATGTCTCCTTACCTGCCGCCGGCCACAATGCGGAAGGAAGGAGGTGGGCGGGATGTTACGTCCCGCTCATCTCTGCCCCTCCGCTGTGATTGGCCGGCCGCTTAGTGACGTTGCAGTGACGTCGCTGTGATGCCGAACGTCCCTCCCCCTTGAAGGAGAGATTGTTCGGCAGTCACAGCGATGACGCCGACCAGATAAGTGCGTGTGACACTGCCTTAGCGATAATGTTCGCTACGGCAGCGATCACAAACAATTGCATGCGCGACGGGGGCGGGTACTTGCACGCTCGCTATCGCTACAAATTACTAGCAATATCGCTACCGTGTAAAGCCCCCTTAAGAACTCCATTATCTCGCTTTATTTATCAAAATGGAATAAAAAGGTTATTATTTTGGAGTATTGTTGACACCATGAATGCATTTGATTTCTTAGGGTACGTGCCCGCGATGAGTGTTTGCAGTGTTTTGGATGTAGCGTGCTTCAGCTGTGTCCAAAACGCTGCGTTGTACAGTACAAGCAAAGTGGATAGATTTCTAGAAATCCAGCGCCCACTGTGCTTGTTTTTTCCGCAGCAAACACTGATCTGCGGTGTGTCTTTCCAGACCGCAGCATGTCAACTGTTTGCTGCTGATTCGCATGCATCCTCCATAGGGAGAACACAAGCGATAGATCGCAGCGCACTGAACCCTGATCGTTGGTACGAGCAGCTGCGGTCTCCTGTGGAGGAGACTCACGGCCCCGCAGGTCAGGACCCGCTGTGTCCAGGACCATGGGCACATACCCTTAGGGTGGCAAACATCTGACAGCTGATTGTTTGGGGTGTTATCAGCAGTACTAATAGCACCTGCTAATTTTGGGAGACATGCTGAATTAAATTGATTTTTAAAATTGGGCTCCAATAGCAAAAATGAGTCTGAATAGCTTACTGGCATGAACCAATTGGCTCCAAATGATTGATTTTACTTAAGGTACACGGAGATGATGCTGTCACTGAAGAATGTGATGATGGCCGTGGTGGAGACTCTTCTCAATAAATTTGAAGAGGATCAGGCCAAGAACCGAGAGATGCAGAGGAAAGCTTTTCATGAGCAGCACAGCAGTAGATTCACTGATAACTGCTCGGACAGCGATTCCTCTTTTAATCAGGTACAATTTATTTTACTATTTCATGTATTCACCACTTCTTCATATAATAGCTACCATAATCCAATCTCCTGATGGGACCAATGAAGACTGTACTCACTGTCAGTGTGAACAATAATGGTCTTATGTAGTCGCAAAACATCCATAACTATAATAAAAAAGAAATTAAAATTATTCAAAATTACTAAAAGGGCACTTGCCTGTAGAACAAACCTATTGAAAGAAAATCTGTCAGCAGATATATGCATGTAATTTGAGAGCAGCATTATGTAAGGGCAAAAACCCTGAGTATAATGATGTGTCATTTACTGGGCTGCTTATTGTTGTTTCTGTGAACTCAGTGTTTTATCAGCAGGAAATTATCACTGCAGGATTAGTTGCCTCATGCCATGTAGTCCTCCTGCTCTGTAAAACCCCACCTCCACCTCTGATTGGTAACTTTCTGCCTATGCACAGTGTACACAGAAAGCTGTAAATCAGTAGTCTAGTCGGGTTATACAGAGCTCAGGACTTGGTAGATTTTAGCAGAGAAAAAAGTGATTTTATCAAAACAGCACAAAGCAGCCCAGTAATCGACACATCACTGGAGTTAGGATCTCTGCCCCTACAGAATACTCAGCAAAAACCTGGTGACAAATTCCCTTTAACTTAGCACAGTTTGATTCCCCCCTTCTCCACCTCATATTCTTTTTTTAATTACAGTATATCTATCTGTCAAACACTGGATGTGGGGTATAAGTAAGAAATCCACTCTGTAAGGTTCAGATCACCTATGTACTTAGACTTGATTAATGCTCTCCTCAACTCCACAATTTAGATATTTGAGTAAGCTTATACACAGTGTTTCCCCGAAAATAAGCCCTCGCATGATTTTACAGTTTTTTGGAGTATACTTGAATTATGAGCCCTACTCCAAAAATCAATCCTAGTTACAGTTAGGGCAAGCGATAGGGGGAGTATGACTTTGCAATCTCTTAGGGACCCCAGCAGTTGTATTCCCAGATTAAGAATGTTTAAGGACCTTTGGTAACTTCACAGTCATGTGACCAAATGTCTTTTAATTGCAGAAGTGTAAAAGAACGGAACAGGAGACAGACTGGTATGCAGGACTGACATTAGGGGAACGGGAGAGCAAACTGGGCAGTTTCACAGGGCACCAACTCTCTTAGGGGCCCCACTTTATAACCTGATGATAACACTGCCTTAGGACCTTTGTAAGATCACATCGGGGACTAAAGGTCATTGCAGGAATATAAAGCTGAAGAGGAGACTGTGTGTGTGTGTGTGTGTGTGTGTGTGTGTGTGGTTAAGAGATAGAGACACAGATAATAGATAGATATTAGATGGACAGATAAATAGATGATAGATAAGAGATATATAGATAGATACACATGTGTTACACACAGTTTGGACAGTTGTGTTGATGTTCCAGAATGTAGTTTGATTATATTTGAATAAATCTTGATTTTTCTGTTCCACAATAAATGTGTATTGTTGGTCATTAAAAAAAAAAAAATCCCCTGAAAATAAGCCCTAGCCCATTTTTCGGAGTAAAATTAATACAAGACCCTGTCTTATATTTGGGGAAACACAATAATGTCTTGGGTAGTAGTCCTAACATTTTTTTTACACAACTTTAATTGGAAAATACTGGGTTTAAGTGAATCTTTAGTTTAGAGAAATCTTGGTGAACATACACTGTGTGCAGAATTATTCGGCAAATGAGTATTTTGATGACATGATAATTTTTATACATGTTGTCCTACTCCAAGCTGTATAGGCTTGAGAGCCAACTACCAATTAAGTAAATCAGGTGATGTGCATCTCTGTAATGAGGAGGGGTGTGGTGTAATGACATCAACACCCTATATAAGGTGTGCTTAATTATTAGGCAACTTCCTTTCCTTTGGCAAAATGGGTCAGAAGAGAGATTTGACGGGCTCTGAAAAGTCCAAAATTGTGAGATGTCTTGCAGAGGGATGCAGCAGTCTTGAAATTGCCAAACTTTTGAAGCGTAATCACCAAACAATCAAGCGTTTCATAGCAAATAGCCAACAGGGTCGCAAGAAGCGTGTTGGGCAAAAAAGGTGCAAAATAACTGCCCATGAATTGAGGAAAATCAAGTGTGAAGCTGCCAAGATGCCATTTGCCACCAGTTTGGCCATATTTCAGGGCTGCAACATTACTGGAGTATAAAAAAGCACAAGGTGTGCCATACTCAGGGACATGGCCAAGGTAAGGAAGGCTGAAAAACGACCACCTTTGAACAAGAAACATAAGATAAAACGTCAAGACTGGGACAAGAAATATCTTAAGACTGATGGTTTATGGACTGATGAAATGAGAGTGACTCTTGATGGGCCAGATAGATGGGCCAGAGGCTGATCAGTAAAGGGCAAAGAGCTCCACTCCGACTCAGACACCAGCAAGGTGGAGGTGGGGTACTGGTATGGGCTGGTATCATCAAAGATGAACTTGTGGGACCTTTTCGGGTTGAGGATGGAGTGAAGCTCAACTCCCAGACCTACTGCCAGTTTCTGGAAGACAACTTCTTCAAGCAGTGGTACAGGAAGAAGTCGGTATCATTCAAGAAAAACATGATTTTCATGCAGGACAATGCTCCATCACATGCATCCAACTACTTCACAGCGTGGCTGGCCAGTAAAGGTCTAAAAGATGAAAAAATAATGACATGGCCCCCTTGTTCACCTGATCTGAACCCCATAGAGAAGCTGTGGTCTCTCGTAAAATGTAAGATCTACAGGGAGGGTAAACAGTACACCTCTCGGAACAGTGTCTGGGAGGCTGTGGTGACTGCTGCACGCAATGTTGATCGTAAACAGATCAAGCAACTGACAGAATCTATGGATAGTAGGCTGTTGAGTGTCATCATAAAGAAAGGTGGCTATATTGGTCACTCATTTTTTTGGCTTTTGTTTGTAACGCCTGCCTGGATCCACAGACTCAGATGGGCTGTAACGGGGAAGCTAGAGGGAAGCCACTCACCAAGTAGGACCCCCAGAAACCTGAAACCCTTTAACCCCTATACAGGGATTTGGAATTACACAGGGAACTGGAGATCACTACCTGTGGAAGGCTGCAGTCCGATGAGAGTAGTAGTCAGGCAGGGTCAAACCAGGAATAGCGGAACAGGGACAGAATCGGCAGGCAGTGACGTAGTCAGCAAACGTAGCAGAGGTCAGATCCGGGTCTGGCAGCAAGGTATAAAAACAGTAGGCAGAAGAGTAGTCAAAACACGCAGAAGTCAACACAGGAATCACCAACAGAATAGGACGTAACAGGAGCCAGGAAAATCAGAACTATATCTGGCAGTAATCATGTGACAGGAGTGGAAAATAAGAAGAGTGTGGTGTCTTCCCATTGGCTGTAGCTGAACGCTGGCAACTTCAGCTGGAAGATACATGCCACCCACAGTCAGCCAGTGGTACTGCAGATCCCAAGCTAACCCAGCCCAGTGGATGATCGGAGCCTGCGCCCACTGGTGCCGCTGGCATCGACTTCTCTCCCATCACCAGCACCATCTACGGCAGGAACACGGCGTCGCCTGGCGATCGGAGCAGAAGTCGCTGGAGCAGACTCCGGCGGTGACGTAACATTGTTTTTGTATGTCAGAAATGTTTATTTCTAAATTTTGTACAGTTATATTGGTTTACCTGGTGAAAATAAACAAGTGAGATGGGAATATATTTGGTTTTTATTAAGTTGCCTAATAATTCTGCACAGTAATAGTTACCTGCACAAACAGATATCCTCCTAAGATAGCCAAATCTAAAAACATCCCACTCCAACTTCCAAAAATATTAAGCTTTGATATTCATTTGCTATTATTGGATGTATAGAGGATATACAGTGCTTTCAATGTCACTGACTATATGAATTTCAAGACCTTTGCACATATTTCAGTTTCTGTACTTTTATTTTTACATTTTTCAGAGCTATACATTCATGAATCGGGAACAGTTACAGCTAATCGCTGAGCAGCTGGATCCAAGCCAGCCCGAGGAGGTACAGGGTATACGTGATACTTATTATTGGTGATATTTCCTACCAGGTCATTGTACAAATGCAATTTTGTCAAGGATAACTATGTCTTCCTTACATCAAATATCTACCAGTATAGATAATTAGAATGGATTACAGTGTATGTATAGAAGCCCAACTGTTTCTTTACGCTAAAGAAGGGGTGTGGGTGTCCAACCTACGGGCAGCATGCCATGCAGGATGGCTGTTAATGCGGCCAAAGACAGATTTCAAGGTACAGTGGGACGCTGGCGTAGTTTTTCAGTTCCATCCCTTTAATTAGTTTGAGAACGGTCTATGTGCGCACAGTGTTTTGTGTTGAAGTCCGACAACCACTGCCAGGACATTCTTTGTGGCTGGAGATGTCCCCTTCACACCATTACAGCTCTTTTCATGTCCAAGTTTTGGGTGAGTATATACAGCAGCCTCAGTGTTTTTTATGATCTAGAGAGTAGTCTGTGTTTCCTATGTAATGTATATATGGCAGTCTCATGTCTATGTAATATATACACCAGCCTCAGTGTCTCCTATATAATGATAATGTATATACAGCAGTGTCAGTGTCTTCTTTACAATGTGTATATACAGCAGTCTTGGTGTCTCCTATGTGATGTGTACAGCAGTCTCATATTTGCCATGGGATGTTTATATGACCGTCTCATATCTATGTGATATATACACCAGTCTCAGTGTCTCCTGTATGATGTATTTTCTCATTGTCTCTCATGTGATATATATATATATATATATATATATATATATATATATATATATATATATATATATATATATATATATATACATATACACAGCAGTCTCAGTGTACCCTACCAATACCTCAGTATTGGTGTATTAATTTTTTATGTTTTGAAAACCTATGGGTAAATGAATATTAATTGTGGACAACTTGGGGTTATCTGAAGGTTGCAAGTTATCAAAGCTAGGGGATAACATCACGATCACTAAAGGTCTGACCACTGAGATCCCTACCTATCCTGGGGCATGTGACTACAGCAGTAGTTGATCATGTGCACATCCAATCAATTCCTATGTGTTGGGGTTCCAGCAGTCAGACCAGCAGCAATTGGTAAGTTCCCCTATGCACAGGATAGGGGAAAACTTAACCTCTAGACAACTCCATTAAAGGATTCTTATTTTATAATTTCTATTTAAAAAGAAAGTGGACAACATAAAACAAGTAAGGTGCAAATTCCTATGTAGTAAAATAGCAATCCAAATATAGATGGGGTACAATCTCAGCATATAAAATAACCTTTATTCCTAAACTTGTAGGAGCAACAAAATTCACTCCAAGACACACAAGTTAGGTACTGAAAGCCATCACTATGAGAGGTGAGTAAACACCCTGGTAATGTCGGTTAGCCCAAATAGGCAGGCGCCCAGAGGGGTCGCATATAGTGATGGCCAATAGAATAACAAACACATGAAAAAAAACTAAACAAACATAAAGGAAATTAGTGTTGTTTGTAGGCAAAGGACAGTGGTCCAATTGGCAGAAAAAACACAACATACAAAATAATACCTAAAAAAACAATCAAAGTCCAATGCACTCCATTTGCTGACAGTGGTCAGTCATACAGATATACGCAATGTAATCAATTTTAGGCATTAAAAAAGGAATGGTCTCACCCAATCCCTTTTGATGGAGGGACACGCAGTCTCTAGATCCTGAGTAGTGGATATGTCCGCCATGTACTGGCCCTACCACCTACCAGATATAAAATAACAAAAGACTGCTGCCCCAGACTTCCGTCCTGACAAGGACGGACCACAACTAGGTCTCAAGCTGGACCCCTATGCTGACCCTGATGACATCCCGGCGTCCCGACGCGTTTCGTCACTAAGACTCCTCAGGGGACATGATAGTCTTCAGTCAGGTCCTTGCTGCCAGCCCTCACCAAACCAATGTGTCATTGGTTTGGTGAGGGCTGGCAGCAAGGACCTGACTGAAGACTATCATGTCCCCTGAGGAGTCTTAGTGACGAAACGCGTCGGGACGCCGGGATGTCATCAGGGTCAGCATAGGGGTCCAGCTTGAGACCTAGTTGTGGTCCGTCCTTGTCAGGACGGAAGTCTGGGGCAGCAGTCTTTTGTTATTTTATATCTGGTAGGTGGTAGGGCCAGTACATGGCGGACATATCCACTACTCAGGATCTAGAGACTGCGTGTCCCTCCATCAAAAGGGATTGGGTGAGACCATTCCTTTTTTAATGCCTAAAATTGATTACATTGCGTATATCTGTATGACTGACCACTGTCAGCAAATGGAGTGCATTGGACTTTGATTGTTTTTTTAGGTATTATTTTGTATGTTGTGTTTTTTCTGCCAATTGGACCACTGTCCTTTGCCTACAAACAACACTAATTTCCTTTATGTTTGTTTAGTTTTTTTTCATGTGTTTGTTATTCTATTGGCCATCACTATATGCGACCCCTCTGGGCGCCTGCCTATTTGGGCTAACCGACATTACCAGGGTGTTTACTCACCTCTCATAGTGATGGCTTTCAGTACCTAACTTGTGTGTCTTGGAGTGAATTTTGTTGCTCCTACAAGTTTAGGAATAAAGGTTATTTTATATGCTGAGATTGCAAATTCCTATGTACCTTGACTCTGCCAACCTTGTGATTTATTTTGAGCATTTTCTGCTATATTGTTTTATAGTATGTTTCAATTGTTCAATTCCCCTTTCTCTCTAAAGATCCGGAAAGAGGCCATGCAAACTTTGTGTTCTGCTCCCCCATCAGATGTCCTCAATTGTGAGTGTTGGAATATTCTACATAAAAAGCTCACCTTGGCTCTGGCTGATCCGGACTCCACATTCACAGTAAGAATGTGTAAAAGCAATTAAAGGATTACGGCACCTATCATAGCGGTATGGGAGACGATTGCATCGTAAAAGCCACCAAACATAATAGATTAAATTCTGCCAAACTCACTGATACAAATGGGATTGGCTGACACTCTATTGTGTATAGGGGCATCCAGAATATATATACGACCTATTGGATTTCCAATAGCCAATCCTTTTGTTCTTTGGGACATAAGCCAGATGATTCTGGTAGTGGCTCTCTCTCGGACGCCTGACCAAGCTGATTATTCCTATGCATGGGGAAGTTGGGGAGATAGATCAGACTTTTCATTAACTTTAACTGCTTTTCACTATATACAGTGGGTATGGTAAGTATTCGACCCCTTTAAATTTTTCGCTCATTGTTTCATTGCAGCCATTTGGTAAATTCAAAAAAGTTCTTTTCTTTGTCGCTCTATTGGGAGACCCAGACAATTGGGTGTATAGCTACTGCCTCCGGAGGCCACACAAAGTATTACACTTAAAAGTGTAAGGCCCCTCCCCTTCTGGCTATACACCCCCCGTGGGATCACGGGCTCATCAGTTTTCATGCTTTGTGCGAAGGAGGCACACATACACGCATAGCTCCACTGTTTAGTCAGCAGCAGCTGCTGACTATGTCGGATGGAAGAAAAGAGAGCCCATACTAGGGCCCCCAGCATGCTCCCTTCTCACCCCACTTTTTGTCGGCGGTGTTTGTTAAGGTTGAGGTACCCATTGCGGGTACGGAGGCTGGAGCCCACATGCTGCTTTCCTTCCCCATCCCCCTTCGGGCTCTGGGTGAAGTGGGATCTTACCGGTCTCCAGGCACTGAGGCCGTGCTCCATCCACAGCCCCTGGGGAATCTGCTGGACATGGAGCTGAGTATCGTCAGGGACAGGGCCCTGCTACTTCAAGGTACTCTGTGTCCCCGCACAGACCGCGCACAGTCACACTGCAGCATTGCTGGGTGTGTTAGTGCGCCGGGGACAACAGCGCTGCGCGCTGGTGCCATTCCTATCTACAGCTCTGCTGAGTGGGGACATGCATTTGAAACTGCTGCGCCGGCCGCTGTTCTCAGTTTTTTTCGCTGCGGCGCGGCTGGGACTTGTGGTGCGCCGGGGACTTCCGCGCTGGCCGTGCATATATGACGGCCGCGCTTATTACTCGAGTCCCCGGCTTTTGCGGCCTAGTTTCGGTTCGTTCCCGCCCCCAGGCCTGCCAGTCAGGGGAAGGGCGGGACGCTGTATAGAACATCAGCGCAGAGGGCTGGAGTCTGTTTTACATACTCCAGCCCTCACACTGGGCACAGTAGGACGCCAGTTTCCCGCACTTTGTTTGAGGCACGCCCACGGTCCGCCCCTCTTCACAGGACGCCGGCAGCCATTCCTGTGTGCAGCCTGAGCTGGAGAAGGGGGACTGGGAGACTCAGACACGGGATTCTGGCGACCACACACCCGCTTTTGAGCGGGCGGTAAGCAGCCCTCAAGGGCTGACCCCCACTAGTGCCGAAGTGTACATTTGTATTTTTATGCTTGCATGCTATACATTGCACTGTACGGTCGCTGGTGATTCTCTGCTATACTCCCTCCTAGATTACTCAGAGGAGACAACAGCATGTCGTCCGCAAGAAGCAAAGGTGCCAAGGCACAGGCTTTCTATGCTGCTTGTACCGCATGTGAGACTGCTCTACCGGCAGGTTCCACTGACCCCCATTGTGTGCAGTGCTCGGCCCCTGTGGCACTTGCTCGGCCGGGGCCTCTGCTAGAGGTGACCCAGGGAGAACCACCTGTGAATACTGTCCAGGTGACCGGGACGGAGTTTGCAGTTTTTGCTGACAGATTGTCTGTGACTATGACTAAAATTCTTGAAACATTGCAGTCTAGACCAGTAACTCAGACCATGGGCACTGTTGACTCATTGCTCCCTGGTCCCCCTCAGTTAGAACAGCTTCAGGCTCCGGGGGTGTCACATGCATCCCAGGGTGACGGTTCTGACACGGACGACAGTCCCAGACAGCCTAAGCGGGCTCGCTATGAGCGGCCCTCCACTTCATCACACTGGTCAGGGTCCCAGCAGGACAACTCTCTATATGATGAGGCGGAGGTAGCTGTTCAGGATTCAGATCCTGAGACTGCTCTCAATCTGGATACTCCTGATGGTGACGCCATAGTGAATTATCTTATAGCGTCCATCAATAGAATGTTGGATATTTCTCCCCCAGCTCCTCCAGTGGAGGAGTCAGCTTCACAGCAGGAGAAATTCCATTTCAGGTATCCCAAGCGTAAATTAAGTACTTTTCTGGACCACTCTGACTTTAGAGAGGCAATCCAGAAACACCACGCTTATCCTGAGAAGCGTTTTTCCAAGCGGCTTAAGGATACACGTTATCCTTTTCCCCCTGACGTGGTCAAAAGCTGGACCCAGTGTCCCAAGGTGGATCCTCCAATCTCCAGGCTTGCGGCTAGATCCGTAGTTGCAGTGGAAGATGGGGCGGCACTTAAAGATGCCACTGACAGACAGATGGAGCTCTGGTTGAAATCCATCTATGAGGCTATCGGCGCGTCTTTGGCTCCAGCATTCGCAGCCGTATGGGCACTCCAAGCTATTTCAGCTGGTCTTACACAGATTGACACGGTCACACGTACATCTGCTCCGCAGGTGGCATCCTTAACCTCTCAAATGTCTGCATTTGCGTCTTACGCGATTAATGCTGTCCTAGACTCTACGAGCCGTACGGCAGTGGCGTCCGCCAACTCCGTGGTTTTACGCAGAGCCTTGTGGTTAAGAGAATGGAAGGCAGATTCTGCTTCCAAAAAGTGTTTAACCAGTTTGCCATTTTCTCGTGACCGACTGTTTGGTGAGCGTTTAGATGAAATCATTAAACACTCCAAGGCTAAGGATTCATCCTTACCTCAACCCAGACAAAACAAACCCCAACAAAGGAGGGGACAGTCGGGGTTTCGGTCCTTTCGAGGCTCAGGCAGGTCCCAATTCTCCTCGTCCAAAAGGACTCAAAAGGATCAGAGGAGCTCAGATTCTTGGCGGACTCAGTCACGCCCAAAAAAGACAGCCGGAAGAACCGCTACCAAGGCGGCTTCCTCATGACTTTCAGCCTCCTCTCTCCGCATCCTCGGTCGGTGGCAGGCTCTCCCGCTTTGGCGACATTTGGCTGCCACAGGTCACAGACCGTTGGGTGAGAGACATTCTGTCTCACGGGTACAGGATAGAGTTCAGCTCTCGTCCTCCAACTCGCTTCTTCAGAACTTCTCCACCTCCCGACCGAGCCGATGCTCTGCGACAAGCTGTGTCCACTCTAAAGGCGGAAGGAGTGGTGACCCCCGTTCCTCTTCAGGAACAAGGTCACGGTTTTTTACTCCAATTTGTTTGTGGTGCCAAAAAAGGACGGGTCGTTCCGTCCCGTTCTGGATCTAAAACTGCTCAACAAGCACGTACAAACCAGACGGTTCCGGATGGAATCCCTCCGCTCCGTCATCGCCTCAGTGTCTCAAGGAGATTTCCTAGCATCTATAGACATCAAGGATGCTTATCTCCACGTGCCGATTGCTCCACAGCACCAGCGTTTTCTACGCTTCGTTATAGGAGACGAACTCCTTCAGTTCGTAGCTCTGCCCTTCGGGCTGACGACAGCCCCACGAGTCTTCACCAAGGTCATGGCAGCAGTAGTAGCAGTCCTGCACTCTCAAGGTCACTCTGTGATCCCGTATTTGGACGATCTACTGGTCAAGGCACCCTCTCAAGAGGCATGCCAACACAGCCTGAACGTTGCGCTAGAGACTCTCCAGAGTTTCGGGTGGATCATCAACTTTTCAAAGTCAAATCTAACCCCGACCCAATCGCTAACATATCTTGGCATGGAGTTTCATACTCGCTCAGCGATAGTGAAGCTTCCGCTGGACAAACAGCGTTCACTACAGACAGGGGTGCAATCTCTCCTTCAAGGCCAGTCGCACCCCTTGAGACGCCTCATGCACTTCCTAGGGAAGATGGTAGCGGCAATGGAAGCAGTCCCTTTCGCGCAGTTTCATCTGCGTCCACTACAATGGGACATTCTCCGCCAATGGGACAGGAAGTCGACGTCCCTCGACAGAGACGTCTCCCTTTCTCAGGCGGCCAAGGAATCTCTTCGGTGGTGGCTTCTTCCCACCGCATTGTCGAAAGGAAAGTCCTTCCTACCCCCATCCTGGGCAGTAGTCACGACAGACGCGAGTCTATCGGGGTGGGGAGCAGTGTTTCCACCACAGGGCTCAAGGTACGTGGACTCAGAAAGAGTCCACCCTTCAGATCAATGTTCTGGAAATCAGAGCAGTGTATCTTGCCCTACAAGCCTTCCAGCAGTGGCTGGAAGGCAAGCAGATCCGAATTCAGTCGGACAACTCCACAGCGGTGGCATACATCAACCACCAAGGCGGAACACGCAGTCGGCAAGCCTTCCAGGAAGTCCGGCGGATTCTGACGTGGGTGGATGACACGGCATCCACCATATCCGCAGTTCACATCCCAGGCGTGGAAACTGGGAAGCAGACTTCCTCAGTCGCCAGGGTATGGACGCAGGGGAATGGTCCCTTCACCCGGACGTGTTTCGGGAGATCTGTCGCCGCTGGGGGATGCCGGACGTCGACCTGATGGCGTCACGGCACAACCACAAGGTTCCGGTTTTCATGGCACGGTCTCACGATCACCGAGCTCTGGCGGCAGACGCCCTAGTTCAAGATTGGTCGCAGTTCCGGCTACCTTATGTGTTCCCACCTCTGGCATTGTTACCCAGAGTGCTGCGCAAGATAAGGGCCGACTGCCGCCGCGCCATCCTCGTCGCTCCAGACTGGCCGAGGAGGTCGTGGTACCCAGATCTGTGGCACCTCACGGTAGGCCAACCGTGGGCACTACCAGACCGACCAGACTTGCTGTCTCAAGGGCCGTTTTTCCATCTGAATTCTGCGGTCCTGAACCTGACTGTGTGGCCATTGAGTCCTGGATCCTAGCGTCTTCAGGATTATCTCGAAAAGTTATTGCCACCATGAGACAGGCTAGAAACCATCCTCCGCCAAGATCTACCACAGGACGTGGAAGATATTCTTATCTTGGTGCTCTGCTCAGGGAGTTTCTCCCTGGCCTTTTGCATTGCCTACTTTTCTTTCCTTCCTGCAATCCGGGTTGGAAAAAGGTTTGTCGCTCAGCTCCCTTAAAGGACAAGTCTCAGCGCTATCTGTATTTTTTCAGAAACGCCTAGCACGACTTCCTCAGGTACGCACGTTCCTGCAAGGAGTTTGTCATATCGTCCCTCCTTACAAGCGACCGTTAGAGCCCTGGGATCTGAACAGGGTTCTAATTGCTCTCCAGAAGCCGCCTTTCGAGCCTATGAAGGATGTTTCCCTTTCTCGTCTTTCACAGAAAGTGGCCTTTCTAGTGGCGGTCACGTCTCTTCGGAGAGTGTCCGAGCTAGCGGCACTGTCATGCAAATCTCCCTTCCTGGTTTTTCACCAGGACAAGGTGGTTCTGCGTCCGATTCCGGAGTTTCTCCCTAAGGTGGTATCCCCCTTTCATCTCCATGAGGATATCACCTTGCCTTCCTTGTGTCCTCATCCAGTTCATCAATTTGAAAAAGGTTTGCATTTGTTGGATCTGGTCAGAGCACTCAGGATCTACATTTCCCGCACGGCGCCCTTGCGCCGCTCGGATGCACTCTTTGTCCTTGTCGCTGGTCAGCGTAAAGGATCGCAAGCTTCCAAATCCACACTGCCTCGGTGGATCAAGGAACCAATTCTTGAAACCTACCGTTCTGCTAGGCTTCCGGTTCCCTCAGGGCTGAAGGCCCATTCTACCAGAGCCGTGGGTGCGTCCTGGGCATTACGGCACCAGGCTACGGCTCAGCAGGTGTGCCAGGCCGCTACCTGGTCGAGTCTGCACACTTTTACCAAGCATTATCAGGTGCATACCTATGCTTCGGCGGATGCCAGCATAGGCAGATGAGTCCTTCAGGCGGCGGTTGCCCACCTGTAGGAAGGGGCCGTTTTACGGCTCTATTACGAGGTATTATTTTACCCACCCAGGGATTGCTTTTGGACATCCCAATTGTCTGGGTCTCCCAATAGAGCGACAAAGAAGAAGGGAATTTTGTTTACTTACCGTAAATTCCTTTTCTTCTAGCTCTAATTGGGAGACCCAGCACCCGCCCTGTTTTCTTAGGGATTTTTGTTTTTTTCGGGTACACATGTTGTTCATGTTGAATGGTTTCAGTTCTCCGATGTTTCTTCGGATTGAATTTGTCTTTAAACCTGTTATTGGCTTTCCTCCTTCTTGCTTTTGCACTAAAACTGATGAGCCCGTGATCCCACGGGGGGTGTATAGCCAGAAGGGGAGGGGCCTTACACTTTTAAGTGTAATACTTTGTGTGGCCTCCGGAGGCAGTAGCTATACACCCAATTGTCTGGGTCTCCCAATTAGAGCTAGAAGAAAAGGAATTTACGGTAAGTAAACAAAATTCCCTTCTTTTTTTCCATTAATGTACACTCTGCACCCCATCTTGATAGAAAAAAACAGAAATGTAGACATTTTTGCAAATTTATTAAACAAGAAAAACTGAAATATTACATGGTCATAAGTATTCAGACCCTTTGCTTAGTATTGCGTAGAAGCACCCTTTTGAGCTAGTACAGTCATGAGTCTTCTTGGGAATGATGCAACAAGTTTTTCACACCTGGATTTGGGGATCCTCTGCCATTCTTCCTTGCAGATCCTCTCCAGTTTCATCAGGTTGGATGGTGAACGTTGGTGGACAGCCATTTTCAGGTCTCTCCAGAGATGCTCAATTGGGTTTAGGTCAGGGCTCTACCTGGACCAGTCAAGAATGGTCATAGAGTTGTTCTGAAGCCACTCCTTTGTTATTTTAGATGTGTGCTTAGGGTCATTGTCTTGTTGGAAGGTGAACCTTCGGCCAACTCTGAGGTCCAAAGCACCCTGGAAGAAGTTTTCTTCCAGGATAGCTCTGTATTTTGTCGCATTCATTTTTCCTTCAATTGCAAGCAGTCGTCCTGTCCCTACAGCTGAACCCCCCCCCCCCCTAGCATGATGCTGCCACCACCATGTTTCACTGTTGGGATTGTATTGGGCAGGGATGAGTAGTGCCTGGTTTTCTCCACACATACCGCTTAGAATTATCACCAAAAAGTTCTATCTTCATCTCATCAGACCAGATAATCTTATTTCTCATAGTCTGGGAGTCCTCCTTGTGTTTTTTGCAAACTCTATGCGGGCTTTCATATGTCTTGCACTGAGGAGAGGCTTCCGTTGGGCCAGTCTGCCATAAAGGCCTGACTGGTGGAGGGCTGCAGTGATAGTCGACTTTGTGGAACTTCCTTTCATCTCTCTACTACATCTCTGGAGCTCAGCCACAGTGATCTTGGAGTTCTTCTTTACCTCTCTCACTAAGGCTCATCTCCCACGATTGCTCAGTTTGGCTGGACAGCCAGGTCTAGTTAAAGTGGTCCCAAACTTCTTCCATTTAAGGATTATGGAGGCCGCTGTGCTCTTAGGAACCTTGAATACTGCAGAAATTCTTTTTTACCCTTGGCCAGATCTGTGCCTTGCCACAATTTTGTCTCTGAGCTCCTTGGACAGTTCCTTTGACCTCATGATTCTCATTTGGTCTGACATGCACTGTGAGCTGTGAGGTCTTATATAGACAGGTGTGTGCCTTTCCAAATCAAGTCCTATCAGTTTAATTAAACACAGATGGACTCCAGTGAAGGAGTAGAATCATCTCAAGGAGGATCACAAGGAAATAGACAGCATGGGGCTTAAATATGAGTGTCTGAGCAAAGGGTTTGAATACTTATGACCGTGTGATATTTCAGTTTTTCTTGTTTAATAAATTTGCAAAAGTTTCTACATTTCAGTTTTTTGTCAATATGGGGTGCAGTGTACATTAATGAGAAACAAAAAGAACTTTTTTGAATTTACTAACTGGCTGTAATGAAACAAAGAGTGAAAAATTTAAACGGCTCTGAATACTTTTTGTACCCACTGTAGTTTTGTACCCACTGTAGTCACACTTTATTCTATCGACTTTTGGTATTTTAGTCATCTATACCCATACCAAAACAATCTTCTTATGTATCTGTGTGTATTTTACCTTTGAGAGGTAGATCATTTAAAGTTCCTGCTCTGTAATTTATTTCAAGTAACGGATCTCTTGATTGTTTTCAGGAAAGAATTTTGCGCTTTTATGCTAAAACATTTTCTTCATCTCCTTTGAATATGGCACGAGAAGTCTACACAAGCTTGGGTATGTGTTCTGTCTCCTGTACTGCAGTGTTACCTACCAAAAACAAACATGTTCACAATATAAAGGCTTGTGCCGCTAGCCAAAACTGTGTGTACTACGATGTCACAAGGAAATTCAGTTTTGCATTTACTTCATCAGAGGAGCGCAGAGGTAATAAATCTGGCCAGAATCGAATGTTCAGGCCAGCTTCAGAGCATGCATCAGAGAAGCGCACAGGCACTATGTCTGGCCAGAATCCAGTGTTCAGCCCATCTTCAGCTCATGCATTAGAGGAGCGCAAAGGCACTAACTCTAGCCAGAATCCAATGTTCAGGTCAGCTTCAACGCATACATCAGAGGAGCCCTGAGGCACTCACTCTGGCCAGAATCCAGTGTTCAGGCCAGCTTCAGAGCATGCATCAGAGGAGCGCAGAGGCACTAAATTTGGCCACAATCCAGTGTCCAGGCCAGCTTCAGCGCATGCATCAGAGGAGCACGGAGGCACTAAGTCTGGCCAGAATCAATTGTTTAGGCCAGCTTCAGCGCATGCATCAGAGGAGCGCAGACGCACTAAGTTTGGCCAGAATCCAGTGTTCAGCCCAGCTTCAGCACATGCATCAGAGGAGCTCAGAGGCACTAAGTCTGGCCAGAATCCAGTGTTCAGGCCAGCTTCAGCACATACATCAGAGGAGCGCAGAGGCACTAAGTCTGTCCAGAATCAATTGTTTAGGCCAGCTTCAGCATAGAGCCTGCAAGCTCTGTTGGAAAGAGGTTGTAAGCACTGTACTTCATGCCTAGGAGACAAGTCAAAACTGAAATTGCAGCATTGGCTGGTAATCTAGGCACTTAGCTGCATACAACAAAATAAAAAATTCCTACATGCTTCAGACAGGAGACAATTTTTAATAAGTAATTTGCACACTTTACAAGCACTTTACAATTTTAACCAGTCATGATACTGAGAATAACCCTTTAAGGGGGCTCTAAGCTGCCATTTGTCTTTACATTCCACAAACTGATGATATTGAGCTGACTCTTGATTCTACCCTAGTCTACACAGTAAAACTAGAAAGTAACCTGCAGCAAATGAAAATGTTTATCACATGTACTCCAGTGGCTGGTATGAAAAGTGGAAGCTTTCTATTTCTTTTTTTAATATGCATGGTTACATAAAGAAAAAATCACTACCAAGAATGTAACACAAAAATATTTATAATGAATCATACATTCATTTTAAGAAATGCATTCTCTTGTTTATTTCAGCCAAACATTTAGAATCATCCTTTGTTTTAAATCACAAACCAATATTATTAACTGGTCTTGATATTAACAATCCCGAAGTTGTGCGAACATTGAAAAAGGTAAAGTTCTATACTATCTCCTTTATGTTATATATTCATCTTTGCATTTTTCAGTTAATTCACAATTATAATCTTTTTCTTTAGATTCGCCTATTGAATGATTACCAGAAGGAAGTGCCATCTTTTTGGATTAGACATCCTGAAAAGTATGTGCTATTCTCCTTATGATATAGTAAATAATAAGAAAAATACGTATGAAGAAGAGCGTTGTTCTGAATGAAGAAGAGCGTTGTTCTGAGCACTGTTTCTTTATTACAGAATTCTGTATCTTCAGCTTTGTTTACACACTATTTGCATTTTTTAAACCTAAGGCTGTCTGCCAAGGATATGTTTTTGGTTATTGTTTTTTGACGCTGCATATTTTGCTGTGTTAAAAACGCCACATCTTACCCCTCCAGCAAAATGAATGGGATTTATAGAAATCTCCCGCCCACTGTGCTTCGTTTTTACTCAGCATAATCTGACCTGCGGTGCGTGTTTCAAATCCACAGAATGGCAATCTATCCTGCGAGTATGCTGGAGTTTATGTACGGATTCGTCTCATAGACTTGCATTATATGCAGAACATTTGCGAGTAAAAATGAACATTTCCGCTGCAGAAACACATCAAAAACACATGTGATCTGCACATGAGTATGTCAATAAAGTTTTATCAAAGCCAGATACCAAGATGTATCAAGATCAAAGCAGGTTAGTTTAAAACATGACACACTTAAAGGGAACCTGTCACCAGATTTGGGGCCTATAAGCTGCGGCCACCACCAGTGGGCTCTTATACAGTGTGTCCACCCATATCCTGTCCACTACCATTAACTTGAGAATGGTGGCAGCTATAGGCATAGAAGTTGTGTCTAGGTATAGTAAAGTAGCCATGCGCTACGCAATGAAACCACCTATTGTCCACCTAGTGGAAAACAACGGAGTTAGCATTTTTATCTTGAAAACGGAATGATATAAAGAAAAAAGGTGAATTAAAAAAATTGTAGGGCATCATCAATTCAATACGAATCGACACCTTGCATACAGAAATGCTATGATATGAAACCCATGATCCCCCCCCCAAAACATTGAATGCTGGTCACGCATATGGCGCTCATTTAACTTTTGATGCTCAAAGTGGCCACTGTCAGCTGCAATACACATCTGGACTCTGTACAGCATACTGTATCTTGCTGCACGTTGTGCAATATGGTAGGTGACACGTTTGCAGAAGCATCTGTGATACGTCATCGTAAGTCCTGCAATGTTGGTGGAGGGGGTCGCATACACCTGCTGTTTGATGTGACCTCACAGAAAGAAGTCCAATGGGGTCAGGTCAGGTGAGTGTAGAGGCCACTCCACACAGCCACCATACCCAATACTTGTAGGAAGGTCTCCATGAGGTACCTCTTCATGTCCACAGCCTTGTGAGTTTTACACGTTCTAATCATAGCATTTCTGTATGCAAGGTGTCGATTCGTATTAAATTGATGATGCCCTACAACTTTGTAATTCACTTTTTTTCTCTATCTCGTTCCATTTTCAAGATAAAAATGCTAACTCCGTTGTTTTCCACCAGGTGGCGCAATAGGTGGTTTCATTGCTAAGCACATGGCTACTTTACTTTACGTAGACACCAATTCTATGCCTAAAGCTGCCGCCGTTCTTAAGTTAATGGTGGTGGACAGGATATGAGTGGACACACTGTATACAGTATTCTAACATGCTGTATATAAGAGCCCAGGCCGCTGTGTAGAACGTAAAAAACATTTTATAATACTTACCTAAACTGTCGGTGCGGAGCAGATGGGTCAGATGGGTGTCTCCGTTCTCCGGGTGCGGCGCCTCCTCTTTCGGCCATCTTTGTCCTCCTTCTTCTGAAGCCAGTGTGAATAACGCTCCGACGTCATCATCAATAGCCGTCCATCTGCTCCGCACCGACCATTTAGGTAAGTATTATTATAAAGTATTTTTTATGTTCCACACAGCGGCCTGTGCTCTTATATACAGCATGTTAGAATACTGTATACAGTGTGTCCACTCATATCCCATTCTATGTGATCATATATGTCTCTTGCTGTCCAAATACTAAGCACCATTTTTCTCTAGGTATATGGAAGAAATTGTAGAAAGCACATTGTCTCTTCTATCAGTAACTCAGGAATCAAGCTCACAAATGCTCCTTGATCCAGTTTTCTACTTGTCAATGATCGATACCAAGGCTGTGTGGTTCAAGAAATGGATGGTAAATTATAATCATGTGGCCCCACTGTATTCAGTCTCCAACCAGCACATTGGATAAGAGGTTATATATTACTAAGTAGCCATTCTTCATTACTAGTGGACAAAATGGATGTGGATGGTTATTCTAATTGAGAGCATGTTTATGAAGAGCTAACTGTTGCTCCACTAAGTATCTTTACTTTTGTAATATAAAGTAAAGATATGTCTGTAAACACACTGTACTACTGATTACATTGATACCTGGGGTGAAGAAATCTGCTTTGTGGTTTTTCTGTAATAAGTATTTGAAGTTTTCTACTAATTAGGTCTTCCCCTCCCTGTCTGTGATTCCCCAGCTCCTGTGCCTGCCTCCAGTCTGTGAATGACAGGTCACTGATAACATTTCAAACAAAGGAGGCAGGTAATTCACACACCAGAGGCAGGAAGAATGTATGGGGAATCATAGGCAGGGAGGAGAAATCCCATGCTCTATGCACCGAAATCTAATTAGCAGATTAAAGAAGAACCGCAAAGCAGATTTGTGCACCAAACTTATCAATTTAATCAGAATTACAGCCATAGTTACATAGTTACTAAGGTTGAAAAAAGACCTAGGTCCATCTAGTTCAACCTTCATGTATTTACTTTACACTACAAAATCATGCTGACAGGTTCTTTTTAATGGCAATAACACAACACCCTGGAGCAATAGGGTGCAAGAGAGCTCATTCTGGCTCTCACAGAGTTGCAATTAGAGCTTGTGATATAACTTCTGACTTCTGTCCAGTCAGAAGTTATGGGCACAAGGTGGCGCTCCAGGACCGGAGCGGTATCAGTAAAAGGTGAAGGTGCTGGAGAATGAGTAAATTACTGGGGGCAGGGACCATGTATTAAAGGCACCACTCCAATTCTTAATAGAACAAAACACTAGAGTGGTGCTTTAAAGAAACATCTCCTAAAGCTGTATTCAGTACAATAGCAAAAATTCTTGTTATTTATTATATTTTACATATATATTTTTGATTTTATTATGTAAGCTAATATAAAATATTATTTTAATGTAATAAATGTGAAAATAGTATATTATTACATTGTTATATCTGCTGTATATGGTTAAGGTTGTAGTGGGTAAAGGTAGAGTGAACACACCCTAGGGGGTCGCATGACCATATTTTGTCTCATCTGAGAAAATCAGTCCGATTATGCTATAGGACTCTGATGAGAGTGTGATCCGATTTTCTTGGATGTGGAGGAGATGTGGAAAAAAAATTCTCCGTCTTCTTCATTTTGTCAGTCTGTGAAAATCGGGCTGCACTCAGATGTCATCCGAGTGCGGTCTGATTTATTTTTCATGAACCTATTGACTTTCATGGCTGAGTACTATCTGATTTACAGGTTTGATTTTTTTTCTTGGACAGTCTCGATCTGGGGAAAAAATTAGGACTTTCGCACGGTCCCATAGAATAACAACGGTCCAAGTGCAATCTGAAGTTTTGTCAGATCTGAGTTGGACCGAAAATGCAGTTGTGTGCACAAACCCTTATTGTGTCTAATTATACAGCAATAAAGGGTCACATCGCTACGTAATTTGGTAGATTTGCCTTCTAAGAGTCTTCTAAAGCTACATAACAAGCCTTGTA
The DNA here is from genome assembly GCF_048569485.1 of Anomaloglossus baeobatrachus. Lineage (NCBI taxonomy): Eukaryota > Metazoa > Chordata > Amphibia > Anura > Aromobatidae > Anomaloglossus > Anomaloglossus baeobatrachus. Next base: position 396,431,256 of record NC_134354.1, on the reverse strand, counting down.
AGAAATCCATATTATACTGACAGGAAAATCTCATGTTTAACAACACGATGAAAACGAATGACTAAAATACTTCTGTTTACTCCTGTAAATATGTTTTTCACACTGTTTTATCTTCTCCTGTCATCTCTGCTGTTTCCCCTCCAGCACGCCTATTACAGCAGGACTGTGGTGTTGCGTCTTCTTGAGAAAAAATACAAATCTTTGGTGAGTATTCATTTACCTACTTGTTAAACTACCACCCAGCTGATAATGTTCTGCAGTCCGTGGTCACATAGCAGACTACAGATCACTGTCAGGGGGAATAGAGCGTTTGTAGTTATTACTGTGTGGAATTCTACTGAATGAAATTGGCTCCTTTACGCTATGTTCCCACGATGAGATTTTGGGGAGTTTTTGATCTTGCAGAATTTCTGCACCTGTTACTTGCATTTTCCTTTTTTTTTTTTGTTTTGTTTTTTTTTAACATCTATTTTTATTGCGTTTTTTTTGTCTCTTGTAGTACTATACTTTAAATAAAGCTGCTTTTATTTTGATAATTTCTGGTATTTGGCTTCAACAACATTGTATTGATATACTTAGGTGTGGATCACATGTGTTTTTGATACGTTTCCGCCTCAGAAATGCACTAAAAAAGCATTTTCCTTTTTTATCTGTTGATTTTGCAAGTCTTTGAAAAATGTGCACATAAAACTCAGTGTACCCATAAGGGCACTTTCACATTGCGTTTTCACCTATGTTCACTGGTCCCGTCGGGGCATCTGTCCGAACACCCTCCCTCCCCCCCCCCGCATACGCCGAAGGGGCTAATGACTATAATGGAGCAGACGGAGTCAGCATGTGCTCTGTCTTGCTCCATTAGTAGTACACCGTAGTAGACTACGTTCAGGTATCCCCCTGCATTAAACGTATTATCCCAAAAATGGAGCAAGACCGAGCACACGCTGACAAAATCTGCTCCATTATTGTCAATGGCCCCTTTGGCGTATGCGTCCGAAACACGTTTTGCAGGGGGGGGGTTAGGACGGATGCCCTGATGGGATCAGTGAACCTAGGTGAAAACGCAATGTGAAAGGGGCCTAAGAGAAATTGACATGTTGTGCATCTGAATCACGCACCGCAGGTCAGTTTATGCTGAATAAAACTGAAATACAGCCGGCAGGGGATTTCAATAAATCCATCAACTTTGCTGGAACTGTAAGATGCTGCATTTTTGACAAAGCGAAAGTACACAGCATCAAAAATTCACCAAAAGCTCATCATGGGAATGTAGCCTAAGGGTTTGTTATCAAAAGATCTTTTGGACAAGTTCTGCCCGGAACACACCTGAAAAAGCACTAAAAATGGCACAAAGAATGAACATATGCTTTGCAATGACAAAACGACTTGATGTACATCTGTTCCTTCTTTTGTAACTTCTTTTAACCGCTTCAGGCTTTAAAAGTCTTGAAGTGGCAAACAGAAGTGCCCTGAACACTCTTCTGGCTGCTTCCATTAGGTTATACAGTGTGTCCACCCATATCCTGTCCACTGCCATTAACTTTAGAACGGCGGCAGCTATAGGCATAGAAGTGGTGTCTAGGTATAGTAAAGTAGCCATGCGCTACGCAATGAAACCACCTATAGCGCCACCTGGTGGAAAACAATGGAGTTAGCATTTTTATCTTGAAAACGGAACGAGATAGAGAAAAAAAGTGAATTAAAAAATTGTAGGGCATCATCAATTCAATACGAATCGACACCTTGCATACAGAAATGCTATGATATGAAACCCATAACCCCCCCCCCCCGTAAAACATTGAATGCTGGTCACGCATATAGCGCTCATTTCACTTTGATGCTCAAAGTGGCCACTGTCAGCTGCAATGCACATCTGGACTCTGGACAGCATACTGTATCTTGCTGCACGTTGTGCAATATGGTAGATGACGCGTTTGCACAAGCATCTGTGATACGTCGTCGTAGGTCCTGCAATGTTGGATGGGTTGCATACAACTGCTGTTTGATGTGACCTCACAGAAAGAAGTCCAAAGGGATCAGGTCACTCCACGAGCCACCATACTCAATGACTTGTAGGAAGGTCTCCATGAGGTATTGCTTCACGTCCACTACTTTGTGATTTCTACACGTTCTAATCATAGCAGGGTGGATTTGATTTAAATCTAACTGATTTAAATCACGATTTAAATCACTAGTCAGTAAGGCTTGATTTAAATCAGTGATTTAAATCAAAGTTTCTACCTAAACTAGTTCTTGCTACTTTAACATGCAAGTAGATGAAGATTTTTGAATCACTTTTTATATTACTTTTTTCTCCCCAGTTTAATGGGTTAATCATTCATATTTGGACACCACTGTTCTGTTGTACTTAGGAAGGAGAAAAATAATCCTGACCTTAATAACAATTTAAATAGATTTATTCAACTGAAACAATAACAACATTACAGCATAAGTTATTTGCTTAAGCAAACATCCATGCTTAACTAATTTAGCTAAACAAAATATATATATATTTTAAGAAACTTAGACTGTCAGCCCAGCCGACACATGAAAAACTTAAATACTACTGTCCCTGCTGTCCTCTGTAGCTCACTTGTCGTCATCTTCATCATCATCTTCTTCTTTGTTCCTATTCATAATCTGGAAAAGAAAAACAAGCTTTCCTGCTTTATTGGGTCCCAACCGATTTCTCAATTTAGAATGAATGAGTCCAAAGGAAGAGAATATTCTTTCAACGCCTGCAGAAGAAGCTACTGCTGTTAAAAGTGAAATCATTACTTGAACAGTCTCTAAATCCAAGCGCTTAAGTGACTTCCACCAGTTTACTGATGTGACCTTTCTTAAAATATCTTCAGCAAACATATATTTCTTGAATGGTTCCCCCTTAGCTCTGAAGTTTATTATAGTTGGCATTAAAGATGGATGATTGCTGGATACCCATGTCATAGCTAACTCCTCTTCCTCAGCACTTAGGTTTTGACCCTGATATTGGATATTGACAATATTTGCCAAAAAATGAGCTGGAGTCAGCGCTTGTCCCATTCGTTTGTTTACTGCTTGTAATTTAATTCTGTCCATGTGTAGTTCTGTTTTTAAGTGTTCACTCAGTTCCTTCCAAATTTCAACAGCATCCGCAATAAAACAGCTATTTTTCTGTATTTTGTTTAAAGCTTGAGAGATGGGTTTCAGGAAGCTCAGAATATGTTCAACATTTCTCTTAAGCCCAATGTTGAGGATTTTGGCCGTGACAGTGCCATCTCTTTTATCTCGATTTTCTTCACAAAGTGTCATCAGAATAGGCCAGTTTTTGATATACTGCTCAAAACAGTCCACCACAGAGTTACATCTAACATCTTGTGGGAGCATTAGCTTGGTTCCACCCATCCTTTTCAGAGCTGCTGCAGCAAAATGATTATTACGGAAGTATTTAGCAATTTCAACAACATTGGCCTTTATTTCTGGAACACTTAAGTCTTTGGCTAAGAGGTGCAGCAAATGAGCACTGCAACCATATGTTATTTGCAGCTTTGTATTCCCTCCCTGCTCTTCTAAATCTCTTCTCATCTTGGATACGTTTGCAGCATTGTCAGTGACCAAACTGCGTACTAGACATTTGAATTTTTGTTCACATGTCGTTATAGCTTTTATTGACACTTCTTGTAAGTATTCTGCTGTGTGTGCATTTCCTGACGTATCAGTTGTTTGTGCAAGGAAAACTTTTACCTTCTTCTGTTGTTATACAAGCACATACAATAGGATCATTGTGGACATTACTCCACCCATCAATACTTAGGTTAACAATTTTACCCTCCAGAGCTGTTGCACATTGCTCCATTTCTCTGTCATACACTTGATCCAGCAGTTTCCCTGCAACATCAGCTCTGCTGGGTGGACTGTATCCTGGTCTCAGTGACTGAACCATATTAATGAAATGTGGGGTCTCAGTCAGACGGAAAGAAGAGTTCGTTGCATAAATAAACTGGGCAATTTTTTTCATCAATCAACTCTTTTTCTAATCTGCTAGTTCTTATCACAAACCTATCTATGGTGGTTCCAGGAGGTAAAGGTTTTTTTCTTCCTTTTGGGTGATGGTGATATGTGGCTGTGGGTGTCTGATGATGATGCTGCTGCTAATGAAGCACTATCCTGGATGGATAACTCTGAAACTGTAGAACAGGATGATGGTGATCTTGGAGGTGGATAGTTTCCAAAATCCATGAATTCCCCTAAACAAAAAAAGTCAATGTTGTTATTTTATTGTTTATTATACAATTTCTGCTTATTGTACACAACACATCACTGCCCCTGCCCCAAAAGGAATATTTGTTTTTCTTCATAACTGTACCAAATGACAGTAACATGCAGTAATAATAAGAAATATAATTATTCTCACACATGACAGTTCAGTCTTTAGAAATAGGATTCAATAAAAATGTTTACCAACCTGAGGATCCTGCCTGTTCAGAAGTGTTTCTTTGGTCATCTTCATCACCGCACTTCTCATGATGTTGCCTCATTCGCGCCACCAGGCCTTGCATCTCTTTGTTGCATCGTTTGCATTTTGCACGCATGCCTGCCTTACCGATAGGCGAAGGAGCTTCATTAAAATATTCCCAAACTGGGTCTCTTTTACGGCCTGCTGCCATTATAAGGAAAGAATGTAATAAACCTCAGATCGTGCACACAAACAGATCCAGACTTGTCTGTCTGTGGCTATGCTGCAGTATTGTGCTCAAAGTTTCACTTTCATTTTCTTGTCTGCTTGCCCTTCCTCCTCCTCACACTTAGATTCACATTCTTCTTGTGTTGTGCAGATCTATTCCACTCCAAACAATCAGAAACATATTGTCTAACTTCTTGGACTTGGCACTGAAGGGGTTGATTCTGTATTCATAGGTTTGTAGAACAATAGGATTAAGGTCTTTTTCTCAACTCTGTTCATGTTGTAATATTTTTGCCGTGAAGAAGAGGCTGAGACCTCTGCGGAGTCAAATTCAGTTTTGAGAACTGCGTAAGTAAAGCGAGCGTCTGTGATAATATAGGAGAGAAACTGCCCACTAATCCTACAGAAACCTCTGGAAGAGCATGGCATTGTAAATGTTACACATATACAGCCTTTATTCTACTGAGTTAAACAACTCAGCTTTATCTCATGATGGAAGAACCTTTGGATGGTAAAATATTTTCCTCAAAAAGCAGTTTATTGAAAAAAATCCGATTTAAATCAAAAAAATCCGATTTAAATCAAAAAAATCCGATTTTTTTTTTTTAATTTTTTTAAAAAAAACATTGATTTTTATCCACCCTGAATCATAGCATTTCTGTATGCAAGGTGTCGATTCGTATTGAGTTGATGATGCCCTACAGCTTTGTAATTCACTTTTTTTCTCTATCTTGTTCCGTTTTCAAGATAAAAATGCTAACTCCGTTGTTTTCCACCAGGTGGCGCAATAGGTGGTTTCATTGCATAGCGCATGGCTACTTAAAGCTGGGTTCACACATAGCGACAGCGACAACGACGTCGCTGTTACGTCACCATTTTCTGTGACGTAGCAGCGACCTTGTATGTCGCTGTTATGATCGCTGCTTAGCTGTCAAACACAGCGACGCAGCAGCGATCATAACGTCGCTACATGTGCAGAGAGCAGGGAGCCGCGCACACTGCTTAGCGTGGCTCCCTGCTCTCCTAGCTACAGTACACATCGGGTTAATTACACGATGTGTACTGCAGCTACATGTGCAGAGAGCAGGGAGCTGCGCACACTGCTTAGCGCTGGCTCCCTGCACTCCTAGCTACAGTACACATCGGGTTAATTAACCCGATGTGTACTGCAGCTACATGTGCAGAGAGCAGGGAGCCAGCACTGGCAGCGAGAGCGGCGGACGCTAGTAACGAAGGTAAATATCGGGTAACCACCTTGGTTACCCGATGTTTACCCTGGTTACAGCTTACCGCAGCTGCCAGACTGCCAGATGCCAGCTCCTGCTCTCTGCTCGCTTCATTTCGTTGCTCTCTCGCTGTCACACACACCGATCTGTGCGTCACATTGGGAGAGCAACAATAAAAAAAACGAACCAGGGCTGTGTGTAACGAGCAGCGATCTCACAGCAGGGGCCAGATTGCTGCTCAGTGTCACACACAGCGAGATCGCTAATGAGGTCACTGCTGCGTCACAAAAGCCGTGACTCAGCAGCGATCTCGCTGTGTGTGAAGCACCCCTTACTATACCTAGACACCACTTCTATGCCTACAGCTGCCACCTTTCTCAAGTTAATGGATGTGGACAAGATATGGGTGTACACACTGTATATGTAATAAAAATAAAGCCACCACTACAAAATATGTCCGACAAGACGTCAGGAAAGACGCTTCAAGGAAAACACTGTGGAGGATTCCCTGGAACATTTTCTGCAGTAGAAACAATGCGGATACGCCGGCGTCTAAAATATACTCTTAGGAGTTTTTGGGACTGTTCACATGGAACTTTTTTATAGTAGATCCACTTAAAAAAACAACTTGTGTCAACATACTCTTCCTTACGCTATGTTCAAATGTTCATTCCAAAAAGACTGAGAAAACTCTTCCTATACTTTTTATATTTATTTTACTAAAAAAAAAACCCTTCTCCTTAGCTGGTAGTGTACTCCATGGAGAGCGATAAACCCTGAAATTGTGCTTTCTTCCAGATAATTGCAGCCATTGAGCAGTGCTTTGCTTACTTTGAATCCTCACAGTCAGGAGCTGATGAAAACACTAAAACGTCATCTTCCCAGCCGTATCCTGGTCAGTATAATAAGTATACATGTTTTTCTTTGTTTGTCCTCCTGATTGAGTAGATGGAACATGTGATGGGTCTTTTTAGCCAATGTGCACACGTTGAGTATTTGGTGAGTTTTTTTTACCTCATTATGTGTAAGGCCACATGCACTTTTGCTCAGTATTTGTGAGGCCACATGCACATGTTGAGTATTTGATGAGTTTTTTTACCTCAGTATTTGTAATGCCACATGTACACATTGGGTATTTGGTAAGATTTTTACCCCAATATTAGTAAGGCTACATGCACACGTTTGGTATTTGGTGAGTTTTTTACCTCAGTATTTGTAAGGCCACATGCACATGTTGGGTATTTGATAAGATTTTTACCTCAATATTAGTAAGGCCACGTGCACACGTTGAATATTTGGTGAGTTTTTTACCTCAGTATTTTAAGTGAAAACCAGGAGTGGGTGATAAATACAGAAGTGGTGCTCGTGTTCCTATTATGCTTTTCCTTTGGTTGTTCCTCTCCTGGCTTTAGCTTACAAATACTGAGGTAAAAAAAGTCACCAAGTATTCAATGTGGGCATATGGTCTTAAGGCCGCTTTACACGCAACGACATCGCTAACGAGATGTCGGGGTCACAGAATTCGTGACGCACATCCGGCATCGTTAGCGACGTTGTTGCATGTGAAACGCAGGAATGACTGTTAACGATCAAAATTACTCACCTTATCGGTGATCGTTGACGCGTCGTTCCTTTCCCGAATATCGTTGCTGTTGCAGGACGCAGGGTGTTCGTCGTTCCTGCAGCAGCACACATCGCTATGTGTGACACCGCAAGAATGAGGAACTACATCGTACCTGCGGCCGCCGGCAATAAGGAAGGAAGAAGGTGGGCGGGATATTCCGCCCGCTCATCTCCGCCCCTCCGCTTCTATTGGACGGCTGCCGTATGACGTCGCTGTGACGCCGCATGAACCGCCCCCTTAGAAAGGAGGCGGTTCGCCGGCTACAGCGAGGTCACAGGGAAGGTAAGTCCATGTGACGGGTGTAAGCGATGTTGTCCGCTACGGGCAGCGATTTGCCCGTGACGCACAACCGACGGAGGCGGGTACTCTCGCTAGCGATTTTGATTCCGATATCGCAGCATGTAAAGTGGCCTTTAGGATATGTACATAATGGAGGAGATTTATTAAGACTGGCATTGAGCATGGCAGTCTTAATAAAGCGCTCTCTGGAGTACACTGATTTGATTCATTAAGCAGCGCGTTGGACTCTCTCTGTATGCCATGGACTGGCATACATTTCTGGAGTAAAGGGGGCTTTACACGCAACAACATCGCTAATGAGATGTGGTTCGGGTCATGGAATTCGTGACGCACATCCGGCCTCGTTAGTGACGTCGTTGCATGTGAAACGCAGGAACGACTGCTAACGAACTAAATTACTCACCTAATCGTTGATCGTTGACACGTCGTTCTAATCCCAAATGTTGCAGGAAGCAGGTTGTTTGTCGTTCCTGCGGCAGCACACATCGCTATGTGTGACACTGCAGGAATGAGGAACTACATCGTACCTGCGTCCGCCATCAATGAGGAAGGAAGGAGGTGGGCGGGTTGTTCCGGTCGCTCATCTCCGCCCCTCCGCTTCTATTGGGCGGCCGCTTAGTGACGCCGCTGTAACGCCGAACGAACCTCCCCCTTAGAAAGGAGGCGGTTCGCCGGCCACAGCGACATCGCTAGGCAGGTAAGTCCGTGTGACGGGTGTTAGCGATATTGTGCGCCACGGGCAGTGATTTGTCCGTAACTTACAACCGTCGGGGGCGGGTGCTTTCACCAGCGACATCGCTAGCGATGTCGCTGCCTGTAAAGCAGCTTTTAGTTGCACCACTTTGATCATGCCACTTCTTTTAAATGCTTCATGATTTGAAACACCTTAAAGGGAACCTGTCAAGTCCCATATGCCCTCTAACCTAGCAGCAAGCACATGTGTGCGCCAAAAATCCCTGCCTAACCATCCCTGTTTAATAATATTGTGTAAAAGCAATGTTTATAAAAATGATTTATAAGTTTTGTTTTCCCTATGTTAATGAGGGCTGTGACTAGTCGCAGGTGCATTTGTTTTGCCCTGACTAGTCTGCCCTCTTTCTGTGTTATGACGCCCCTGTGGGTGCAATAACATGATTTCCACGTCACCGCAGGCTCATGGAAATCTCATGCATGCGCGTGTCTCACTTAAAGTGTTGTATTTATATTTTTGTTCAGTGTATGTGGCCCATCCTGGTAAATATGTCCCCCATTTTAGTACATATGTCCCCAATCCTAGTAAATACATCCCCTATCCTGGTATATATCTTCCCCATCCTGGTATATATGTCCACCATACGAGTAAATATGTGCCCTATCCTGGTATATATGTTTCCCATCCTGGTATATATGATCCTCATTATAGCCTTATCTTGGTATATATGTCCCCCATCCTTGTATATATGTCCATCATCCTGGTACATATGTACCTTCATCCTGGGTTCATCTTGGTATACATGTTGCTTATCCTTGTGTATATGTCCCTCATTCTGGTATGTATGTCCCCCATCATGGGTCCATGCATGTATATAGCAGGCTCATTATCACCTAGGATCAGATGAGACATAGGAGAAAGTTATACCTCAGTAAATCTGCAGACTCATATACTCAGTGTATATGTGTGACTGAATGGTATGATATAGGGTTCGATATCAAGAAATAATAATATTATATTATATAAGAACATAAAGAATAATGGACAGTGTGCCAGATGGAGAAATCAGTAGGTAGAAAATAAAACTTATAGAAGTGAAAAAAGGCCAACATTCCAGTCCATAAATAAGATTATAGATACATAAAATTGAATAATCTTTATAATATAGTAAGGAAGGTACAAAAAAAATGGGTATGCAGTGAAAGATTGGGACGCAAACCCTACTAGTGTGGTCTCCCCTATTTTGATAACGCCCACCCCGACGTGCATTTTGGCAATCTGACTTCGTCTAGATATGACGTCATCAATGGGACATGTGCTTCGATTTTTTTTTGCCCAAATTTCACAATTTTGCTGCACAATTTAAACAGCTGCCCTCTTGATGACACCACCCCCAGATGAAGGTAGATTGTCGAAATGCGCGTCAGGTTGGGCACCATCCAAAAAGGAGAGACCATACTACCAGGATGTCTATATCATTATTATTATAAATAGAATATATCCATTTTAACAATATGTTTCTAGACTAGATCCCTATTAGCAAATATTCTCTATATTTGACCTATAGTCATACATTTTTCAAAGAATTAATTATTCTGAGTAGAGATTATTGTCAAAAAATTATTTTTATTAAATATAGATATGAATGGGTATCACACAGTGCAAGGAAGTGAAAAAATATTAAAATTTCTATATAAAACAATTAGAGGGAAACCTCAACACAGGGTAGTGTGCTCAACACAAATTCATGTATAAAATTTATATCATGTTCACATGAAAAATATTGCTGGTCAGTTACATAAGGATTCATACATTCTGTACATGTAAAGTGCTTAGCATAGTGCAACATGCAAGAATTTTTTGACAATAATCTCTACTCAGAATAATTAATTCTTTGAAAAATGTATGACTATAGTTCAAATATAGGGAATGTACAGTTAGGTCCAGAAATATTTGGACAGTGACACAATTTTCGCGAGTTGGGCTCTGCATGCCACCACATTGGATTTGAAATGAAACCTCTACAACAGAATTCAAGTGCAGATTGTAAAGTTTAATTTGAAGGTTTGACCAAAAATATCTGATAGAAATTGTAGGAATTGTACACATTTCTTTACAAACACTCCACATTTTAGGAGGTCAAAAGTAATTGGACAAATAAACCAAACCCAAACAAAATATTTTTATTTTCAATATTTTGTTGCGAATCCTTTGGAGGCAATTACTGCCTTAAGTCTGGAACCCATGGACATCACCAAACGCTGGGTTTCCTCCTTCTTAATGCTTTGCCAGGCCTTTACAGCCGCAGCCTTCAGGTCTTGCTTGTTTGTGGGTCTTTCCGTCTTAAGTCTGGATTTGAGCAAGTGAAATGCATGCTCAATTGGGTTAAGATCTGGTGATTGACTTGGCCATTGCAGAATGTTCCACTTTTTTGCACTCATGAACTCTTGGGTAGCTTTGGCTGTATGCTTGGGGTCATTGTCCATCTGTACTATGAAGCGCCGTCCGATCAACTTTGCGGCATTTGGCTGAATCTGGGCTGAAAGTATATCCCGGTACACTTCAGAATTCATCCGGCTACTCTTGTCTGCTATGTCATCAATAAACACAAGTGACCCAGTGCCATTGAAAGCCATGCATGCCCATGCCATCACGTTGCCTCCACCATGTTTTACAGAGGATGTGGTGTGCCTTGGATCATGTACCGTTCCCTTTCTTCTCCAAACTTTTTTCTTCCCATCATTCTGGTACAGGTTGATCTTTGTCTCATCTGTCCATAGAATACTTTTCCAGAACTGAGCTGGCTTCATGAGGTGTTTTTCAGCAAATGTAACTCTGGCCTGTCTATTTTTGGAATTGATGAATGGTTTGCATCTAGATGTGAACCCTTTGTATTTACTTTCATGGAGTCTTCTCTTTACTGTTGACTTAGAGACAGATACACCTACTTCACTGAGAGTGTTCTGGACTTCAGTTGATGTTGTGAACGGGTTCTTCTTCACCAAAGAAAGTATGCGGCGATCATCCACCACTGTTGTCATCCGTGGACGCCCAGGCCTTTTTGAGTTCCCAAGCTCACCAGTCAATTCCTTTTTTCTCAGAATGTACCCGACTGTTGATTTTGCTACTCCAAGCATGTCTGCTATCTCTCTGATGGATTTTTTCTTTTTTTTCAGCCTCAGGATGTTCTGCTTCACCTCAATTGAGAGTTCCTTAGACCGCATGTTGTCTGGTCACAGCAACAGCTTCCAAATGCAAAACCACACACCTGTAATCAACCCCAGACCTTTTAACTACTTCATTGATTACAGGTTAACGAGGGAGACGCCTTCAGAGTTAATTGCAGCCCTTAGAGTCCCTTGTCCAATTACTTTTGGTCCCTTGAAAAAGAGGAGGCTATGCATTACAGAGCTATGATTCCTAAACCCTTTCTCCGATTTGGATGTGAAAACTCTCATATTGCAGCTGGGAGTGTGCACTTTCAGCCCATATTATATATATAATTGTATTTCTGAACATGTTTTTGTAAACAGCTAAAATAACAAAACTTGTGTCATTGTCCAAATATTTCTGGCCCTGACTGTATATATCATTATGTCTGGAAATTTGATACTTTTGCTACTTTTTCTAATGAAAAGTATATGAGAAGGGGTATTATTTTGGTCTTCTTTTGTCTCATGAAGTTTCCCTGGATTTTTTTTTTTTTCAATATTTGATTGTTACCAGGCATTAAACAGAAGACTTTCTACTCAAGAAAAGAGCTGCAGTATTTGTACTTTGTTCATTCACTTAACGTTCTCGGGAGGCTACTGATCTATAAACACGGCAGAAAACTGTTCCCCATAAAACTGAAAAACCGAAAAGGTAACTAAACTATTAAACTATGATCCAGAATGAAAGTGTAAACTTTACATTAGTTTCTTCACTAAATGTAGTTCAAAAGTCAATTCATCATACGTTTACAGCATATGGACTTGGTATACATTGGGAAGATTTTGGGTAGTTTGTCTCCAACCTACACAGATTTTTGTAATGTAATGAAATGTAATCAGTGATGTTGGATACTTTGGCCACTATCAGCTTAAACTGTAAAAGCACGTTCTATGATTCTGTACTTTACGCAGGCCCATTCTTTTACACTGTTGTACCTGATTTGCCAGTATAGTCATTCAGATCATAAAATTTGACGCATGATTAAATGGCCACATACTGACCAATAATAATCTAAAGTGTTACACAAACTTTATGCAGGTAAAAAATGATTTAAAGTCATGGCTGAGTGTTGGCATCCTTTAAATTGTTTCAGAAAATTTCTCCTAAAAATGTATTGCAATTACACGTTTTGGTATACACGTTTATTTCCTTCATGTGTATTGAAACAACCCAAAAAAAAACTGAGAAAGGACATATTGGACATACTTTCACACAACCCCCCCAAAATTAGACAGACAAAATTGTTGGCACATTTCCAAAATTGTGGGTAAATAACTTTGTTTCAAGCATGTGATGCTCGAACAATCTCATCCGTGGCAAGTAACAGGTGTGGGCAATATGAAAATCACACCTGAAACCAGATAAAAAGGGGAGAAGTTGACTCAATTTTTGCATTGTGTGTCTACGTGTGGTACACGAAGCATGGAGAACAGAAAGAGGAGAAGAGAACATATGGAATATGGGATCCAGTTTTGGGCTCCACATATTAAAAAGAAAGTTAGAGGAAGTTACAGTCATTTCAAAGGTGGGCAACTAGATTGTTACAAGGAATGGAAGGCCTCCCATATGATAAGAGGAGGAAAAAGTTAAATTTGTTTAGCTTAGAAAAAACACGTCTCAGAGGAGATCTCATTTTTATGTATAAATACATGTGTGGTCAATACAAAGAACTGGCACAAGACTTATTCCTTCCAAGGAAAATACTAAGGACCAGGGATCATTCCCTGCGAGTGGAAAAAAAGAGATTACAGCAGCAAAATAGGAAAGGGTTCTTTGCAGTTAGAGTAGTCAGATTGTGAAATGCCCTACCACAAGAGGTAGTAATGGCAGATACTATAACAGCTTTTAAAAAACAGCTGGATGATTTCCCCAGTTTACACAACATTGTCCGTTATAAATGATTTAGTGACAAAATATATAATTGGAGAAGGAAGGTTAAACTAGATGGACCTAGGTTTTTTTTCAACCTATGTAACTATATAAGAAAGGTCTAAGCACTTGAGAACCAAAATTGTAGAAATATATCAACAATCTCAAGGTTACAAGTCGGATCTTGAGGTTCCTTTTGTCCACGGTGCACAACATAATCAAGAATTTACAATTCATGGCACTGGAGCTAATATCGCTGAACGTGGACGGCAGAGAAAAATTGATGAGAGGTTGCAGCGCAGGATAGTCCAAATGGTGGATAAGCAGCCCCAATCAAGTTCCAAAGAAATTCAAGCTGTCCTGCAGGCTCAGGGTGGAACAGTGTCAGTGCAAAGTATCTGTTGACATTAAATGAAATAAAACACTATGGCAGGAGACCCTGGAGAACCCCACTGCTGACACACAGACATGAAAAAGCTAGACTGCAGTATGCCATAATGTATGTGAGTAAGCCAAAATCTTTCTGGGAAATTGTCTTGTGGACAGATGAGACCAAGATAGAGATTTTTGGTAAAGCACATCATTCTACTGTGAAAAAAGTGTGTAGGATAGGCACCAGGATAAAAGAATAAAGTTTATTGTACAAAAATATCAAACCATTTTTAAAAAGTGTGCTGGTTCTCTTATGCGTTTCAAGCGCAAAATGTGCTCTTAGTCATAGACTATGACTAAGAGTGCACTTTGCGCTTGAAACAGGTATGAGAACCAGCATGCTTTTTTTTAAAATGTTTTGATATTTTTGTGCAATAAACTTTCTTCTTTTATTCTGGTGCCTGTCCTACACACTTTTTTTCATGGTTTACCTGTGGTCAGAGGTGGAAGGCACATGGACTAATTTCCTGGATCAGTAGAAGTGAGTGCTGGCGATGTTTGCTTTGTTTTTGCCACATTATTCTGCTGTATACCGAAAACGAAATTAGGCCTGCAAAGAAAAGAGCTTAGTACCTACAGTCAAATATGGTGGAGGTACAAAGATGTTTTTGGGTTGTTTTGCTGCCTCTGGTACTGGAAGCCTTGACTATGTGCAAGGCATCATGAAACCTGAAGATTAACAAAGGATTTTGGAATCACAATCTAGTGCCCAGTGTGAGAAAGTTGGGTTTGCGTCCTAGGTCACAGGTCTTATAGAAGGACAATGACCCCAAACATACTTCAAGAGGCACCCAGAAATGGATGGAAATAAAGCTCTAGTGAGCTCTGAAGTGACCAACAATGAGTCTGTATCTAAATCTCATCGTGAACACATGTGGAGAGATCTTAAAATTGCTGTTTGGAGAAGGCGCCTTCAAATATGAGAGACCTGGACCAGTCCGCAAAAGACGAGTGCTCCAAAATACTAGTTGAAAGGTGTAAGAAGCTTGTTGATGGTTATAGGAAGCGATTGATTGCAGTTATTTATTCAAGGGTGTGCAACCGAATATTAAGTTGAGGGTGCCAACAATTTTGTCGTCCAGCCCATTTTTGGGATGTTGTGTGAACTTATCTCTAATTTGAATTTGTTTTCTCTGTTTTTTTTTGTTGTTGTTTCAATACACACAAAGAAAATGAACATGTGTATAACAAAAAATGTGTAATTACAATACTTTTCTGGGAAAAATACTTCATTTTCTGGAACAATTGCAAGAGTGCCAACACTTTTTGGCCATGACTGTATGAATGGCAGGTGATGTGGCTCTCAATGTGTATCACAAGCACGATAATCAGAGATTGATCTTCCAACACCCTTAGCCATTGATTTTAGTAGGCCTTCCAATAAGATTCTACTGTCATTTATGCTACTGATAGCCACTCATTCATTCTGGTTTGAGAAAAAGAGCGATTATGAATAGTCTGAATTGATAGATTTTATGATCTTTTTGAAACTTCATGACTCTTTTATTAGTCTTTTTTTTTATAATAATTGATGTTTCAGAATCCGTGTCCCTCTGTGACCTGGTCGTACTGTTTACTCATATTATGTTATATTGCCCAAATGGACAGAAAACAACCTATTCAGGTAACAATTTTTATATTTTGTATTTCCTTATATTATACAGACGTTTGAGGTTTTCTGATCTTAAAGGAGTTGTTTTGTATTCTAAAAAAAAGTTTACAGTCACTCTATGTGATTGTAGACTTCTGTATCCTGACAGCTTGTAGTGCGCACAACCATTAGAATTCACCGGTATTGTCTGCAAGTACGCGATGTGCATACAGGCGGGCATGTGTCGACTAGATTTGCCCAGCGTCCGTCAAGTCACTTTTTTCAGCTTCCACTAAGTTCACTGGTAGATAACAAATACGTATTCACTAAATTCATATTCATGGACCTCCCCCTAGTGGAGGTTTCAGAAATAAACAAGAATTTAGAGCTGTATTTATACAGTTGGAAATACTTTTCCAACCAGTTGGCTAAAGTTGGCAAGTCTTCAATCAAACGTTTTTTATTACTGAAATGTTTATAAGGTCCTCCTGATGTTTTTAGTGCATATACCCTGTTAATAAGTCTGTAACCTGCTGTATAGAAGGGCGATTCTGGCACACTCTGTCACAACACTGACATAGGGAAGGTTTGGCGTGAGGTAAAATGCACAACAGACAGGGGTTTTACCAAGACAAACAAGGAATACATCAGGGACACAATAACAACAGTAGGCCCTGATGCTAGTGAGAGAGAAGATGGACACTTCCTCCACTTAACTGCCACTGCACCCTGCACTCCTTGCCAGTCCCTATACAGGTTCCTCACCTGTCACCTATCAGGAACCTGATGCCCTGAGGGACCTGCATTAAACCCTGGCTAGTGAATGGGAAGGTAAGGATCACTAGTCCCACCCCAGCACTAAATAACACACCAAGGGAAGGCAAGACAGACAGAGGGGAAACAACAACAGAGTAATTCCAACAACTAGGCTGCAATCGGACACCAGTACTGCAGCGTACACCGTATCCAAGAGCAAGGACTCCAGCAGCTCCTTCCACCTCCAGGCTCAGAATCCAAATGGCAAAGATAATAACCAGCACCCTCTGCAGGAATCAGAGGGTATATAATGGGACTGGGAGTGGTCCAAACCGCAAAAACCCATGCTAGACCCAAATAAAGAAAACACGTTTAATATGTAAAGTATCAGATAATAATGAGAGACTCTAGTCCTGATCCTGTCACTAATCTCAAAATACAGAGAGATGGCCGTGACACACTGCTCCCATATCTGTGATTAGTATTGACACAGCTATGAAGACGTGTATATCGCAATATATTGTTGGCGTAATAATAAGAATATTATCAATTACCTCCAATTAGAAATGTAGTATAGTTCTCTGATATAGGCATGTCTCTTTCCTCATGTGCAGGGCATTGCAGCTCAGGTATCCATGTTTATGTTCAGTCACATAGTGACAGTGAGTTAGTTGCTTGTGGTTGTAACCATGGATACCTAAGCTGCAATGCCCTGCACATGAGGGAAGAGTCATGGCTATATCAGAATATACTACATTTCTAATTGTTAATGTATTAAGATGATTCATCTGTATTTGTGTGTGACAGCTATAGATAGGTAGATCTTCACTTTGGCATGGCCACCACTTGTAGAGAATATGAGGGATATAGCCAATCTCGACAAGAGCATGGAGCTCACATGGTGTCACCTGCCCGCCATGACTTGTATTGGTAATAAAATAGGGCCATCCATTGGGAAATCTGAATAAAGATTAATTTCACATATAAACATGGATATCCTCATTGATAAAAAAAAAAAAAGTTCTATAAACCGGAAACAAAAATCATTAAAACAACCATGATTATTTCCAAATTATGAAAAGTCCATCAAGCCATTTCATGTGTGTCATTCTTGTATGTCCTTATGTGGGCCGTGAGTAAGGACACCCCAGTCTGAATGCATAGGAAGGCTCTGCATTCTTATGAATTTGGAAATTACCGTAGATATATTAGCAAGACATGTTGTTCTGCTGGGATTTTTCTTTGCTATGTTGACTGTCTGACCAAGTGTCAAAACATCTGCACACAAGATTATCTGACGCATCATAGTGCACGGAGCTGGCCGTTTTCTACTTTACTGTGGTCCATATGGATGGTTTTCTACAGTGGGCTGCAACACTCTGTAAAAGTCCATTGTTTTATTTCTGTCTGAGAGTTGTAGTGGCAAATATCTCCTACGTTACGGATGGGGTTCAGACATCGCATAGTACTGATGCCGGTGTGTTTAGAGAATCTGTATCGATTTAAGTTCATTTCCCCTCCATATATCATATTAGACTTTATGGATAAGGTTCAGATAGAATTCCCCTTTTGTAATGGATCTTCACAGGTAGGGATGTCACAAGATCAAAAATGCTATATATAATGAGTTCTATTCTATTTTTTGGTAACTTGCATTGTTGTACTCCCAGGCAGCTTTGCCCCAGCACATCTAGCTATGGAAGTTCTCCAAATGCTGTGTGATCGGAAAGAATGCGCCAGTGAATGTCTGTACACTGGGGCTGTTATATCGAGTCTGCTGTCTCCAATCCAAAAGCTGCTAAAAGGAAAAAAGGTCAGTGCTTGGAATCATTGTAATCCAATATACACATCCTAGCCTGTAGGGTACCTTGGAACAAAACAGAAAAATCAGCTTTGTCTGGAGTGTTCCTAGTCTGACACCCCATCATCATAGCATTCCCGTTTATTTTGTTATTCTAAGGGGTTGTCTCCTTGGATAATCCCTACATTTAAGAAAAGAGGAGGTGGAGAAACTTGTTTTCTTGTTCTCCACCTCCCCAAAAAATTGACCCCATTCGGATCAGACTCTGCTCCAGCTCCGGTCAGCATAATCGGACTGTTTTTCTTGATGTGGAGAAAACAGTCTTGTGCACCTACCCTAAGGGGTACTTTGCACGTTGCGACATCGCTACTGCGATATCGTCGGGGTCAAATCGAAAGTGATGCACATCCGGCGCCAGTAACGACGTTGCAACATGTAAAGCCTAGATGCGCCGATAAACGATCGCAAAAGCGTCGAAAATCGGTGATCTGTGTAGCATCGGTCATTTCCATAATGTCGCACCAACAGGAGATACGATGTTGTTCCTCGTTCCTGCGGCAGCACACATCGCTGTGTGTGAAGCCGCAGGAGCGAGGGACATCTCCTTACCTGCCTCCACAGGCTATGCGGAAGGAAGGAGGTGGGTGGGATGTTTATGTCCTGCTCATCTCCGCCCCTTCGCTTCTATTGGCCGCCTGCCGTATGACGTCGCTGTGACTCCGCACGACCCGCCCCCTTAGGAAGGAGGCGGGTCGCTGGCCAGTGCAACGTCGCAGGGCAGGTAAGGGCGTATGAATCTGCCGTAGCGATAATGTACGCTACGGCAGCTATCACAAGATATCGCATGTGCGACGGGGGCGGGTACTATCGCACTCGGCATCGCTAGCCGATGCTAGCGATGTCGCAGCGTGCAAAGTACAAAGCAAGAGACAGAGCTGCACAGCTATAATACCAAAAGAAAAATAGAAAAAAGTGAGGGTGCAGCCCTACCAAGCAATATGTAAGCGGAGAAAAAAGGGGTAGGCAAAAAGCACTCAGCTCACTGAATAATATACAAATATGACAAGAGTTTTATTAAGAAATCATTCAGTGCAAAATATTATAAAAACATTTAAAAACATGACACTAACTCCACGACCTGAAGAATTAATGCTGGAATAGAGCAAAATAGGCACAGAAATAACAGGAAACTACCCACAGAACTGACTGCAGCAATATGGGTTAGTACAAAGCCCAAAAATGCCAACCTGAGTAAAGCCAGCCGCCTGTAGGAAACCAAATAATATGGTATCAGTACAATATAAATCACAGAGCCGGTCACCAAGGCAAGAATAGGGCATAAAAACAGAGCCTAGCACTGTACATCCATATAGGACCCAAAATACTGGGTCTAAGCAGAACAATAGAATATACACATACCAGCAAGGGAATAATAACCCAAAAGAGGTCCGAGGAGAGTTATACCTAAATAAGGGCAAGGTGAAAAGCCATATGGAAGTGTCAAAAAATAGAACACCGCCCGACGCGTGTCGCTCACAAGAGCTTCATCAGCTCTTGTGAGCGACACGCGTCGGGCGGTGTTCTATTTTTTGACACTTCCATATGGCTTTTCACCTTGCCCTTATTTAGGTATAACTCTCCTCGGACCTCTTTTGGGTTATTATTCCCTTGCTGGTATGTGTATATTCTATTGTTCTGCTTAGACCCAGTATTTTGGGTCCTATATGGATGTACAGTGCTAGGCTCTGTTTTTATGCCCTATTCTTGCCTTGGTGACCGGCTCTGTGATTTATATTGTACTGATACCATATTATTTGGTTTCCTACAGGCGGCTGGCTTTACTCAGGTTGGCATTTTTGGGCTTTGTACTAACCCATATTGCTGCAGTCAGTTCTGTGGGTAGTTTCCTGTTATTTCTGTGCCTATTTTGCTCTATTCCAGCATTAATTCTTCAGGTCGTGGAGTTAGTGTCATGTTTTTAAATGTTTTTATAATATTTTGCACTGAATGATTTCTTAATAAAACTCTTGTCATATTTGTATATTATTCAGTGAGCTGAGTGCTTTTTGCCTACCCCTTTTTTCTCCGCTTACAGCGTGCAAAGTACCCCTTAGTCTAGAAATTTTAAATTAACATATTCTCATGTTAAATATAGAAATATAGATGGTAGCCATTATAGCATTTTTAGAGCCCCCTTCTACTTTAGGTGACAACTCATGTGGGAGCTGTAATGGGAGCCATGTTGGTTGACGTTTATATTCAACCATAGCTTTTACTGATTGTGGTACAACAACCAAAACATATTTTTTACTGGGGATATTTAGATTTTGTGGGGACATGTATTGGTTTGTACTTATGTAAAGTCACTTCTGATTTGTGTGTTTTCAGGTTCACCAGAACTGTGATGAATGCACACTGACATTTCTTGCTGATATTTTGGCCAGGATTGCCTCTAATGAAGCAGGGCTCTCCTTACTTCTCTATGGAGAAAAGACAGATTCTAGTAAAGATGGGTGAGTTTCTGCTGGAACATTAGTCTCCATGTCAGACCAATGATATAAAGTGGTGGCTTGGTCTCCTAAGCTGAGGGAATCCATTACCCAGTATATAGGTACACCACTTTTCTCAGATCAGACTGCCTTTCACCACTCACGGTCCTCTGTGCTGCACTTGATCCACAATACATACAAGCTGTCATCCTCATGTACTCTTTTTCCAGCCAAGCCAGTTAAGAAATAAACCCTATGGAGTCAATTTCTTAGGTTTTGTTGTACACACAAGTCTTAATTAAGAAGCTTGCGGGAGTACAAAATGCCTTATTGATTAAAAGGCACCAGGCATGCTCCAGTGCCAGAAAAGTACTGCAGTCATTTCTCCACTAATTTGGCGCTTGCCAATGAATTTGATTGGTGAGCATAGCTACTCGAACACACCGTATTTTTCGGACCATAAGACGCACTTTTTTCCCCCCAAATGTTGGGGGAAAGTGGGGGGTGCGTCTTATGGTCTGAATATAGGGCTGCAGCCGGGAATGAGGGTGCTGCAGTGGAGCGAGTCATCGGCGGCACGAGCAGGCTGTGGCAGCGCCTGCCGTGACCACATGGGCACGCTCATTACATTTGCACGCCCATCATCCCGCCCATCATCTCTCAGCGCTGAAGCCGGCGCTGACAGGTGGGCGAAATGATGGGCGGGCGGGGGGTGCGCGCATATTAAACAGCCGGCCGTGATCACCCCTGGCAACTACAGCCTGGAGTGAACATGTGCGGCTGTATTCACTGCCCCCCGCGCATCATCGTCAGCGCGGGGGGCAGTGAATAAGTACGGTACACTCGCTCGTCACCGTTCCCCTGCAGCACCGCAATCTCCTCCTGTCTGACGGCCAGCTGATCTGTGTAGCAAGCGGTGAGCACAGCGATGACGTCATCGCTGTGCGCGCTCTCCACACACCAGCCGGCAGACAGGAGGACATTGCGATGCTGCAATGACTGTTTGTCATTACATGTTTCACACTGAAAAAGCCTGTTCTAACCTATTGAATGTATGTGTTTTTCTTTCCCCTGCATTTATCTGCCTGCTTATGATTCTTTAGTGTCATAAAGGGGGAAAAAGTACATGTCTCAAGGGGCACACTCTAAGAGAGATCTGTGTCCTGCCCAAAGATCTTAATTACTCATTTACATATTGAGAATAACGTGGCTTATGCTAGAATAAAATATCAGATCACGGATGTCAAGGTATCATTTTATTCAACTTTTTTTTATGACCTACATGCCCATATAGATAGCTTAGGATGGTTGATCCTTTACAGTTGATCACTTTGACTTTCACCACTGGTTGCTTGTCTCTACTTTGCTTATTTGATTTCTGTGCTTTGACCTTAGCCCGTATTTTAACAACCCTCCTGCCTCACATTTCTCCTTCTGTTTGTGACCTTAATGCTCATCCCAATAATCCTATACCAGCCATTTCTGGTCATTACCGGACCATAGAAGTTTTTTTTATATGTACCTGGCTACTCTCACAGCCCCCGTGACTGTTACAAAGTTGTGGTGGTTTCAGCATTGTATGAGGGGCTGCTGATATGTCTTTGGCTTTACCCAGAAAGAAACGAAATTGGATTATGAAACTTTACTGTTATTCCACATACTCTCCACTGTTATCAGCACACTTCTTACATCTGTATTCCAAGTTCTGTAAGCCTAGCAAAAAGAAGGATTTCGGTTGTGCCTCAAACCAGGCATCTGTGGCAGCCATGGCATCAGAAATGGTGTGATTTGGTAACCTTGAGGTGTTTCTTTAGGTTTGAAAACAGATGATAGGTGCAGGGAGCTAGATCTGGTGAATAAGGTGGGTGGTCAACCAGCTGGAAGCCCAGCTCTGCCAGTTTTGCTGTGGTCACTTGTGCAGTGTGAGCGGAGGTGTTATCTTACAGGAACAAGATTCTTTTGGACAGCTTGCCGCGCCTTTTGGCCTTCAGAGCTGCCTTCAATTGGTCCAAAAGTTCAATGTAATACCTTGCATTGATGGTGGAACTCTTTTGAAGGTAGTCCCCTAGCAGCACACCCTGCTTATCCCAGAACACAGACGCCATCCCCTTAGTGGCTGATTTTTGCACCCTGAACTTCTTTGAACCAGGAGAACCACTGTGCCTCCAGTCTTTTGACTGCTTCTTGTTTTCAGGATCATACAAATAAATCCAGCTCTCATCTATAGTGACCAGTCGATCCAGGAAGTTCTTATCAGTCCGGAAACACTGACAAATGGACCGGGAAGTTTTCACTCTCATGCTTCTCTGATCTGTTGTCAAACATTTGGGGACCCACTTTGCAGATAGCTTCCTCATATCCAAATGTTCATGGATAATGACACAAACATATTCATGGGAAATCCCCATGATGTCTGCTATTGCTTTAGCTGAAATTCGTCAATTCTCCAGTATGAGGTTGTGCACAGCATCGACCATCTCTGGAACAACAACCAGTCTCGGTCGTCCAGGACGTTCCTCATCACTGGTGCTGAAGTGGCCTGTTTTAAATTTGGCAACCCTGTTCTTAACTGTGGAATATGAAGTTCATTGATCCCCCAATGTCTGTGACATATCACCATGAATATCCTTTCGGACTTTCCTTGCAGAAACAATAATTTTATCACTCCTCTGCTCTCTGTTGCTGTGAATATTGCATTAGACTCCGCCATTTGCGTAGAACACTGCTGCCATAAGCAACAAACACAAAATTTTCAAAACGTACAGTATATTAGACACATAAGGCTTTCATGTGATGTGATGTAACATTTGTTACCATAGAAACAAAAAAATATCACAAAGCCAAAGACTTATCAGCAGCCCCTCGTGTATTTTTATATGCTACAATAAAGCATTTTGTTATGCCATAAAGCTATGCAGCATGTGCTGCCCCAGAGCATTGGTGTTCTATGCTGTTATAGACAGCACCTGATATTCTGCCATCCAAGAACAAGTGGATTGACTATATAGCTCACCCGTTAGACCCCAGAAACATCCATGGAACATATTGATGTGACTTACCTTACCAACTGTTTTGTCTCTTTGTAAGAATCTGTCTTCAGCACTGAAACAATGAGGCAAAGCATTCTTGTCTTCATTGCATAAGTCATTTCACTCTTTCAGTGATGTCTCTGCTGATTAAATGTGTATGTATGATGCCAGCACTGCAGATCCCCATGTAATCACCCAATTGTAAACCTTGCATATATGATTCCAGTTCAGCAGGGGCTCATGTGATTGCTCAATTTTCCAAGAAACTTCTCAATGACGATATTACTATTTTAACGGAATCGGATCTCCTGCCTGTCCTGAAAGGATCATTCTTATTTGTGTGTCGTCAAATGTACCAAACCTGTGACGGTCTCCAAGTGTTGGTTCCTTACCAACTACATGTATGCATTGCAGGAGCCTGGAGAAAGGTAACATCAATTTCAATTAAATACTTGATGCAACTTATATATGATATATATAAAAAGAGAACAACTATACCACTAGATAGCTACCAAAGAACGATATTGCGGTTACAGTCATCAGCTGATCACCACAGTTCCAGTTTCTGTGCGATCATTAAGAATTGGTAGTACACATTTTCCCACTGTTGTAACTGGAAGTGAAAGTATAGCATTACAGTGGGGGAAATAAGTATTTGATCCCTTGCTGATTTTATAAGTTTGCCCACTGACAAAAACATAAACAGTCTATAATTTTAAGGGTAGGTAATTTTAACAGTGAGAGAATATCCAAAATACAATCCAGAAAATCACATTGTATGAATTATAGAAATTAATTTTCATTTTGCACAGAGAAATAAGTATTTGATCCCTTACCAACCAATAAGAGTTCTGGTTCCTACAGACACTTTGACGCTCCTTATGAACTCGTTACCTGCATTAAAGTCAGCGGTCTTAAATTGTCACCTGTGTAAGACTCCTTTCCACAGACTCAATTAATCAGTCAGACTCTAACCTCTACAACATGGGCAAGACCAAAGAGCTTTCTAAGGATGTTAAGGATAAGATCATAGACCTGCACAAGACTTCAATGGGCTACAAAACCATAAATAAAACACTGGGTGAGAAGGAGACAACTGTTGGAGCAATAGTAAGAAAATGGAAGAAATACAAAATGAGTGTCAATCAACATTGATCAAGGGCATCATGCAAAATCTCACCTCATGGGGTATCCAGGATCATGAGGTGAGAGATCAGCCTAAAACTACATGGGGGAACTTGTTAATGATCTCAAGGCAGCTGGGCCCACAGTCATCAAGAAAACCATTGGTAAGACATTACGCAGTAATGACTTAAAATCCTGCAGTGCCTGTAAAGTCCCACTGCTCAAGAAGACACATGTGCAGGTCTGTCTGAAGTTTGCCATTGAACACCTGGATGATTCTGAGAGTGATTGGGAGAAGGTGCTGTGGTCAGATGAAACAAAAATTTAGCTCTTTGGCCTTAAGTCATCTTGCCATGTTTGGAGGAAGAGAAATGCTGCCTATGACCCAAAGAACACCATCCCCACTGTCAAGCATGGAGGTGGAAACATTATGTTTTCGGAGTGTTTCTCTGCTAAGGCCACAGGACTACTTCACTGCATCAATGGTACAATGGATGGAGCCATGTACCGTAAAATCCATAGTGACAACCTCCTTCCCTCTGCCAGGACATTAAAAATGGGTCGTGGCTGGGTCTTCCAGCACAATAATGACCCAAAAGATACAGCCAAGGCAACAAAGGAGTGGCTCAAAAAGAAGCACATGAAGGCCATGGAGTGGCCTAGCTTGTCTCCAGACCTTAATCCCATAGAAAACTTATGAAGGGAGCTATAGCTCCGACTTGCCAAGCGACAGCCTCAAAAGCTTAATGATTTAGACATGATCTGCAAAGAGGAGTGGACCATAATTCAGCCTGACATGTGCGCAAACCTCATCATCAACTACAAAAAAAGTCTGACTGCTGTGCTTGCCAACAGGGGTTTTGCCACCAAGTATTAAGTTTTGTTTGCAAGAGGGATCAAATACTTATTTCTCTCTGCAAAAGCAAATACATTTCTATAATTTATACAATGTGATTTTCTGGATTTAATTTTCGATATTCTATCTCTCACTGTTAAAATTAACCTACCCTTAAAATTATAGACTGTTAATGTCTTTGTCAGTGGGCAAACTTACAAAATCAGCAAGGGATCAAATAATTATTTCCCCCATTGTATATGGTGGTTATTCTAGTGAAGTGGCGAATCTACAATGCAATAAGGGTCCTCTCAATGTCCAAGTGTCATGACATCTAAGGCTATGTTCACATTTCCGTTATTAAGGATCAGCCACAATCCGCCGCTCTGATAAACAACGCAATCCGTTTGGCGGATTCCGTTGTTTCCAATAGACTTGTATGAGCGGTGGATTGTGACTGATGACCCTGCGTTGCATCCACTGTGCGGCGCATCAGTCGTTTACTGACTGACCATCAGGTGGGAGTGACGCAGCATGCAATGTTTTTTGCTGTGGCAAAAAAACGCACCCTGCAGGATTCCGTTGGAATCCCTCAGGAGGCATAATGTAAGTCTATGGTGCAAGATTCCATTATCCTGCATCACGCTACAGATTCCAGTGCAGGAACCCAACACGTTTTACTGAGCACGCCCAGCATGTCCAGCAGAACGCCCGAATTCATGTAAAATCAGTTCCTATCTCTCTCTCCCCCCCCCCCACGCAGGTTTTAAACTGAAACGATCTCCCGGCGGCCGGCTTTTGCGAGCGATCAGCTGAAAAGCCGGCCGCTGGGCGATCAGCTGATCGCTCAGAAATGCCAGCTTTTCAGAGCGATCAGGTGATCGCCCGGTGGGCGGCTTTTCAGAACGATCAGCTGATTGCTGTAAAAAGCCATCGCCGGGCGATCTGCTGATCGCGTTGAAAAGCCGGCCGCCGTGCGATCAGCTGATCGCTCTGAAAAGCCGGCTTTTCAGAGCGACCAGCTGATCGCTCGGTGGTCGGATTTTCAGAGCGATCAGCTGATAGAGAGAGAGAATGATCAGCTGATCGCTCTCAAAAGCCGGCCGCCGGGCGATCAGCTGATCTCCTGGCGGCTGGATTTTGCGAGTGATCAGCTGAAAAGCCGGCCGCCGGGCGATCACCTGATCGCTCTGAAAAGCCGAGCGATCAGCTGATCATCGTGAAAAGCCGCCGTCAGGCAATCAGCTGATTCCTCTGAAAAGCTGGCCGCCGGGCGATCAGCTGATCGCTCTGAAAAGCCGGCTGCCGGGCGATCAGCTGATCGCTCAGAAAAGCCGGCTTTTCAGCGCGATCAGCTGATCTCCCGGTGGTCGGCTTTTCATAGTGATCAGCTGATCGTTCTCTCTCTCTCTTGTTTCTATACTGAAATAATTTCACCAAAGGAATATGCTTTCTCCTGACAATCAATTCCATTTCTTGTCACCCGTTGTACAACGCATCAGTCACAAGCGTCAAGCAACGCAGGTGACTGATGCAAAAAAACAGAAATATGAACATAGCCTTAGGGGTTCTCTGAGAAATTTTCTAAAATGAATAATACATATTTAAATCTAAAAATGTTTCTAAATACCTTTACTTAGCCAGGATTGTTAGGGTTTTAAAGATGGCAACTGTCATCTATCAGTTTACTACCCATCCCAGATTTCAGTTGTTACACAGTAGGGCGGGCTGGGTAAAGAACATTTACTCATACTCATCTACTCATACAGTGCCTACAAGTAGTATTCAACCCCCTGCAGATTTAGCTGGTTTACACATTCGGAATTAACTTGGCATTGTGACATTTGAACTGTAGATCAGCCTGGAAGTGTGAAATGCACTGCAGCAAAAAAGAATGTTATTTATTTTTTTATTTTTTTTTTTTTAAATTGTGAAAAGTTTATTCAGAGGGTCATTTATTATTCAACCCCTCAAACCACAAGAATTCTGTTTGGTTCCCCTAAAGTATTAAGAAGTATTTCAGGCACAAAGAACAATGAGCTTCACATGTTTGGATTAATTATCTCTTTTTCCAGCCTTTTCTGACTAATTAAGACCCTCCCCAAACTTGTGAACAGCACTCATACTTGGTCAACATGGGAAAGACAAAGGAGCATTCCAAGGCCATCAGAGACAAGATCGTGGAGGGTCACAAGGCTGGCAAAGGGTACAAAACCCTTTCCAAGGAGTTGGGCCTACCTGTCTCCACTGTTGGGAGCATCATCCGGAAGTGGAAGGCTTATGGAACTACTTTTAGCCTTCCACGGCCTGGACAGCCTTTGAAAATTTCCACCCGTGCCGAGGCCAGGCTTGTCCGAAGAGTCAAGGCTAACCCAAGGACAACAAGGAAGGAGCTCCGGGAAGATCTCATGGCAGTGGAGACATTGGTTTCAGTCAATACCATAAGTAACGTACTCCACCGCAATGGTCTCCGTTCCAGACGAGCCCGTAAGGTACCTTTACTTTCAAAGCGTCATGTCAAGGCTCGTCTACAGTTTGCTCATGATCACTTGGAGGACTCTGAGACAGACTGGTTCAAGGTTCTCTGGTCTGATGAGACCAAGATCGAGATCTTTGGTGCCAACCACACACGTGACGTTTGGAGACTGGATGGCACTGCATACGACCCCAAGAATACCATCCCTACAGTCAAGCATGGTGGTGGCAGCATCATGCTGTGGGGCTGTTTCTCAGCCAAGGGGCCTGGCCATCTGGTCCGCATCCATGGGAAGATGGATAGCACGGCCTACCTGGAGATTTTGGCCAAGAACTTGCACTCCTCCATCAAGGATCTTAAGATGAGTCGTCATTTCATCTTCCAACAAGACAACGACCCAAAGCACACAGCCAAGAAAACCAAGGCCTGGTTCAAGATTGAAAAAATCAAGGTGTTGCAGTGGCCTAGTCAGTCTCCTGACCTTAACCCAATTGAAAACTTGTAGAAGGAGCTCAAGATTAAAGTCCACTTGAGACACCCAAAGAACTTAGATAACTTGGAGAAGATCTGCATGGAGGAGTGGGCCAAGATAACTCCAGAGACCTGTGCCGGCCTGATCAGGTCTTATAAAAGACGATTATTAGCTGTAATTGCAAACAAGGGTTATTCCACAAAATATTAAACCTAGGGGTTGAATAATAATTGACCCACACTTTTATGTTGAAAATTTCTTAAAATTTAACTGAGCAACATAACTTGTTGGTTTGTAAGATTTATGCATCTGTTAATAAATCCTGCTCTTGTTTGAAGTTTGCAGGCTCTAACTTATTTGCATCTTATCAAACCTGCTAAATCTGCAGGGGGTTGAATACTACTTGTAGGCACTGTACATACTCATCTACTCAAGACATACATCAGATCAGACATCTGTTTTGTAGATGCTTGTCACACATCCCATCCTACTTCGTGTCCTCTGAAATCTAAGACGGCCTACACACTGATAGATGGTAGTTGCCATCTTTAAAATCCTGTCAGTGCAATAGGTAAGGTGTAACTTTTTGCTAAATAATGTTTACAATTTAAAAGTATTTTATGTAATGTATTTATTTGATCACATTCCTCAGAGAGCCTTTTTAACCTTGTGTCCTGATAAATGGATCTCCTGTATTGGGTTGAGTATTCTGTTTACTTATATCTGTAAAGTTTATTTGCAAAGCTATGTTTTCAGTTGACCAATTTGTATAGATATTCTAACACTATTAGTACTATTATTTGTTCACAGACCGTTTTAATTTCTGAAAGAACTCCAACCCCTGTCGCTGGAGCTATGTCTCTATCATCTGTTAGTCAGGATTCCCAAGGGGCGTAAGTATATTTTCCAATATTAGGACTCCCTAATAGGCCATTGAAACGTGACAGAGGATCGCATTGTCAGAGTAACGTTAAGTTCCCTTGATGAGTTTTTGACCGTGCGTATTTTCGCTGTGTGGCGTATTAAAGTTCCAGCACAGTGGATGGGATTTAGAGAATTCTTCTGTCCATAGTACAGTGTAATCTGGCCTGCGGAGTATTTTTCAAATCCACGATATGTCAATTTTTCTGTGTTTTATGTGCAGACTTTCCCATTAGACTTGCATTAGGTACGTAAAATCATCAGGTAAAGAAAGTATATGTATGTTTTTAGTGCGTTTCCGCTGCATTATTGCACTAAAAACATGTAATCCGTACATGACTATATCAATAAAGTTTTGGCAAACCCAAACACCAGAAAGTATTAAAAACAACACAGCTTTATTTAAAGTATGAGACCCCAAAAAGAGACAAATACAGCAGTGTCAAATATGTGATAAAAACGCAACTAAAACCCCCACAAGGAACCTCATTTACATGCTTCAGAAAATCTGCAACTTCAAAAATACTAATTGTGGAACGTGGACTAAGGTGCAAAGCATATGATCAAACCCGTCAATCTAACGATGGTAGGAGTTTTTGTTTTCTATATAATATGTAGCATTAAGAAAATGGCAACTAACCTATTAGAGTGGCTACTATGCGAATTCTTTGTGGTACTCAAGTATGCATACATTCTAATGTGGTTTAACACTAAATAAAGAGGACCTATTACCAATCCTAATATGTGTTTCTTTTTCCTACAAATAATTCTATTCTGGGGCATTTTTTTCATAAAATGTGATGTTCTTCTGTTATCACTCCTGGCTATTTATTGACAACTAGGTATTAGTTGCAAATAAATATCTATCTCTTCTTTTGATTATCGTTGTGCAGTGACACGCATGTGACATTGTGCAGACCAGTTAATCAAAAAAGGAGCCATGGATGCTGGGAGGTAGGAGGCAGTTCTCGGGGCAGTCATCCAGCGGCCACAGATTACCGAGCTGGCTGCTGCAATGGGTATTGTGAACCAGTTTGCACCAACTCTAGTATGTACATACCAGACCAAAACTCTATTGAGCCTCTGTGGGGCATCCTCAATTGGAAGGTGGAGAAGCACAAGGTCTCTAACCCCCCATGCGCACACTGCAGTTTTTGATGCTTTTGTTTATGCATTTTGTGGTGACCTTTTAGTCCCCACAAACTGCATGCTTTTCCTTCCCAGCAAAGTCTATGGAATTTCAGATTTGATGTGAATACATTGCTTTTTTTTGGTTGCATTTTTGTGGTGACCATAAAATGCAGCATGTCAATTCTTTTTGTGTTTTCCCTGCGTTTTTCACTCATTGGTGATCATAAAAGCCACATAAGAAACATATGGTTGAAAAACACATCAAAAGTGCATGAGTTTTTTGGCCACAAGATGCGTTTTTTTTTACCACAAAAATGCAGCATGCAGACATACCCTAACATCCACCAGCTCCATGATGTCATCATGGAGGAGAGGAAGAGGATTCCGGTGGCTCCTGTGAAGCTCTAAGGAACTCCACTGCCCAAAATAGTTAAGGTAATGCTTAAAAATATTGGTGGGCACACAAAATATTGACACTTTGGCCACAATTTGGCAATTTTCACTCAGTGGTGTACCTACTTTACTTTTGTTGCCATCTGATTAGACATTAATGTCTGTGTTGAGTTATTTAGAGCGCACACCAAATTTACACTGTTATACAACCTGTACACTGACTACTATATATTGTATCAAAGTGTTATATCTTCAGTGTTGTCCAGTAAAAAAATATAATAAAATACTTACAAAAATGTGAGGGGTGTACTCACTTTTGTGATACACTGTATTGTTTCAGTATTGTAATGTTTTTTTTGTACCATAGATTGGTTTGGGAGGAATCAATACTGGACAGCTTGTTAAATTTTGCATCTACTCCACGAGGACTTCTCCTTCTCCAGCAAACTGGAGCCATCAATGAGTGCATACATTATATGTTTGGCAGATTTACCAAAAAACTACAGGTAAGTTGAACCAACATTAAATTAAGAGGGAGACTTTAAAAATGGGCCAGTGGATTACATCAACTTTGTGGGAATAAGAATATTTATAGCTTTTGCTTGAAATCATAGCCCTCCTGTACTTTGTCCTTTCCTTAGCTTTATTTTTCAAGATGATGAGCGGGCGTCTATATATGGGGGCTGGGAGTAGCACAGCTATCTAAGGTGTTTGGCCCCTCTAGTAATGAGACGCTGAGCTGTGTCCTCAGACTTTTATCATACACTGCAGCTAAGCAGCATACATCAGTTATAGTAGTGCCTTTATGGTGGAGCTTTACAAAGTGGCCAACTGGATATTTTCTTAGTTAAGTATTTATGATGCGTCAGTATCCAACACATTCTTAGTAGTACCATGGCTCTGAAATACATATTTTGATCTATTTATTGCAGGTTAACAGAAGTGAAAAATTTGGCTATGGGGTTTTGGTAACACAGGTAGCAGCGACAGCGCCTGGTGCAGTAGCCCTCCAAAAATCAGGTAATCTAATATATCAAGGCGTGTGTGTGTGTGTGTGCGCGCGCGCATATATGTGTATGTCCACTAAAGGAATCCGTACCGTCACATTTACAATCATGAAATTTTGCACAGACACCCCATGTGACTCAGGGAACGTCATAGACTATGTTTTGAGGGCAAAATTTAACCCCGCGCTTTACAGTTACTCTCCAAAAAACCTGCCTCCATTTAAAGTTAATAGAGCTGGGAGCTACAGTTAATAGGAGCTGTGATTGGTTGCTATAGGAACGAGGGAAATTGTTAGCATAAGAAGCTTATGTGTGAGATAATATGATTTCGGTGGAGAGACGGGCAGGGAAAGAGACGGGCAGGAAAAAGACAGACAGGAAAAGAGACAAACAAAAGCAGACAAACAGGGAAAGACAAACAAAAGCAGACAGACAGAGTAAGAGACAGACAAAAGAAGACAGGGAAAGAGACAGACAGAGGCAGACAGACAGGGAAAGAGGCAGATAGGGAAGATACAGATAGGGAAGATACAGATAGACAGAGAAAGAGACAGACACGGAAAGAGAGAGAGAGACAGACACACAAATAGAGAGACCGACCGGGAGACAGACGACAGACAGATACAGACAGATAGATACAGACAAAGACAGGGAAAGAGACAGACAGATAGATAGAAACAGATTGACAAGGAGATACAGATAGATACAGATACAGACAGACAGACAGATAGAAAAACAGACAGACAGATACTATCCCTGGCAACGACGGATACTACAGCTAGTATTTGTATAAAACAATTACTTGCTTTTTTGCAATTATCATAGTTTTGA
Organism: Anomaloglossus baeobatrachus; assembly: GCF_048569485.1. Classification (NCBI taxonomy): domain Eukaryota; kingdom Metazoa; phylum Chordata; class Amphibia; order Anura; family Aromobatidae; genus Anomaloglossus; species Anomaloglossus baeobatrachus. The sequence continues at coordinate 396,398,384 of NC_134354.1, read as the reverse complement.
TGTAAAAAGTCTGTTTTCACAAAGAAGTGGATAATAAAGAACCTTCAAAGAATACTACAGCAAGAGACTTCTTTCCAGCAGCACAGCCAATTTTTACACGTGTTTTTACCCTGTTTGTGCTGATTTCCATCTGGTGAATTTTTCCTCAGCCATGGGGCAGCATCACCTGGGTATTTTAACCTTTACAGTGGTTGTGTCTTCACATAACCACCCAAGGTGAGCAAAATAGTTTTTATACTACCTCTCATATAATAGGGTTATAGCCTATTGTGCGCTTCTTCCTTCACAGTCACCATTTCCTCAATGTTTACTGATCGATTTGATTGATTTTATTCTATATACAATTTGATATCTGAATACAATGCCTTGCAAAAGTACTCTGCCCCCTTTGATTTTTTCAACCTTTTCCCACATTTCAGGCTTCAAACATAATGATAAAAATTTAAATTTTATGGTGAAGAATCAGCCACAAGTGGGACACAGTTGTGAAGTTGAACAAACTTTATTGCTTATTTTAAACTTTTTTAAGAAATAAAAAACTGAAAATTGGGGTGTGCAATATTATTCATCCCCTTTACTTTCAGTGCAGCAAACTCACTCCAGAAGTTCATTGAGGGTCTCTGAATGATCCAATGTTGTCCTAAATGACTGATGATGATAAATATAAGCCACCTGTGTGTAATCAAGTCTCTGTATAAAAGCACCTGCTCTGTGATAGTCTCAGTGTTCTGTTTAAAGCGCAGATAGCATCATGAAGACCAAGGAACACAACAGGCAGGTCCGTGATACTGTTGTGGAGAAGTTTAAATCCAGATTTGGTTACAAAAAGATTTCCAAAACTTTAAACATCCCAAAGAGCACTGTGCAAGCGATCATATTGAAATGGAAGGAGTATCATACCACTGCAAATCTACCAAGACTCGGCCGGCCAGCCAAACTTCCATCTCAAACAAGGAGAAGACTGATCAGAGATGCAGCCAAGAGGCCCATAATCACTCTGGATGAACTGCAGAGATATACAGCTGAGGTAGGAGAGTCTGTCCATAGGATAACAATCAGTCGTACACTGCACAAATCTGGCCTTTATGGGAGATTGGCAACAAGAAAGCCATTTCTCAAAGATATCCATAAAAAGTGTAATTTAAAGTTTGCCACAAGCCACCTGGGAGACGCACCAAACATGTGGAAGAAGGTGCTCTGGTCAGATAAAACCAAATTCAAACTTTTTAGGCACAATGCCATACGATATGTTTGACGTAAAAGCAACACAGCTCATCACCCTGAACACACCATCCCCACTGTCAAACATGGTGGTGGCAGTATCATGGTTTGGGACTGCTTTTCTTCAGCAGGGATAGGGGAGATGGTTAAAATTGATGGGAAGATGCATGGAGCCAAATACAGGACCATTCTTGAAGAAAACCTGTTGGAGTCTGCAAAAGACCTGAGACTGGGATGGAGATTTGTCTTCCAACAAGACAATGATCTAAAACATAAAGCAAAATCTACAGTGGAATGGTTCACAAATAAATGTATCCAGGTGTTAGAATGGCCAAGTCAAAGAACAGACCTGAATCCAATCGAGGATCTGTGGAAAGAGCTGAAAACTGCTGTTCACAAACGCTCTCCATCCAACCTCACTCAGCTTGAGCTAATTGCATAGGAAGAATAGGCAAGATTTCAGTCTCTCGATGTGCAAAACTGATAGAGACATACCCCAAGTGACTTGCAGCTGTAATTGCAGCAAAAGGTGGCGCTGCAAAGTATTAACTTAAAGGGGCCGAATAATATTGCATGCCCCAATTTTCAGTTTATTATTTTTTTAAAAAAGTTTAAAATAAGCAATAAATTTCATTCAACTTCACAATTGTGTCCCACTTGTTAATTTTTCACCATAAAATTTAATTTTTTATCTTTATGTTTGAAGCCTGAAATGTGGGATAAGGTTGAAAAATTCAAGGGGGCCAAATACTTTCGCAAGCACTGTAGGTACAAAATCCTTATTTTCATTTAATGTAACTGTAGAAAAAAAAACATGGATTGCGCATACAAAACAAATTCACTGATCTATTTTGGCTAAGCTAAAGTTTACAAAACTGAACATGAGATTCTACATGTAACATTATGATAAGACTATCTGAAGCCCACTGCCACGTCATGGTGAATATGGCCAACGTGATACTGTACCAGCAGGGGGAGCAACCCTGGTGCATCTTAGCACCTATTCTGCAAAGCAAGGCCCCTACAGCTCCAGGCCACCCCAGCCCACAGGAACCAGGACAATTGCCGCTACAGAGCACCAATTTAATTTACCAGCATGGGCCCAATTCATCAAAGCTTTTATGCAAGTATTTTGGCATAAAAAGCTTTGAAAAGTCTTTCAAACTTGATGTGACTATTGGCTGAGCGAAAATTATGTGACTTTTGGCGTTCTCACACCATTTTTGCCCAGCTCTGACAAAGTAAGAAGAGCTATGGTGGGATGGCATCGTGGTGACTGCCACTCGTCAAATTCATGGTGAGCGGGGGTGCTCGTTATGCCACAAATCTTACCCCAGCAAGTAATTGAGTAAGATTAGTGGTGGGGTGCACACAAATTCTCATCTGACTCCAGAATGGCCCCTCATCTTGATGAGTTGGGCCCTATATCTTTATGGCAGTTGGAGCTCTTTTTTCCTTATACAGACCACCAAATTCCCTTCATGAAGTATGGTTTGTCTCTGGTCCCAGCAGTGGTAAAGAGGTTGCATAAATAGAACAGCCTTTTTCATTAGTCTGACATCTATAAGTTGCCTATAAACTGATAAAAACTGGCTGATGCTTCCACTTTCTCCTCCTTTTCAGTAGTTCTGAAGAATTAATGTACACTACTTCATACATTTGTTTAGGGGGCTGCACAGAAAATGAAGACTGTGCGATAAAGATCATGGGGACCAGACTTTAACTTTTCTATATTAAACCACTAGCTGAGTACCCGGTCGTTGCCCGGAATAGTAACTATCTCTCTGTCTCCCTCCCAGACTCTTGTCTGTCTCCGATGTCTGTCTCTGTCTGTCTGTATCAGTCTCTCTGTCTGTTTCTGTATCAGTCTCTTTATCTGTCTCTATCTCTGTGTCTGTCTCTCTCTATTTCTGTGTCTGTCTATCTCTGTATCTCTGTTTCTGTCTCTCTCTATCTCTGTGTCTGTGTCTCTCTCTATCTCTTTCTGTCTGTCTCTTTCCCCGTCTGTCTCGTTCCAGGTCTGTCTCGTTCCAGGTCTGTCTCGTTCCAGGTCTGTCTCGTTCCAGGTCTGTCTCGTTCCAGGTCTGTCTCGTTCCAGGTCTGTCTCGTTCCAGGTCTGTCTCGTTCCATGTTTATCTCGTTCCATGTTTATCTCGTTCCATGTTTGTCTCGTTCCATGTTTGTCTCGTTCCATGTTTGTCTCGTTCCATGTTTGTCTCGTTCCATGTTTGTCTCGTTCCATGTTTGCCTCGATCCATGTTTGTCTCGTTCCCTGTCTTGTCTCATTCCCCGTCTTGTCTCGTTCCCCGTCTTGTCTCGTTCCCCATCTGTCTGTCTCTTTCCTTGTCTCTGTCTCTTTCCCTGGCTGTCTCTTTCCCCGGCTGTCTTTGTATCTTTCCCAGTCTCTTTACTTATCGCTGTCTCTTTCCCTGTCTATCTCTTTCCCTGTCTGCCTGTCTCTTTCCCTGTCTATCTGTGTCTGTCTGTCTTTCTGTCTCTCTCTATCCGTCTCCCCACCGACATCTTATTACCTCACACATAAGCTTCTTATACTAACAGTTTATTTTGTTCCTATAGCAACCAATCACATCTCCTATTAATAACCTAATAGGTTGTAGCTCCTTTGACTTTAATGGAGGCATGTTTTTGGAGAGTAACTGTAAAGCCCGGGGTTACATTTTCCCATCAAAACATAGTCTACGACGCTCCCTGGGTCACATGAGGAGTCTGTGCAAAATTTTCTGATTGTAAATGCGACGCTGCGGATTCCTTTAGCGGACACACACACACACACACACACACACACACACACACACATACACTCAGCTTTATATATTAGATTATTGCTCACTGAACAGTGTTGTTACCATTTCTTGCAGGCTTTATCCAGACTTTTGTATCCGAGCTGTGGGCTGCTCTTGAATGTGGAAGGGATGATGTCAGAGTTATTCATCCCAAACCGACTCCTGTGGATCCTATAGACAGGAGCTGCCAGAAGGTAAATGTGAAGGTTATAAGACATTGCTAATTAAAAAAAGAAAAACCTTTTTCCGTTTGGAATTCTTTTTTCAGGACTAACGAGTTAAGTTATGTGACGCATTTCCCAATACTATAGACAAGGCTATGGGAATCCCCTATATACACCTTGTATTTTTGTATGGGCGGACATACCTACATTCCACTTCAAGGATTTGTCTTTGTTATGTTACCCACTTCCTAAATACTCGAGTCCCCCATTGACTTCCTTTATAGTTGGTACTCAAGTCGAGCCCATCCAAGTATCCGACTGCTTATTATGAGTACTGAGCTCCCAAACATGGTAGTACGCGCTCATCACTAATAGGAATAAGTTATAGCAGTATGTTTGTTTGCCCATCTAACAAATCTTATAGATTTCTGAATTTTTTCTAATTCCAGTCTTTTCTGGCTTTGATAAACCTGATGTCATCTTACTATGCTGTTTATGAGCTACTAGGAAAGCAGCAATTGCTATCAAAAGAAGAATACTCTCTCCGAGAAATCCCTACATCTTTTGTTGTAAGTAAGACATTTGTAGAAATAATTGCTTATCAATATCCAGTTTATGATTATGGGAAATCATAGAATTAACATAGATCTTTCGCAACAATATATAATTGCGTGAAAGTATTTTCGGATTTGATTATATCTGTCATACAACAGAATAAATATATTGTAGATAATTTTCTTTTTTTTTTCTTCAAGGATGTATTTGATCGGCTTGTCATTGTAAATTCAGTCGCTAAAATTAATTCATTGTTTAACTATGATCAGTCACACACTTTCGGATTAAGGTAGGGAAACATTATGTGTCTGCTTTTCTATGAATCTTGTAGATACCATACAGTAATTTTGTCTATTGCAGATTTTTGTGTTTTAAGACACTACATCAGAAGGATTTCTTTAATTTTGATCATCTGTTAGATATTCTTACAATAGTAAGGCTGTGGCTTCTGTTGCACCCTGTATGCACATGACAAGGTCATACAAATGCATTTCAATAAATTAGAATATCCCCCAAAAGTGAATTTATTTCAGTAATTCAATACAAAAAGAGAAACGCACATATTATATATAGAGTCATTACACACAGAGTGATCTATTTCAAGTGTTTATTTCTGTTAATGTTGATGATAATGGCTTACAGCTAATGAGAACTCAAAAGTCATTATCTCAGAAAATTAGAATCATTACCACAAAACACCTGAAAAGGCTTCCTAAGCATTTAAAATAGTCCCTTAGTCTGGTTCAGTAGGCTGCATAATCATGGGGAAGACTGCTGACATGACAGATGTCCAGAAGGCAGTCATTATTGACAAACTCCACAAGGAGGGTAAGTCACAAAAGATCATTGCTAAATAGGCTGGCTGATCACAGAGTGCTGTATCCAAGCATATTAATGGAAGGTTGAGTGGAAGGAAAAAGTGTGGTTAAAAAAAGGTGCTCAAGCAACTGTGATAACTAAAGCCTTGATAGGATTGTTAAGAAAAGGCCATTTAAAAATGTGGGGAAGATTCACAAGGAGTGGACTGCTGCTGGAGTCGCCACACACAGACGTATCCAGGACATGGGCTACAACTGTTACATTCCTTGTGTCAAGCCATTCATGACCAATAGACAACGCCAGAAGCATCTTACCTGGGCCAAGGAGAAAAAGAACTGGACTGTTGCTCAGTGGTCCAAGGTTTATTATATTATAATATATAGGAATAGATCCCTCTGTGTGTAATGACTCTATATAATATATATATGTTTCCCTTTTTGTAGTGAATTACTGAAATAAATTAACTTTTGGAGGATATTGTAATTTATTAAGATGCACTTGTATGTGAACCAGGGTTTACCACTCGGATGTTGGTTCCTGCTAATACCTAATGACTTTATTAAACCAGACACTGATGGAAATTGTTACATTTTTCTCTGATTTCTAAACTTGTTGCACACAAGAATTAGCAGATGTCATCTGTGCTAGCTTGTTGCTTGAAGCACTAGATATTAAATGATAATGCATAGGATACACATTTTCTCTCTTTTTCAGATTATTAAATGTCATGTGCTGCAGTCTCGATACTCTGTTACTTCTGGAGTCCCAGTACAAAGTATGTGAGATGCTTTTTAATGCCCAAAGTGAAAACATTACAGACCCTTCTACGGGTTCACAGTAAGTGTCAGGAAAAATATTCATGTGGAATAACATATAGATTAAACTTCTGAAACTAAAGGTCCATTTACACTGCACGATTATTGTGAATGAGCGTTCCTGTACATGATTATCATACCGTGTAAACAGGCTTCCGGTCACATGACCAATTAGCAAAATGCTTCTTCTTCAAGTGAAATGATCTTTAGTGCTGTACAGAAAATCATCATTCTCGGCAGCACCATCCATCTGTGTAAACAAGACTTGTGCTGCCGAGAACAATGGAAGCCTTTGTGTACAGGACAATCTATTTCAGATTACCGGTGCAGATCTGAAGCTGGTTTGGCCTGTGTAAACAGTTTTTTTAAATGACCACTGACCGACAAGCAGATTGCGGACAGCCATCAGCTTTTCAATCCCCACTGTTTCATCACTGATGCTCCAGACCTGAAATACCGTACTTCTTGCCGTCCCATTGCAGTAGTAATATAGTGGCATGTGACACCACTGTTCTCAGTGGTACATGCCATGTAGTACTAGTTTGGCACATCATTGCTGTTGGAACCGAAAAAGTGGGGGATTTACCCAGTTATGTTTTATTTAATTTTTTCCAGGCAACCCTACTAATTGTCAATTATTTATTTATTATTCCCATTCCCACTTTCTTTGCAAATATGAAAAAAGTGAGTTCCAAATCAATACAGAAAATTTTATGACCGCATTGTACTAATCTTATCGAAGGCAATGAACTGTATGATCGTGTCAGCATAGGAGCAGGGGAGTTTTGGAAGTAACAAGACTTTTATGGTAGTTCACAATATCTCAGGATAGGGATACTGATCTTGTTGGAGACAGTAACCTCTCCTTTGATTGGGATAATGCTAGTGCAGTCTTAGCGATTTTGTCTCTAGTGATACTTCCTCATCACTGTACCTAAATGTGCTTACTGTATTTACTGCTACCATTTGCATTCACTTGCAGGAATATCATTATTGATGGACTGTCTGTAGAGAGAAACCATATTCTGGTGAGGATGAATGTCATCGGAGGACCACATGAGCGCGTTTTACCATCTAGAGTGATGCTTCAGGTGATACATTTCTGGACCAGTAACTTCTAGAATAAGTTCTAGATTATACCTTTACTTACCGATACATAGTAATTACTATTTTTTAACACTGCAATTTTGAAAATATTTTAATGACAACAGGGGTCATCTAAGGCCTAAGACACATGGCTTGAAAATAATAAATAATAAAATATCGAATTTCACTCGGACCAATATTAAACTATGTGCCAGCACCCATGAGTGATTATTTTCTCAGCCCTAACTGGACGGAGAAAACAGTTGCAGCATGCTGCGGGTGCAATGCAATCCTTGTTTCTCTCGCACCCATTCAAGTCTATGGGCGAGAGAAAAATCACACTGCACTCGCATTACACCGGCGTAATGCGAGTGCAGAGCAAAAATGGCAATAGCCAGCAACGGAGGAGAGAGGGAGATAAATCCCTCCTCTCCTCCACAGCACCTGCCCGCCCCTCCGCACAGCCGGCCATCCCCTCCTCAGTCCTGGCCCGCCCCCCACAGCTGAGGTCTGATCGCACGATTGGACCTCAGTGGCAATGACACTCGCATGACACTCTGCTCCTGCTGTACTGCCAGCGTGAGCCGAGTGTCATGCGAGGATCGCAGAAGTCCCCGTGTTGCCCCAGCCTAAGAGAAAATATATAAATATTTTTTTACTTATACCTGGAAATATCTCTAAGAACTATTCTCAATAAAGAACCGTGTTTATAAGGGAAATTTATCAAGGTTTTTATGTCAGTTTTTTGCTATCAGAATGTTGGAAATTTTGTGGCAAGCTGTTCTATATGCAAAAATGTGGCTAAGGAGTATGCAAACATTGAATATATCAGTTTGGAATTGCATTACTACAGGGGTATCAGACACACAGCCCGCAGGCCACATGCGGCTCCTCAGACTTCTTTTTGCAGCCCGCAGGCCCATGGATCCCATGACATTCGCGGCCGGTGCTGGTGGCCGCAGGAAGTAGTCAGCGCTTTAATTCATTTGAATGAACTGCTAGCACCGCACAGAGCTCTCTGCAGTGCAGAACTATACCTAAGGTAGCCGCCAGCTACACACAGGCCAGCAGCTGATTTAGTGATATGATGTCAAGCGCTGGACTCTGGCCAGTGGCTGCCATTGGTTTAGGGATGCAGAGAGCGCTACACAGCACCAACAGCTCATTGAAATGAAATAAAGCGCTGACTAATGCAGGCCCCAGCCGCGATCGTCATGAGCCTGCGGGCCGCAAGAAGCAGAAAACAAGACACCGAGGGAACTGAGGACAGGTGAGAAGAATCCTTTTTTTTTTAATGTGTATATGAAAAACAATATATAGGGGGAAATTACTACAGGATGGGACATTACTATACGATGGGACAAGGATGGTGTGAGGCAAATCCCGGGATATGAAGATGAATTATGACTCCAGTCATAATCCCTCATCACTCCCTGGCAGTGCCCCCTCCCTTCTTGTTCTCAGTGTTCCACTTACACCTCCATGGCCATGTCCTGTGATATGGAGATGAGGTGGTGTGGGAACAATGGACACAGGATGACTCCCTGCCGTCACCCTGTAACAAGAGTTGTATCTCATTAGCAAGGCTATGGAACTAGCAGACAGAACGACTCCAGTAAAAAATGGTTCATATCTCGCAAGCCATATTTCCGATAAATATGGCAACCATAAAAATGGTGTCTCCGCATGCGGACGATGCCGGCACACCCTTTTTATGGGAGCAGGACATTGGGAAATGCCCCAGGCGTGATATCAGCCAATGGGGAACTGGCAGGCAGGTCATGAGTCCCCTCGTTCTGTAGCTAAATTCATAACTGTCACAATGAGAGCATTGGCGTCCGCCTACGACGCTCCCAGGCCAAGTTATGGCCATATTCCATGTTGTGGATTTTGTCCATAACTCCAGCCAGGGGTGGAGCAGTGCTCCCTGTGAGGTCACTAAGGTAGGAGGGGACCTGGATTGCCCAGGTTGATAACCCTACTTCGGCCATTTTCCAGTGTTCTTTTCGCTGGGGGCACGTGTAGGAAACATCTGTGGGAAGGATCCTAGAAACCTGGGTACAGCGCCCCCCTGTGGCCAGACGCAACAAGGTAACTGCTGGAACTGTGTATGCCTGTTTGTAACCCATGCTTTGACTGTAACTGTACTCTGACATATGTATATTCTGTAGATTCCCTATTGTATATATTGTAGTTTCTAGTGTGCTTTAGGCTGATTAAATTATATAATTAATCTTGGGCTGTTCTGTTATCTCGATCTTGAATCCCACGTCTGTGTGTTCGGCTAATAGTTACCGTGAAGCGGTTGGTGGCAGCGAATTGTGCCAAGGATTATTGTGGGGAGGCCAGTGAGATTCGGGGAGATTTTATATATTCCGCCCGCGGAGGTCGGGGGAATATATACCTTACTCTCACCGGGGACCCTTCAATAATCGGCATAAGTAGTATAGCGGCCTCCTTGCTTATTGTCGGGCAATTCCATAATTGGCCTGACTATAAGAGGGGCGCTAGAGAGCGCGTCACGTGCTCTGTCTGTCGGTCGGGAGGTATAAAGGAGGGGTGACCCCCACTTGTTACCCCCCCGATTGTGACGTACTGGTAGCCAGCGCGGGGGATTTCTGAGTGACCCCCCCGGTGGTTTGTGACATATTGGTGGCATAGCGGTGGGATCGAGATAATAGTGTGTGTGAGTGTGAGACCCATACTCCCAGACACTAAAGACTGCCTGCAGCAGCTGTGGCTGCTGGGGTCTTCAGACTAGCTCAACACTAGAGTGTCAGAGTGCAGATACTTTAAGGTGTGTGGAGGCATCAGGTGTCAGTTCTGTGTCAGTGACCAAAAGTCTGCAAGAATGGCTGATGGCACCAGGAGCAGAGCTATGCAACTGGCCAATGCTAAGGCAGGAGCCGAAGAGAGGGAGGACGGTGCTGTGGACAGCAATGAGGAGGTTGCCCACGAGTCCTCCAGGAGCTCGACGCCAGAAAACCGTTCTGCCGAGGACATTGCGCAACCTGGCACTGCTGGACAAGATGAGGAGGAGCTCACCCAAGGTTCCTCAACGAGCCAGATGCCAGCCCTCCGCTCTGAAAGGGACAGTGAATCGCCTAGCTCTGCAGCGTGCCGCAGATCACCACGTGCCATTCCACCGAGCCTGGGAGGCTCGGATAGCCTTCTTCAAATGGCTATGGCCCTTCTCCAGGCTGGAGACCAGAAGGGCTACAAGGAACTCCTGGCAGAGCGCAGGGCAGAGCGGCAGGCAGCGCGTGACGCTGAGGCTGCGGAGCGGCACGCAGAGCGTGAGGCTGCGGAGCGAGAGCGGCAGGCAGCGCGTGAAGAGCGAGAGCGACAGGCAGACCGTGACTACCAGCTGCAGCTAGCTCAGCTCCGGCCCTCATCAGCCACATGTGACCTTCGAGACACCAAACTTCCAAAGGTCCGTGTTGAGGACTTCCCAGTGCTGGAGAAGGATGGAGACTTGGACTCTTTCTTGACTGCTTTTGAACGGACTTGCTTGCAGCACCATCTGGACAAGGACCAGTGGGCCAAATACCTGACCCCCCGTTTAAGGGGTAAGGCCCTGGATATCCTTGGGGACTTGCCTGCTGAGGCAGATCAGGGCTACGACACCATCAAGCGGGCCCTGATCCAACAGTACAACCTCACTCCAGAGTCCTACCGCAAGAAGTTCCGGAGCCTACAGAAGGGACCAAAGGACTCCTGGGCTGACCACCGGCGAGCACTTGCCCGAGCTGCCGACCACTGGACCCAAGGCCTGCAGCTTTCCACCGGACCGGAGATCCTGGACTTGTTCATCACGGAGCAACTCTTGTGGAACTGCCCTGAGGATCTCCGCCAGTTCATCCGAGACCAGAAGCCAAAGGGGTCCACGGCTACAGCTGCCCTTGCCGATGACTACACCAACAACCGGGCCCCTGAGGCCAGGAGAGCGGCCACCAGCAGCACCTGGAGAGGGGGGAAGATGAATTCTGCGACTGCCCCACCTGCCCCTAGACTGCAGGGGGTGTCCCCCTCAACTCCCCTCTCCAGGCCCGTGGCGGAACCAAGACGGTGCCACCAGTGCAACCTACCTGGACACTTCAAGGCCATGTGCCCTCAGCGTCCCAAGGTCCCGGCTCCGTCCCCGTCCCAAGGGCCGCCCAAGGTGTATTGTGTGGGTGGGGGTGGTGGTAGGTCCCTGGACAGCTTCCAACCTGTCACCGTCGGCCGGTCTGTGACCATAGGACTGCGAGACAGCGCCTCGGAGGTGACTCTGGTGCGGCCTGAGATGGTGTCCCCCCAAGACTTGATCCCTGGAAAAACCCTCGCTGTCTCCGGGATTGGAGGCACTGACCCGGCGCTGCCTGTTGCTGACATTTATGTGGACTGGGGCGCAGGGCGAGGGGTGAGGGAGGTGGGGGTAACTGATCGGATCCCTGCAAACGTGCTACTTGGGACAGATTTGGGGCAGATAACCTCCCAGTTTGGGCCCCCCCCAAGGGCTGAACCTTCAGCCCGTACTGACATGACTCCTAACAATGTTAATGTGTTATCTATGAATGATGTAAGGGAGGAGGGAGTGAACTCTGATATTTCTGCTTGCATAGACACCATAGACACACACTCAGCTGCAGCTGTGACAGGGGAGGGGGTCAGAGAAAGGTGTGACAATGCCTCTACAAGTAACCAGCCTGTGAGCTGGGATCTGTTGCCCTCTGCAGGGATAAGCAGAGAGCAGGGTGCTGCAGGGGGAGGACCAGTGTGTGGGGTGGGGGCTACCACAGCAAATGTGGGGTCCCCAGAGATTTCACAGCGGGGTTCTGTTGCTGCAGGAGGGGAACAGGCAGGTGAGATTGGGGCCGGTCCAGGAGCGGAAGTGCTCCCAGGTAAGATCTCGGTGCATGGTTCCCCCACAACCGGGGTGTCAGGAAGCCAGGTAGGTCTGCCTGAACCGGCGACTTGGTCAGGAACGGAGGAGGAGCAGGCACGACCCACGGTCGCAGCGGCTGTGGCCGCTGTCACCCGCAGTGGGAGTGCTGGAAGCCAAGGGGCCTCCCGGAGGTCCGATAGCTCTTCCCCTTCTGACCAAGTGGCAGCCGAGTCAGGTGGAGGCCAGGACACAGGTCCCGGGGTACTGACTGAAGATGTGACAGTCTCGTCGATTCTGGCCACATCTAGTCAGGGGTTTCAGGCAGCGTTAGAAGCTGACGACAGCCTGAAAGCTCTTAAGGAGCAGGCGGCACAGCCTCCCTCGGACTCGGACCCGGAGCGAGTGGTCTGGGACCAAGGACGGCTGTACCGGGCCACGGTCCAGCAGGGTTCACCGGAGGCGTGGCCCAGGGACCGACAGTTGGTGGTACCCTATCCGTTCCGGACGGAGTTGTTGCGGATCGCACATGAGATTCCGATGGCCGGACACCTAGGGATCACTAAGACCAAGGCCAGGGTAAACCAGCATTTCTACTGGCCAAAAATGGGGGCCGATGTGGCTGCCTACTGCCGTTCGTGTGAAACCTGTCAGAGAGTGGGGAAGGCGGGGCCACACCCCAAAGCCCCACTAGTATCTCTGCCAATCATCGATGAGCCTTTCAGGAGGGTGGCTGTGGATCTGGTCGGCCCGCTGGCCATCCCCAGCAGCTCCGGGAAACGCTTCATACTGACGGTAGTGGACTATGCCACCCGGTACCCAGAAGCAGTGGCCTTGTCGTCCATTCGGGCTGACAAGGTGGCCACCGCATTGCTGGAGATTTTCTCCCGAGTGGGTTTTCCCCAGGAAATGCTCACTGACCGGGGGACCCAATTCATGTCCCAGCTGATGGAGGCCCTCTGTAAGCAAGTCCAGGTGCGACATCTGGTGGCCAGCCCGTACCATCCACAGACTAATGGCCTGTGCGAGCGGTTCAATGGCACCTTAAAGCAGATGCTTAAGATGTTGGTCGACTCCCATGGGCGTGACTGGGAGCGGTATCTCCCACACCTGTTATTTGCTTACCGGGAGGTTCCACAGGCCTCAACAGGATTCTCACCGTTTGAGCTCCTGTACGGGCGACGTGTGCGGGGCCCCCTGGCTCTGGTGAAAGAGGCTTGGGAAGGGGATTTGGCCACCCCTGGAGTGTCGGTTATCGAGTATGTCATGCGCTTCCGGGACAAAATGCAGGCCTTGACGCAACTGGTACACGACAATATGGCTCAAGCCCAGGCCGATCAGAAGCGTTGGTACGACCAGAACGCTTGTGAGAGGACCTACCAAGTGGGTCAAAAGGTGTGGGTACTGGTCCCCGTACCACAGGACAAGCTTCAGGCAGCCTGGGAAGGCCCATACCTCGTGTACCAGCAGCTCAACCCTGTAACGTACCTGGTCACCCTGGACCCTGCCCGTGGAAGGCGGAAGCCCTTCCATGTGAACATGATGAAGGCACATCATGAGCGGGAGGCATGTGCGCTCCCCGTGTGCAACCTGCCCGAGGAGGGAGAAGCGGAAACCCTCTTGGATATGCTAGCCCAGGTTAGGGCAGGCGGATCCATTGAGGATGTGGAGGTTGGCCACCAGCTCTTGGAGGACCAACGGTCCCAGCTGTGGGCCACCCTACACCCCTTCCGGGGGTTGTTTACCAACCAGCCCGGAAGGACTGACTTGGCTGTCCATCACGTGGACACTGGGGATCATCCCCCGATCCGGCGTTCAGCATATCGGGTCTCCCTGGAGGTGCAGCAACACATGCGCCAGGAGATTGACGAGATGCTGAAGCTGGGGGTGATCCAGGCATCCAACAGCGCTTGGGCCTCGCCTGTAGTCCTCGTCCCTAAGAAGGACCGAACCACTCGGTTCTGCGTGGACTACAGGGGGCTCAATGCTGTCACGGTCGCCGATGCGTACCCAATGCCACGCATCGATGACCTGCTCGATCAGTTGGCCGGGGCTCAGTACCTGACCATCATGGATCTGAGCCGGGGATATTGGCAGATCCCCCTGACTCGCAAGGCCAGGGAACGCTCTGCCTTTATTACCCCATTTGGACTGTACGAGTCCACGGTGATGCCATTCGGGATGAGGAATGCCCCTGCCACTTTCCAGCGGATGGTCAACACCCTGCTCAAGGGACTTGAAGGGTACGCGGCCGCGTACCTGGATGACATTGCCGTCTTCAGTCCCACCTGGGAGGACCACCTAGAGCATCTAGCACAGGTGCTCAGGCGGATCCACCGGGCAGGTTTGACCATCAAGCCGGGAAAGTGTCAGCTGGCCATGAGCGAGGTCCAGTACCTCGGTCACCGGGTAGGTGGGAGAACACTGAAGCCCGAGCCTGAGAAAGTGGAAGCCATCGCATCCTGGCCCACCCCCAGGACCAAGAAGCAGGTGATGTCCTTCTTGGGGACCGCTGGGTACTATAGGAGGTTTGTTCCATGCTATAGTAGCCTGGCAAAGCCCTTGACGGACCTCACCAAGAAGAAGCTGCCCTCTGCAGTCGATTGGACAATGGACTGCGAGACAGCCTTCCGGGCCCTAAAGGACGCCCTGTCCAGCCCGCCCGTGCTACAGGCAGCCGACTTCACGCGGCCGTTTGTAGTACAGACCGACGCCAGTGACTTCGGCCTCGGTGCGGTGCTCAGCCAGGTGGACTCTGCGAGCCAAGAGCACCCAGTCTTGTACCTGAGCAGGAAGCTGTTACCAAGGGAAGTTGCCTATTCCACGATGGAGAAGGAGTGCCTGGCCATAGTGTGGGCCCTGCAGCGTCTGCAACCCTATCTATACGGGCGCCACTTCATCGTGGAGACGGACCACAATCCCCTCAGCTGGTTGCACACCGTCTCTGGGACGAATGGGCGATTGTTGCGATGGAGCCTTGCGCTCCAGCAATACAACTTCACCATTCGCCACAAAAGGGGCCGTGACCACGGTAACGCAGACGGGCTGTCCCGACAAGGAGAGGTCGCGGACGGGCGCACGGGGGAACACCGGAGTGTGCTGCCCCCTAGCGCCCTCAAAAGGGGGGAGGTGTGAGGCAAATCCCGGGATATGAAGATGAATTATGACTCCAGTCATAATCCCTCATCACTCCCTGGCAGTGCCCCCTCCCTTCTTGTTCTCAGTGTTCCACTTACACCTCCATGGCCATGTCCTGTGATATGGAGATGAGGTGGTGTGGGAACAATGGACACAGGATGACTCCCTGCCGTCACCCTGTAACAAGAGTTGTATCTCATTAGCAAGGCTATGGAACTAGCAGACAGAACGACTCCAGTAAAAAATGGTTCATATCTCGCAAGCCATATTTCCGATAAATATGGCAACCATAAAAATGGTGTCTCCGCATGCGGACGATGCCGGCACACCCTTTTTATGGGAGCAGGACATTGGGAAATGCCCCAGGCGTGATATCAGCCAATGGGGAACTGGCAGGCAGGTCATGAGTCCCCTCGTTCTGTAGCTAAATTCATAACTGTCACAATGAGAGCATTGGCGTCCGCCTACGACGCTCCCAGGCCAAGTTATGGCCATATTCCATGTTGTGGATTTTGTCCATAACTCCAGCCAGGGGTGGAGCAGTGCTCCCTGTGAGGTCACTAAGGTAGGAGGGGACCTGGATTGCCCAGGTTGATAACCCTACTTCGGCCATTTTCCAGTGTTCTTTTCGCTGGGGGCACGTGTAGGAAACATCTGTGGGAAGGATCCTAGAAACCTGGGTACAGCGCCCCCCTGTGGCCAGACGCAACAAGGTAACTGCTGGAACTGTGTATGCCTGTTTGTAACCCATGCTTTGACTGTAACTGTACTCTGACATATGTATATTCTGTAGATTCCCTATTGTATATATTGTAGTTTCTAGTGTGCTTTAGGCTGATTAAATTATATAATTAATCTTGGGCTGTTCTGTTATCTCGATCTTGAATCCTACGTCTGTGTGTTCGGCTAATAGTTACCGTGAAGCGGTTGGTGGCAGCGAATTGTGCCAAGGATTATTGTGGGGAGGCCAGTGAGATTCGGGGAGATTTTATATATTCCGCCCGCGGAGGTCGGGGGAATATATACCTTACTCTCACCGGGGACCCTTCAATAATCGGCATAAGTAGTATAGCGGCCTCCTTGCTTATTGTCGGGCAATTCCATAATTGGCCTGACTATAAGAGGGGCGCTAGAGAGCGCGTCACGTGCTCTGTCTGTCGGTCGGGAGGTATAAAGGAGGGGTGACCCCCACTTGTTACCCCCCGATTGTGACGTACTGGTAGCCAGCGCGGGGGATTTCTGAGTGACCCCCCCGGTGGTTTGTGACAGATGGGCACAAGGATAGGCACATTACTACAAAGAGACCAGGATGGGCACATTACTACAGGATGGGGACCAGGATGGCACTTTACTACAGGATGGGCACATTACTACAGGATGGGGACCAGGATAGGCACATTACTACAAGATGACCAGGATGGGCACATTACTACTATAGGGGACAATGATGAGCACATTACTACTAGAAGGAGACCACGATGGGCACAATGGACACATTACTACAGGATGAGACAAGAATGGGCACATTACTACTAGAAGGGGACAAGGATGGGCACTTTAGTACACAATGGGTACCAGGATGGACACATTACTACAGGAAAGGAACAATGATGAGCACATCACTACAAGAAGGGGACCAGGATGGGCACATTACTACAAGATGGGGACAAAGATGGGAACATTATTAGAGGATGGGGACCAGGATGGGTTAATTACTACAAGAGGACCAGGATGGACACATTACTGCAGGATGGGGACAAGGATGGGGCACATTACTACAAGAGGACTAGGATGGATACATTGCTACAGGATGGAGACAAGGATGAAGACATTACTACATGATGATGACCCCATGGGAAAATTACCACAAGATGTTGGCCAAAATTACTATATGGTGCTAATTGTAAAACAATATTACTTACAAAAAGGGATAAATGTAAGAAAACAAGTAAAAAAATTAATTCTAAATAAAGCATGGAAATTTATTTTTACCTTTTAAAAAATGCTTTTTTTTTTATACATAAACTAAAATAAACAAAAAAAGTGCATGTTATTGCCACATCTGTAACGGCTCAAGCTATAAAATATACCATTACCAATACGATGAATACCATTTTAAAAGACAAAAACGAGCAAAAAATTTAAAAAAAGTGATCTGAAGGTGTATAGAAAAAATTATATGGTATTACTAAAAATGTCACTTCTTTTTCGCTCCTAATTGGGAGACCCAGACAGTGGGTGTATAGCTACTGCCTCTGGAGGCCGCACAAAGAACTACACTTAAAAGTGTAAGGCCCCTCCCCTTCTGGCTATACACCCTCCCGTAGGAGTACGGATTCCTCAGTTTTAGCTTTGTGCGCAGGAGGTCAGACACGCACGCATAGCTCCATTGTTTTTAGTCAGCAGCAGCTGCTGACTATGTCGGATGGAAGAAAAGAGGGCCCATACAGGGCTCCCAGCATGCTCCCTTCTCACCCCACTGTATGTCGGAGGTGTTTGTAAGGTTGAGGTACCCATTGCGGGTACGGCGGCAGGAGCCCACATGCTGATTCCTTCCCCATCCCTTTTTACAGGGCTCTGGGTGAAGTGGGATTTACTGGTCTCCAGGCACTGAGACCGTGCTCCATCTACAGCCCCTGGAGAAGATGCTGGATGGAGCGGAGTACATCAGGGACATGGCCCTGCTTCCTCAAGGTACTCTGTGTCCCCGTGCATTTGGCGCTCACACCGCAGCATGCTGGGTGTTGTAGTGCGCCGGGGGACATCAGCGCTACGGCGCTTGTGCCATGGCCTCATTCAGCTTCGCTGAAGCAGGCACACTTCTGGGAATCGGTCGCGCCGGCCGCTGGGACTGCGGCGCGGCTGGCACTTGTGGTGCGCCGGGGACTTCAGCGCGGCCCGCGCTTTTACGGCGGCCGCGCTGATAACTCGAGTCCCCGGCTTTTGCGGCCTGCTTCCGTTCGTTCCCGCCCCCAGACCTGCCAGTCAGGAGAGGGGCGGGACGCTGGCCACTTCTGGGAATCGGTCGCGCCGGCCGCTGGGACTGCGGCGCGGCTGGCACTTGTGGTGCGCCGGGGACTTCAGCGCGGCCCGCGCTTTTACGGCGGCCGCGCTGATAACTCGAGTCCCCGGCTTTTGCGGCCTGCTTCCGTTCGTTCCCGCCCCCAAACCTGCCAGTCAGGAGAGGGGCGGGACGCTGGCCAGTGCATCAGCGCCGAGGGCTGGAGTCGTTTTTACATACTCCAGCCCTCACAATCGGCACAGAGGGGACACTGTTTCCCGCACTTTTGTTTGGAAACTCCCACGGACCGCCCCTCTCCACAGACGCCGGCAGCCATTCCTGCTGACACGCTGAGCTGCAGAGGGGAGCCGAGGAGACCCAGACAAGGAATTCTGCGCCTCTTACCCGCTATTCAGCGGGCGGTAAGCAGCCCTCAGGGCTCACCCCCTCTTGTGCCAGTAGTATTCTTAGTATTTTGTTTCTACAAATACTTGGTATTACATAGCGCTGGTCGCCCTTTGGCTATAGACTCTCTCACATTGCAGAGAGCCAGCAGCATGTCGTCCGTAAAACGCAAGGGTGCCAAGGCACAGACATTATATGCTTCCTGCACCGCATGTGGGACTTTTCTACCGGCAGGCTCCACGGACCCCCATTGTGTGCAGTGCTCGGCCCCTGCGGCGCTTGCACAGTCGGGACCTCTGCTGGACGTGACCCAGGGTGTACCACCTGTGAATGCTGTCCAGGTGACAGGAACTGAGTTTGCAGCTTTTGCTGACAGAATGTCTCTCACTATGTCACAAATTCTTGACACATTGCGAGCTAGGCCTGTACTTCAGGCCACGGACACTGTGCAATCATTGCCCCCTGGTCCCCCTCAGCTGAATTACCTCCAAGCTCCGGGACGGGCATATACACCTCAGGGTGAAGACTCTGACTCGGACGCTGGCCCCGGGCAGCCTAAGCGGGCTCGCTATGACGGGCCTTCACATTCATCTCAATGGTCAGGATCCCAGCGAGATGAATCTATGGGTGATGAGGCGGACGTAACTGATCAGGATTCTGATCCTGGGACCGCTCTCAATCTAGATACACCAGATGGTGACGCCATAGTTAATGATCTTATATTTAACATCAATAAGATGTTCAATATTTCCCCACCAGCTCCTCTTGTAGAGGAGTCAGCTTCGCAGCACGAGAGAATCCATTTCAGATACCCTAAGCGTACATTAAGCACTTTTCTGGACCACGCTGACTTTAGAGACGCAATCCAGAAACCCCACGCTTATCCTGAAAGGCGTTTTCCTAAACGGCTTAAAGATACACGCTACCCTTTTCCCCCTGAGGTGGTCAAGGGTTGGACCCAGTGTCCAAAAGTGGATCCTCCAATTTCCAGGCTTGCAGCTAGATCCTTGGTTGCAGTTGAAGATGGAGCGGCACTTAAAGATGCCACTGACAGGCAGATGGAGCTCTGGCTGAAATCCATCTATGAAGCGATTGGAGCGTCATTAGCGCCTTCTTTTGCGGCCGTATGGGCACTCCAAGCTATCTCAGCCGGGCTTGCGCGAGTCGACTCAGTCACACGTGCATTTGCCCCGCAGGTAGCACCATTGACCTCGCAAATGGCGGCATTCGCGTCGTACGCGATTAATGCTGTTCTTGACGCTACAAGCCGCACGGCAGTGGCGTCAGCCAACTCCGTTGTTTTGCGTAGGGCCCTGTGGTTCAGACATTGGAAAGCAGATTCTCATTCCAAGAAGTGCTTAACCAATTTGCCTTTTTCTCGTGACCGATTGTTTGGAGAGCGTTTGGATGAAATCATCAAACACTCCAAGGGTAAGGACTCATCCTTACCGCAACACAGACAAAACAAACCCCAACAGAGGAAGGGTCAGTCTGGTTATCGGTCCTTTCGAGGACCGGGCAGGTCCCAATTCGCCTCGTCAAAAAAGACTCAAAAAGACCAGAGACGCTCAGATTCTTGGAGGTCTCAGTCACGCCCAAAAAGGACAGCCGGAGGAACCGTTGCCAAGACGGCGTCCTCCTGACTTGCGGTCTCCGATTCCCACACCCGCGGTCGGTGGGAGGCTTTCCCACTTTGGCGACATTTGCGACCCGTCCTGGATCTAAAGTTGCTCAACAGACACGTAAAAGTCAGGAGGTTCCGGATGGAATCCCTACGCTCCGTCATAGCCTCAATGTCTCAAGGAGATTTTCTAGCATCAATAGATATCAAAGATGCGTATCTCCAC
Source organism: Anomaloglossus baeobatrachus (assembly GCF_048569485.1). NCBI lineage: Eukaryota > Metazoa > Chordata > Amphibia > Anura > Aromobatidae > Anomaloglossus > Anomaloglossus baeobatrachus. The sequence continues at coordinate 396,377,665 of NC_134354.1, read as the reverse complement.
GTGCCGATTGCACCAGAGCATCAGCGTTTCCTACGCTTCGTCATACACGACGAACACCTACAGTTCGTAGCGTTACCTTTCGGTCTGGCAACAGCCCCCCGGGTCTTCACCAAAGTCATGGCAGCAGTAGTAGCTGTTCTGCACTCGCAGGGTCACTCGGTCATCCCGTATCTAGACGACCTGCTTATAAAGGCACCCTCTCAAGAGGCATGCCAACACAGTCTGAAGGTGGCACTAGACACTCTCCAGAGTTTCGGGTGGATTATCAACTTTCCAAAGTCTCATCTAACCCCGACCCAATCTCTGACTTATCTTGGCATGGAGTTTCATACTCTCTCAGCGATAGTGAGGCTTCCACTGGACAAGCAGTGCTCGCTACGGACTGGAGTGCAATCTCTCCTTCAGAGCCAGTCGCACTCACTGAGGCGCCTCATGCATTTCCTAGGAAAGATGGTAGCAGCAATGGAGGCAGTCCCGTTCGCGCAGTTTCATCTGCGCCCTCTACAATGGGACATTCTACGCCAATGGGATGGGAAATCGACGTCCCTCGACAGGACTGTCTCCCTCTCTCAGACTGCCAAGGACTCTCTGCGTTGGTGGCTTCTCCCCACCTCATTGTCACAGGGAAAGTCGTTCCTTCCCCCGTCCTGGGCAGTGGTCACGACGGATGCGAGCCTATCAGGGTGGGGAGCGGTGTTTCTCCACCACAGGGCTCAGGGGACGTGGACTCAGGAAGAGTCCACCCTGCAGATCAATGTTCTGGAAATCAGAGCAATCTATCTTGCCCTGCGAGCCTTCCAACAATGGCTGGAAGGCAAGCAGATTCGGATTCAGTCGGACAATTCCACGGTGGTGGCATACATCAACCACCAAGGGGGAACACGCAGTCGCCAAGCTTTTCAAGAAGTCCAGCGGATTTTGACGTGGGTGGAAAGCAGAGCGTCCACCATATCCGCAGTTCACATCCCAGGCGTGGAAAACTGGGAAGCAGACTTTCTCAGTCGCCAGGGCATGGACGCAGGAGAATGGTCCCTTCACCCGGACGTGTTTCAGCAGATCTGTTGCCGCTGGGGGACGCCGGACGTCGATCTGATGGCGTCACGGCACAACAACAAGGTCCCAGTTTTCATGGCACGGTCTCACGATCACCGAGCGCTGGCGGCAGACGCCTTGGTTCAGGATTGGTCGCAATTCCGACTCCCCTATGTGTTCCCACCTCTAGCATTGTTACCCAGAGTTCTCCGGAAAATCAAGTCCGACTGCCATCGAGCCATACTCGTCGCTCCAGATTGGCCAAGAAGGTCGTGGTACCCGGATCTGTGGCATCTCACGGTAGGCCAACCGTGGACACTACCAAACCGTCCAGATTTGCTGTCTCAAGGGCCGTTTTTCCATCTGAATTCTGCGGCCCTGAACCTGACTGTGTGGCCATTGAGTCCTGGATCCTAGCGGCCTCAGGTTTATCTCATGAAGTTGTTGCCACAATGAGACAGGCTAGAAAACCATCCTCAGCTAAGATCTATCACAGGACGTGGAAGATATTCTTAGCGTGGTGCTTGGCTCAAGGGTTTTCTCCCTGGCCATTTGCATTGCCAATTTTTCTTTCCTTCCTGCAGTCTGGGTTGGAAAAAGGTTTGTCGCTTAGCTCGCTTAAGGGTCAAGTCTCCGCGCTATCCGTATTCTTTCAGAAGCGCTTGGCACGGCTTTCTAAAGTACGCACGTTTCTCCAAGGAGTTTGTCATATCGTTCCTCCTTACAGACGGCCATTGGAACCCTGGGATCTGAACAAGGTTCTCATTGCTCTCCAGAAGCCGCCTTTCGAGCCTTTGAAAGAGGTTCCCCTTTCTCGGCTTTCACAAAAGGTAGTTTTTCTTGTGGCGGTCACGTCTCTTCGAAGAGTGTCCGAGCTAGCGGCGTTATCTTGCAAATCTCCCTTCCTGGTGTTTCACCAAGACAAGGTAGTACTGCGTCCAATTCCAGAGTTTTCTCCCAAGGTGGTTTCTTCCTTTCATCTCAATCAGGATATCACTTTGCCATCTTTGTGTCCGCATCCAGTTCACCAATTTGAAAAGGGTTTACATCTGTTGGACCTGGTGAGAGCACTCAGGATTTACATTTCTCGCACGGCGTCTCTACGCCGTTCTGATGCGCTCTTTGTCCTAGTCGCTGGTCAGCATAAGGGATCGCAAGCTTCCAAATCCACCCTGGCGCGGTGGATCAAGGAACCAATTCTTCACACATACCGTTCTGCTGGGCTTCCGATCCCATCTGGACTGAAGGCCCATTCTACCAGAGCCGTGGGTGCGTCCTGGGCATTGCGGCATCAGGCTACGGCTCAGCAAGTGTGCCAGGCGGCTACCTGGTCGAGTCTGCACACGTTTACCAAACACTATCAAGTGCATACCTACGCTTCGGCAGATGCCAGCCTAGGTAGACAGGTCCTTCAGGCGGCGGTGGCCCACCTGTAGGAAGAGGCTGTCTGACAGCCCGTTCATGTGGTATCTTTTTACCCACCCAGGGACTGCTTTTGGACGTCCCACTGTCTGGGTCTCCCAATTAGGAGCGAAAAAGAAGGGAATTTTGTTTACTTACCGTAAATTCCTTTTCTTCTAGCTCCAATTGGGAGACCCAGCACCCGCCCTATTTGTTCTTAGGGTTTCGTTTTTCGGGTGCACATGTTGTTCATGTTGTTTCTTAAGTTCTCCGATCTTGTTATCGGATTGAATTTGTTTTTGAAACTGTTATTGGCTTTCCTCCTTCTTGCTTTGGTACTAAAACTGAGGAATCCGTACTCCTACGGGAGGGTGTATAGCCAGAAGGGGAGGGGCCTTACACTTTTAAGTGTAGTTCTTTGTGCGGCCTCCAGAGGCAGTAGCTATACACCCACTGTCTGGGTCTCCCAATTGGAGCTAGAAGAAAAGGAATTTACGGTAAGTAAACAAAATTCCCTTCTTTGTCCTGCAAAGAATGCGGCTCCCCCAAATAATTTTTTTTCTATGTGCGGCCCATACACCCAGCCGAGTTTGAGACCCGTGCATTACTGCTATGTAGACTGTACTTATATATTGGTTGTTAGAGCAAATTTTGATTAAATTGCGTGAGCCCATCTGCCAGCAACAAAGAACTCTCTTAAGACAGGAACATACACTAAAAGTCTTACCTCTCCTGGGATTAGGCCTACAAATGTAAAAGCCAGGTATGATCTAGCTCTAATTGAAGAGCCTTTGACAGATGGAGGAGTGCTCAGCCAACATGGAGGGAGCCATTTATCTCCAAATGTATACCGAACATACCTTGTCAAATATTGTATTTCTTTGTCGCTCCATTGGGAGACCCAGACAATTGGAGACCCAGACAATTGGGTGTATAGCTTCTGCCTCCGGAGGCCACACAAAGTATTACACTTTAAAAAGTGTAACCCCTCCCCTCTGCCTATACACCCTCCCGTGGATCACGGGCTCCTCAGTTTTATGCTTTGTGTGGAAGGAGGCACACATTCACTCATGCATTCTCAACTTAGTTATGTCGGTTGGAAGAAAAGAGGGCCCCCACGGGGCCCCCGGCATGTTCCCTTCTCACCCCACTACGTCGGCGGTGTTGTTAAGGTTGAAGTACCCATTGCGGGTACAGAGGCTGGAGCCACATGCCGTCTCCTTCACCATCCCTTAAGCGGCTCTGGGAGAAGTGGGATCCTAAGCGATCAACCATTTACTGGGACCGTGCTCCATCCGCAGCCCCTGTGGGAACCTGCCGGACCGGAGCCTCTTCAACCTCAGGGACCGGGCCCTGCAACTCAAAGGTACTCTGTGTCCCCATAGGGGACTGTGCAGGGAGCGCACCTTCTTCCCGGAAGCCGCGGCAGCTGCTGAATTCAGGCAGCTACGTGGTCTAGTCTGCACACTTTCACGAAACACTATCAAGTGCATACCTATGCTTCGGCAGACGCCAGTCTAGGTAGGCGAGTCCTTCATGCGGCGGTTGCCCACCTGTAAGAGGGGGCCGTTTTTTCGGCTCTTTTTATTGAGGTATTCTTTTACCCACCCAGGGACTGCTCTTGGACGTCCCAATTGTCTGGGTCTCCCAATGGAGCGACAAAGAAGAAGGGAATTTCTTTGTCGCTCCATTGGGAGACCCAGACAATTGGGTGTATAGCTACTGCCTCCGGAGGCCACACAAAGTATTACACTTTAAAAAGTGTAACCCCTCCCCTCTGCCTATACACCCCCCGTGCATCACGGGCTCCTCAGTTTTTATGCTTTGTGTTGAAGGAGGCACACATTCACTCATGCTCCCATTTTAGTCAGCAGCAGCTGCTGATTGTATCGGATGGAAGAAAAGAGGGCCCCTAACAGGGCCCCCGGCATGCTCCCTTCTCACCCCACTAAGTCGGCGGTGTTGTTAAGGTTGAGGTACCCATTGCGGGTACACAGGCCGGAGCCACATGCCGTTTTCCTTCCCCATCCCTTAGGGGCTCTGGGAGAAGTGGGATCCTATCCGGTCATCCAGGCACTGGGACCGGGCTCCCTCCGCAGCCCCTGTGGGATTCTGACGGACAGGAGACTGAGTATCATCAGGGACATGGCCCTGCATCTACAGGTACTCTGGGTCCCCTTGGGGACGGTGCATGGAGCACCTTGGCCTCAGACGCTGCAGCGACTGCGGTGTTGGTATGAGACCGGGACTACCGCGCCGACCGCGCCTGCTTGCCGGCTGCGGTTTTAACTTTAGTCCCCGGCTTTTGCGGCCTAGTGCATTGAACTCCCGCCCCCGGGCCTGCCAGTCAGGGGAAAGGGCGGGACGGTCGGTCTGACGCCGACAGTGAGGGCTGGAGCACACTTAGCTGTCCTCCTCCCCCCTCACTAATCACTCTGGGGCACCAGATTCCCGCACTTTTGTAGTTATGCCCACGGCTCCCTCCTCCCCTGTGAACGCCGACGGCCATGTTTTTAAGCACATTCTGCCGGTGGAGGACTTCTGGCTGCAGCTCTGGGAGACCCGAGGCTGGGAATCTGGTGGCCACACACCGCTTGTGCGGTCGGTAAGCCACACCGGTCACCCGGTGCTGGTACCCCTAGAGTGCCGAACTGTATATATATATATATTTATTTGTATACATTGTCTCGGTTCTGCTGTACTGTTAGCTTGTGGCTATATATCCCTCAGTGATCATTCTCCTGGGTGACAACATGTCGTTCACAAGGAGCAAGGGTGCCAAGACACAGGGTTATTTTGCAACCTGTACCTCTTGTGCGGCTATGCTACCTGCAGGTTCCACCTACCCTCACTGTGAACAATGCTCGGGCCCTGTGGCACTCGCTCAGCCGGAGCCTGGGGCACTGGGGGGACCCTCGGCCCTGGTAGAACCGCCGGCTACCCCTGTGCAGGTGGCAGGGACAGAGTTTGCAGTTTTAGCTGAGAAACTCTCTGAGTCACTTTCACAATCCATGGCTCAATCTATGGACAAATGGTCTGCTAAGATTCTAGAAGTCTTGCAGTCCAGACCGGCCCTTACTCAGGCCCCGGGCACTGCGGGATCGCCCCCAGGCCCCTCTCGGTCTGCGACGAAGCGTGCTCCTGGGATGGCCTCTAGTTATTACGTGGAGGACTCCGGCACGGACCGCAGTCCCAGACCGGCTAAGCGGGCTCGCTTAGAATCTTCCCCGACTTCATCACGCTGTTCGGGGTCTCAGCTTGAGGACTCTCTAGAGGATGAGGCGGACGTAGCAGCCCAGGACTCTGACCCTGATGTTGCTCTCAATCTTGATACACCTGAAGGGGACGCCATAGTAAATGACCTTATAGCGTCCATCAACCAGGTGCTAGATCTATCTCCCCCGCCTCTACCTGTGGAGGAGTCGGCTCCACAGCAGGAGAAGCACCAATTTAGGTTTCCCAAACGTACACGGAGTGCTTTCTTCGATCACTCTAACTTCAGAGATGCTGTCCAGAAGCACAGGGCTTTCCCGGACAAGCACTTTACTAAACGCCTTAATGACACACGTTATCCCTTCCCCCCTGACGTAGTTAAGGGTTGGGCTCAATGTCCTAAGGTGGATCCTCCAGTCTCTAGACTGGCGGCTAGATCCGTGGTAGCAGTGGCTGACGGTTCATCGCTCAAGGATGCCACGGACAGGCAGATAGAGCTCCTAATGAAATCCATCTATGAAGCCATAGGCGCGTCCTTTGCCCCAGCCTTTGCAGCAGTGTGGGCACTCCAGGCTATCTCAGCTTGTCTGTCTGAGATTAATGCGGTCACCCGTACCTCTGCTCCGCAAGTAGCGTCTTTGACTTCTCAGGCGTCGGTATTTTCATCCTACGCCATGAATGCTGTCCTGGACTCGGCTAGCCGTACAGCGGTAGCATCCGCCAATTCAGTGGCAGTCCGCAGGGCCATGTGGCTACGCGAATGGAAGGCAGACTCTGTTTCCAAGAAGTTCTTGACCGGTTTGCCTTTTTCTGACGACCGACTGTTTGGCGAGCAATTGGATGAAATTATTAAGCAATCCAAGGGAAAGGACTCGTCCTTACCCCAGCCCAAACCAAAGAGACCTCAGCAACGAAAAATTCAAGCGAGGTTTCGGTCCTTTCGGCCTTCAGCCAGATCCCAATCCTCCTCGTCCAACAGGCCACAGAAGAGCCAGAGAAACTCTTCTGCATGGCGGTCTAAGTCACGTCCTCCAAAGACCGCCGGAGGCACCGTCTCCAAGGCGGCTTCCTCATGACTTTCGGCCTCCCCAAACCGCATCCTCGGTCGGTGGCAGGCTCTCCCGCTTTTGCGACGCCTGGTGGCCACATGTCCAAGACCGATGGGTGAGGTTAATTCTGTCTCACGGTTACAGGATAGAGTTCAGCTCTCGTCCTCCGACTCGTTTTTTCAGAACATCTCCGCCCCCCGAGCGAACCGTTGCACTTTTTCAGGCGGTGGACACTCTGAAGACAGAAGGAGTTGTGATTCCCGTTCCCCTTCAGGAACGTGGTCGCGGTTTTTACTCCAACCTGTTCGTGGTGCCAAAAAAGGACGGTTCATTCCGTCCCGTTTTGGACCTCAAATTGCTCAACAGACATGTGAGAACCAGGCGGTTTCGCATGGAATCCCTCCGCTCTGTCATCGCTTCAATGTCCCAAGGAGACTTCCTAGCATCAATCGACATCAGGGATGCCTATCTCCATGTGCCGATCGCTCCAGAGCATCAACGCTTCCTGCGTTTCGCCATTGGGGACGAACACCTTCAGTTTGTGGCACTGCCTTTCGGCCTGGCGACAGCCCCACGGGTCTTCACCAAGGTCATGGCTTCCGTTGTGGCAGTCCTACACTCTCAGGGCCACGCGGTGATCCCGTACTTAGACGATCTTCTAGTCAAGGCACCCTCCTGGGTGGCATGTCAATACAGTCTGACCGTTGCTCTGGAGACTCTCCAGAGGTTCGGGTGGATCATCAATTTCCCAAAGTCAAAATTGACTCCGACCCAATCACTGACTTACCTCGGGATGGAGTTTCATACTCTCTCAGTGATAGTCAAGCTACCGCTGGACAAACAGCGTTCGCTGCAAACAGGGGTGCAATCTCTCCTTCGGGCCCAGTCACACCCCTTGAGGCGCCTCATGCACTTCCTGGGGAAGATGGTGGCAGCAATGGAGGCAGTTCCCTTTGCGCAGTTTCATCTGCGTCCACTCCAATGGGACATTCTCCGCAAATGGGACAAGAGGTCGACGTCCTTAGACAGGAACGTCTCTCTTTCTCTGGCAACCAAGACGTCACTTCAGTGGTGGCTTCTTCCCACTTCTCTGTCGAAGGGAAAATCTTTCCTGCCCCCATCCTGGGCTGTGGTCACGACGGACGCGAGTCTGTCAGGGTGGGGAGCGGTTTTTCTCCACCACAAGGCTCAGGGAACATGGACTCCGACAGAGTCCTCCCTTCAGATCAATGTTCTGGAGATAAGGGCAGTGTATCTAGCCCTAAAGGCTTTCCATCGGTGGCTGGAGGGCAGGCAGATCCGCATACAGTCGGACAACGCCACGGCGGTCGCGTACATCAACCACCAGGGCGTCACTCGCAGTCGTCAAGCCTTCCAAGAAGTTCGGCGGATTCTGCTGTGGGCGGAGGCCACAGCCTCCACCATCTCCGCGGTTCACATCCCGGGCGTAGAAAACTGGGAAGCAGACTTTCTCAGTCGCCAGGGCATGGACGCAGGGGAATGGTCTCTTCACCCGGACGTGTTTCAAGAGATCTGTTGCCGCTGGGGAGCGCCGGACGTCGATCTCATGGCGTCTCGGCACAACAACAAAGTCCCGGCATTCATGGCACGGTCTCAGGATCACAGAGCTCTGGCGGCGGACGCATTAGTTCAGGATTGGTCGCAGTTTCGACCGCCTTATGTATTCCCTCCTCTGGCAATGCTGCCCAGAGTGTTGCGCAAGATCAGGTCCGACTGCCGCCGCGCCATCCTCGTCGCTCCAGACTGGCCGAGGAGGTCGTGGTACCCGGACCTGTGGCACCTCACGGTGGGTCAACCGTGGGCGCTCCCAGACCGACCAGACTTGCTGTCTCAAGGGCCATTTTTCCATCTGAATTCTGCGGCCCTCAACCTGACTGTGTGGCCATTGAGTCCTGGCTCCTAGCGTCCTCAGGGTTATCTCAAGACGTCATTGCCACTATGAGACAGGCCAGGAAACCAACGTCAGCCAAGATCTATCACAGGGCTTGGAGGATCTTCTTAGCCTGGTGCTCTGATAAGGGGTTTACCCCCTGGCCGTTTGCCTTACCCACGTTTCTTTCCTTCCTTCAATCCGGAATGGACAAGGGTTTGTCTCTCGGCTCTCTCAAGGGACAAGTATCGGCGCTTTCCGTGTTTTTTCAAAAGCGTCTAGCCAGGCTTCCGCAGGTCCGCACGTTCCTGCAGGGAGTTTGCCACATAGTCCCACCTTACAAGCGGCCGCTGGAACCCTGGGATCTCAACAGGGTTCTACGGGCTCTTCAGAAACCACCTTTTGAGCCTCTGCGGGATGTCTCTCTATCACGTCTTTCGCAGAAGGTGGCATTTCTAGTGGCAGTTACATCACTCCGAAGAGTGTCAGAGCTTGCAGCGCTGTCATGCAAAGCCCCCTTCCTGGTATTTCACCAGGATAAGGTGGTGCTGCGTCCGGTCCCGGACTTTCTCCCTAAGGTGGTGTCCCCTTTTCATCTCAATCAGGATATCTCCTTACCTTCATTTTGCCCTCATCCAATTCACCAATGTGAAAAGGATTTGCATTTGTTAGATCTAGTGAGAGCACTCCGGATCTACGTGTCTCGCACGGCGCCACTGCGCCGTTCTGATGCGCTCTTTGTCCTTGTCGCTGGACAGCGTAAGGGGTTGCAGGCTTCCAAGTCAACCTTGGCTCGGTGGATCAAGGAACCGATTTTCGAAGCCTACCGTTCTTCTGGGCTTCCGATTCCTTCAGGGCTGAAAGCCCATTCTACCAGAGCCGTGGGTGCGTCCTGGGCATTGCGGCACCGGGCGACGGCTCAGCAGGTGTGTCAGGCAGCTACCTGGTCTAGTCTGCACACTTTCACGAAACACTATCAGGTGCATACCTATGCTTCGGCGGATGCCAGTCTAGGTAGGCGAGTCCTTCATCCGGCGGTTGCCCACCTGTAAGAGGAGGGCCGTTGTCGGCTCTTTTTATCGGGGTATTCTTTTACCCACCCAGGGACTGCTTTTGGACGTCCCAATTGTCTGGGTCTCCCAATGGAGCGACAAAGAAGAAGGGAATTTTGTTTACTTACCGTAAATTCCTTTTCTTCTAGCTCCTATTGGGAGACCCAGCACCCGCCCCTGTTCCCTTCGGGCTGGTTGTTCTTTTGTGTTCACATGTTGTTCATGTTGAATTGTTCTTTTGGTTCATGGTTTTCAGTTCTCCGAACATCCTTCGGATTGAATTTACCTTAGACCAATTTATAAGTTTCCTCCTTCCTGCTTTTGCACCAAAACTGAGGAGCCCGTGATGCACGGGGGGGTGTATAGGCAGAGGGGAGGGGTTACACTTTTTAAAGTGTAATACTTTGTGTGGCCTCCGGAGGCAGTAGCTATACACCCAATTGTCTGGGTCTCCCAATAGGAGCTAGAAGAAAAGGAATTTACGGCAAGTAAACAAAATTCCCTTCTTTGTTTACTTACCGTAAATTCCGTATCTCCTAGTCACATGAAATACAGGCATGCCCAGAAGTGTTGACACCCCTGAAATTGTCCCAGAAAATGAAGTATTTCTCCTAGAAATGTATTGCTATTACACATGTTTTGTTATACACATTTATTTCCTTTGTGTATATTGTAAAAACACAAAACAAAAAATGAAAAAAAGGCAAAGTGAACATAATTTCACACAAAACTGCAAAAATGTGGTGTACAAAATTGTTGGCATTCTCAACTTAATATTTGGTTGCACACCGTTGGAATAAATAATTGCAATCAATCGCTTCCAATAACCATCAACAAGCTTCTTACACCTCTTAACTGAAATTTTGGAGCACTCTTGTTTTGCAAACTGCTTCAGGTCTATAATATTTGAAGGCACCTTCTCCCAACAGCAATTTTAAGATCTCTCCACGGGTGTTCAATGGAATTTAAATCCTGACTCATTGCTTGCCACTTCAGAACTCTCCAGCACTTTGTTTCCATCCATTTGGGTGCTTCCTGAAGTATGTTTGGGGTTATCGTCCTGCCGGAAGACCCATGACCTAGGATGTAAACCCAGCTTTCTGACACTGGATACTATATTCTGACCCAAAATCCTTTGGTAATCTTCAGGTTTCATGATGTCTTGTACACACTCAAGGCACCCAGTTCCAGAGGCAGCAAAACAACCCCAAAAATCTTAAAACCTCCACCATATTTGATTGTAGGTAATGTGTTCTTTTCTTGATGTTTTCAACAATTTTGCTTCTCAGGTCCTCAGACATTTTTCTTCTCCTCTTTCTGTTCTCATGCAGGCACAGAATGCAAAGATTGAGTCAACTTCTCTTTTTGTCTGTTTTCCGGTGTCACTTTCATATTTCCCACACCTGTTACATGCCACAGGTGATTTTGAAACAGCATCACAATCTCTGGACATGGACTTGTGAACTTAAGATTGTTAATATTTTTGAACAATTTTGGTTTTCCAGTCCTCAGACATTTCACTTCTCCTTTTTTGTTCTCCATGTTTAGTGTAGCACACACAGTGCAAAGAGTTAGTCATCTTAAGTCAACTTCTTTCCTTTCTCTGGTTTCAGGTGTGATTTTTCATATTGCCCATACCTGTTACTTTCCAGATGAGTTTAAATGAGCATCACATGCTTGAAACAATGTTGTTTACCCATAATTTTTGAAAGGTACCCACAATTTTGTCCAGCCCATTATTTTCTTTTTGTGTGTGAAATTATGTCCAGTTTGCCTTTTTTTTTCTCTCTGTTTTCTTTTTGATTTATGAATGTGTAATTGCAATAATTTTCTGGGAAAAATACTTCATTTTCTGGAACATTTTAAAGGGTGCCAACACTTTCAGCCATGACTGTATACCTATAGATGCAGGCTGCTATGACAGCATTGCTATAACCTACAAAGTGCACAAAGATACATGCAAACATTGAATTTATGAATTACATTACTGCTACTTAGACTATTCATATTTTCACATCAATGTACAACTATCTTATGTGTTTGGCCAGCATAAAGAATCAGTTACACTTTTATCGATCGTGCGTCTATAAAAAATGACGTTTATCAATACCTCAATGGTAAATGGTGTTCATAATGACATTAATTATAAATATTGCAGCCTTGTGAATGACTGACTATTTCTGGTCCAACAGATCCTTAAAGGGGTGGTTCACTTGTTAGTTTTCATAGGCACATCGATATTATGTTGAGAAACAAGGCTTCTCTCAAATACTTTGTGTTGCCAATGCCTGTGAGCGGCGCTACTGTGCTCTGCACATCCCATTCGCATGACTCGCCGGGCTCTGTGACCCCTGATGTCCCGTGATGTCACGTCAACTTCCTGTTGACCTGACATCACAAAGCCGGACCCAGTCTTCCTGAGTGACTGGGCTGTGGGTGGCGTTCCACCGCTCATCACAGCCCAGCATCGCCCCTGCTTGCGGTGCTATGCAGTGAAGGAGGGAGAAGGGAGATGCTGGGCTGTAACACTGAGCTGTGCTGAGCGGTGAAACGCTGCCGAAAGCTCAATCAGTCAGGAAGACTGGGGCCAGCTGCGGTGATGTCAGGTCAACAGGAAGTTGATGTGACATCACCGGACATCAGAAGTTACGGAGCCTGGGGGGGGGGGCACGTGAAGGGGATGAGTGGACCACAATAGCGCCGTTCACAGGCACTATTGGCAACACAAGGTATCTGAGAAAAACCTTGTTTCTCAATGTAATATCGATGTGCCTATGAATACAAACTAGGGAAGAATAATGAGGTTTACTGACCAAAATTCTGTTTCCGCAGAATGATAGTAAGCAATATAATTTTATTGGCAGCATGTTCTTTTTACACAAGACAGTGTGCTGCCGACAGCAATGATTTTTAAGTCTGCTTAACAGTCATTGCATCTTGTACTTTTACTAATCTGTCGGGTCTTGGATTGATTTTGAGGATGAGGATGAGGATAGTGATTTGAATCCACAATGGCAAAAGTGGAGCTTAAAATGGTATAACGGCAACAATAGGAAACGCAAACTCGTACCTTCAAGCACATTTTGTACATTGACTGTCTCTTTTATAGTTTTTCCATAGTTTCTCTGTAAATAAAATCACTTTATTCTGAGTAGCGTTCTGTTACCACAATAGTTTAGGATCATAATGTTCAAAAGTGATATTTGGCACATTCACTGTTTCTTCTGTGCCGCCAGAAAATAGATACCATTATTACTATACTGTATTAATGTTTATAGTAATATTTTGAATTATTTTTTTAATTAACTTTATCTGTAATTTGTTTGTGTAGAGTACCGATCCATATCCTTGGCCAATGTTTTCATCCTATCCATTACCAAAATGCTACATACCAGAAGTAACTGGAACCGAGGATCCAAAACAAGGTGGGTTATTTTATGGTTTAATTGGTAAAATATCACTACTAGTAATGAGCGTGCACTACCATGCTTGTGTGTTTAGTACTTGTAAATAAAAGGTCGGATGCTCGGACGGACTCAACTGAAGTACCAGAGTATATTGGAAGTCAATGGAAAACTCAAGCATTTTTCTAGAAGATCTTCTAGATAACTGCTTCTGACACGCCCACCCAGGGCCTTAGGGTACTCGGAACCAGGCCGGACTAGTCCTGGGACGGCAGCGGTGGCGGTGTTCGGCTCCGTGACCCTGGCATTGTCAATTAAATGATTAAAGGGGAGATGATGATTGTAGCAAATAAAGAAATAAATAAAGCTTGTGACGCCACCTGTGATTTTGCAGCAAAGAGGCCACGGCTGCTGGACGGGACCTTTGGGGCTGGTATTGTGGAAGCTGAGGTGTTTCTGCTCCCCACAGGTGGAGCGGTTAACCCCAGGGCAACCGTTATGAAAGTCTGTGGTAGGGACCGGGTGGGCTACAGCGGCAGGAGTGGGATGGATGGGAGTTGTAGTTCTAATTGGTGGGTCCCCGTGGCCTGAAGCGTTTTGAGGTCCCCTAATGGTCTCACAATCCTGGCCCGTATGGCAGGCAGTGTGAACTTCTTAATGGGTTGGACCTCTGTCCCAATTCCCGGATTCCCTCTTTGCTGCTGTGCCCCAGACACTAAAGTCGGTGAGGAACCTTGATGATTCCCTCACCTGGCAGATTTAACAGGTGAGCCTAAAGCGTCTTCCTGTATTAGGTCTCTGCACCCCATCCGTGCTCAGTCCTGTGAGTACTGACACCGTTCTCTCCCGGCGACTGTACTCCTTTTGTCCCACCGAAGTCACTAGGTCAGCTGGTGAGCTCCTCCCTCCACAAAGTCCCCCGCTGACTGACTTTTCAAACTCTCTCTAATGGTTCTTTAGACTCCTCCCACTCCCTGGTGACGCCTCCTCCCTGACCCGGAGTCCCGGACCCAGTAGGTCGGGAGTCCCTAAGTGCAGTGGCATCCCATAGATCCAACCGCTGTGGCGACTCCCTTTGTGACCCGACCCTGGTCCCAGTCCCAATTGGGGAGGGAAGTTTGTAGAGTGTAGTTTGTAGTGTGGTGTAGATCCAGCACTGATCACCCAGGAATCCGGGATGAGCACAACACCTAAAATCAGGTGTCGTACCCTGTGATGACTGAAGCCTCAGGGGCGCCACACTTCCGTATCCCATTGACTTCAATTATATTCGGTACACAAGTCGAGCCCATCCGAGCATACGACTGCTTTTTACGAGTACCAAGTACCCGAGCATGGTAGTGCTCGCTCATCACTACTCCTTACCAATACCGAGCACCTGAGCATGGTAGTGCTCATTCATCACTACTCATTACCAGTACCGAGCACCTGAGCATGGTAGTGCTTGCTCATCACTACTCGTTACCAGTACTGAGCACCCGAGCATGGTAGTACTCGCTCATCACTACTTGTTACCAATAACGAGTACACAAGCATGGTAGTACTCACTCACTACTCGTTACCAGTACAGAGTACCCGAGCATGGTAGTGCTCGCTCATCACTACTCGTTACTAATAGCGAGCACACGAGCATAATAGTGCTTGTTCATCACTACTTATTACCAGCACCAAGCACCCGAGCATGGTAGTGCTTACTCATCACTACTCGTTACCAGTAGAGAGCACCCAAGCATGGTATTGATTGCTCGCTCATCACTACTCGTTACCAATACCGAGCACCCGAGCATGGTAGTGCTTGCTCAACACTACTCGTTACCTGTACCGTGCACTCGAGCATGGTAGTGCTCACTCATTACTACTCAATACCAATACTGAGCACCCAAGCATGGTAGTGCTTGCTCATCACTACTCCATTCCAGTACTGAGCACCTGAGCATGGTAGTGTTCACTCATCACTACTCATTACGAGTACCAAGCACCCAAGCTTGGTAGTGCTCGCTCATCACTAATCACGACCAAAAAATAAATCACAAAATTTAAAGTGATTCTGCAAAAACATAAAATGGTGTAAAGTTTTTCTTTGTTTTGTGGTGCAGTTTGTATCACATGTTTTGCCAGTGAATGAGGGTGGTAGGAGGGGAATGGTGATGATGGCTTATCTGTGCAAGCTGCTGCAAGGATAAACGAGCTTCCATACAACTCAGTGAAAATTGTGGAGTTTCTTGGGCCCTTCATACAGCCAGTCAGACCCCGCCGATCTAGCATTGTTAGCCTATCCTAAGGATTGATCATCAAATTCAAAGAGCCGGATAAACTATTATTATGATTGTGAGACCATTAGGGGACCTCAAAACGCTTCAAGCCATGGGGACCCACCAATTAGAACTACAACTCCCATCCATCCCACTCCTGCCGCTGTAGCCCACCCGGTCCCTACCACAGACTTTCATGTGCAACACCTATTTAACGTGGTGTGAATAAAAAGTAACATGTTTTTAATGGTGGACTTTTTTTTATTTTCTTAGACCATGAACTCTTGAGCTTTCTCTCATCTGGAGGCACAGACCAAAAAGTAGCTTGGTTGGATAATTGTAAAAGACTGTTCTGTAGAACTATTAAATCCAAGCCTGGTGTATTAAGAGGATCAGGTAAGTGATGTGGGCTATAATATATATAGGCAGTAGTGTTTATATAACACTTGGTAAAGTTGTCCTCTCCTAACTGGCCTGTTGTATGGCCTGCTCTATGGAGGGTGGTATATGTGCTCCCGATAGACACCTCTGACCCACAGACGCACCTATACTTGGTTTGAACAATCATTTTGGGCTGATAAGAGTCCCTTTAACATTTAGATGCTGCTGTCAATCTCTGACGGTTCCATTTAAATAGAGCACTCACTGGCTTCCTTCCTGATCATGGGGTACTAGTGGTTTACCATGTCAGTGGGGTCTACTGGAGCTTTCCATACCTATTTTCTGAAAAATCCGGATCCGCATGGTTCGAGATTCCGATCCGAGTCCGACCAGTACCCGGGATCCGGGGTGCACGATCCGGATCCTTTTTTTTTTTTCCCTCTCTCTCTCTCTCTCCCTCTCCCCCTCTCTCTCTCGTCCCGGATCCCGTTCCCCATTGATTTATATGGCCGCGGATTCTGAATCGGATCTAAAGAAAGAGACTAAGGAGAGGTTTTGCATTTATAAGTTATTATGTCGTATGTCCTGCTATTAAATAACTATACACTTGCATTTATTTTGCTTCCCATAGTGTATGGAGATCTATTGGTGAAATTTATATCCTACATCTATGACATTCCTTCCAACTGTGCTTTTCAACATTCAGAATATAAAGGTACGTTATTTTTATTAGTAAAGTTCCTGAAATTAAATCTTCATGAATTATTGCTTTATTTCATGAGTCTTCGTAGTACAGTTTTGGGGGCATTTGGATGTTGATGGGTGCACTGCAGAACATGACTGATTGTTCACATTATGTGCGTCCCAACCAAAAGTTCTTAGTTAGAAACTGTAATGTTTGAACTAGATTGGTAAAACAGGATTTGTAATATCATATTGGTTCTATTTTATCTAGATTCACATATACCAAATGAAGGCCTTACTCCATTCCAGCAGCTGGGCGTAAAAATTGTGATCAGGTAAAATCAAGATAGAAGAAGATGGCTCTAAATTATAAAATCTGCGGCCTGTGAAATTCTAAATTGTAAAACTTTTGTCATAAGAAAGTGACTTCTCAGTTGGGGTCTGAGTGCCGAATCCACCACTGATCTTTACTATAAAGTAGCAGACTAGAAATGGCGCTATATAAGAAATCATAAATAAATAGCTGAGCGCTTGGCCACTTTATTCCAGATCATCTCTTCTCGGAGAGCTGAGGAGAGGTGAGTTTCTTTGATTCTATACATCGCCTGACCATCAGTTACACAGTAAGGTTTATTCAGACTGTAAGGGTACCGTGAACACTCTTTCCACAATAATCTTGCTGTGTGCACAGGCTGACAATCATCCAACAAGGGAGCAAAACACTTGTTCGTCAGGTGAAATTATCTTCTAGATTGCACAAAAGAAATGATCGTTCTTGGTAGCGCATCATCCTGTGTAAACTGGACCTGCACTTCTAAGAATAATGGCTGCCTGCGTGCACTGAACTTCCCATTACTGTGTAATTAGTGAGCCTCTGAGGCACTGTCTGCCTGTGTAAACAGGCTATAACATGACCTCCGATCAACAAACAAATAGCAATCGGCAATCATTAATGCCGCCATGCGGGTAATGTAAATGGACCATTAGGCAGTGTGTCCTAAGCAACCATTCTTTCTGAGCACCCTCTGACAACATAGAAGGGTAAAAGCACTTAGCAGAATTCAAGCCATGATATTTACCATTTATCTTGCAGCCATAGGCCATGTTCTCACAATGAGGTTTTTGCCAAGATTCCTGAAGGAATCAGTTAACACACCACTATCCTTTCACACGCCGAGTTAAGTATTGGTGTGGTGTATTGACCATGATGTGGATTTTGAGGAGTGTAGCTCGGAGGCTGGAGCAAGACCAATAGGTGACAAGTCTTGCAGTTCTGTAAGTGCTCTTGGGTGAGACGGGAACTGATGGCAGTCAGTATAAGAAGCAGCAAAGGCTAAAAGCCATTTTCTTTATCGTTCCTTATGGGAGACCCAAACCATGGGTGTATAGCTTCTGCCTCCGGAGGACACACAAAGTACTACACTCAAACGTGTAGCTCCTCCCTCCGGGCTATATACACCCCCTGGATGACAATCTAACCAGTTCAATGCTTTGTGTCAGGAGGATCACACACACACATGCATTCGCTGATATTTTTTTCATTTTTATTTTGATTTTAAAGATTTGGAAGAAAAGCGGGTCCAGTCTGGACTCCCGGCATGTCCCTTCTCACCCCACTCTGTCGGCGGTGCTGTTAAGGTTGACTTTACAAGGCTGGAGCCTTCACATGCCGCGCTCCTTCACATCCTCTGAGAGGCTCTGGTTTGAATTGGGAGCTGTCACGGTCCTCTCTGCTTGCAGGAGACCGGTCTCCATCCGCAGCCCTGTCTGGTTCCTGCTGGAAGGAGCGTTCAACCCCCCCTCAGGGACTGGCCTTGCGTCTCAAAAGCTAAGTATTGAGACATTTTTCAGGGGTCCCGGGTACTTTTATTAGGGGGACAGTATGTGTTTTATCTTTACTGTAAATTCCGGCCGGTTCTGGGGGTTTCCCCTGAGAACCGCGCCGAAGGTGCCTGCTCGTCGGCCGCATGTTAAAATCTAGGCCCCGGCTTCAGTTTGGGCCTAGTTTCGGCTTCTCTGCATGTCATGCATACAGGATGCATAGCGTGGCGCCGCCCACCGCCCGGCCAGCAGAGGGGAGGGCACTCCTCTCTGGGGAGATGTTCCCTCCCCTGTATCTCTCCCTGGCCCTCCGTTTTCCCGCTCTTGGGCTAATACCCTCCCCCCCTCCTCCTTCCAGCGCCATTTTCTCAGCGTTCTTACACTGGACGGCGCTGGATGCTGCAGCTGCTGCTGTTTAGGAAGGCTGACGCTTCACTGGGGCTTTGAGCTGTGGAATCCGGAGGGCACACAGAGAGCGGTCTGGTAAGCCACAACCTCTGGTTGTGGGCTTTTTATTATACACTCTCAGGGCATTCTACAGGAGTGTATTCTTGCTGCAGAGCTTCCACCTCAGCAGCATGTCTGTCACCCGAAGCAAGGCTGCAAACATGTACGCTATATGCACTGCATGTAAGCTCATTCTGCCAGAGCCAAGCACATACCCACATTGTGATGCCTGTGCTAATATGGTTGTGTCTCAGCCTGGAGCCTCCTCAGGGGTCCCTCCGGCTGCTCCAACCCCGGTGGCTGAACCCCCGGCTTGGGTAGCATCCTTTTCACAAGCTATTTCCCAGTCTTTTGCCGACTCCATGGGGCAGCTGTCCCGGACACTGCTGACCATGCATCAGCCCCCTTCTCAGGGTGCCCCTGCTGCTCTGAGCTCTGCAGAGCTCTCAGAGCATGTCCTAGGACCCCGTCCCCCTAAACGGAGACGCAGGGACCCTTCTCCTTCCTCTTCCCACGGCTCTGATTCTCGTGCCGAGGTGCAGGGCGAGGAGGATTCGTTTACTGTGGGCTCAGACGCTACCTCTATGTACCCCATTGACTTGTCTGAGGGTGATGCGGATGTTAGTGACTTGATTGCGTCCATTAACTCCGTACTGAACCTCAACCCACCAGAGTCAGAGGAACAAGCCTCTCTGGTAGAGATACACCAGTTTACCTCACCTAAGAGAGCTAGGAGTATGTTTTTTAACCACTCCAGCTTTCAGACCACTGTTACCAAGCCCAGGGCCTGTCCTGACAAACGTTTTCCGAAGCGTAGTTCGGATGACCGTTTTCCTTTTCCACCAGAGGTGGTTAAGGAATGGGCCCAGTCCCCAAAGGTAGACCCTCCGGTGTCCAGAATCTCAGCCCGCACAGTCGTAGCTGTGGCTGATGGCACTTCTCTTAAGGATCCCACTGACCGCCAGGTTGACCTTCTGGCCAAGTCTGTATATGAGGCGGCAGGAGCCTCGTTCTCCCCGTCTTTTGCGGCAATGTGGGCTCTTAAGGCAGTCTCTGCCTCTCTGGCGGAGATCCATTCCCTCACCAGGGACTCTATTCCTGAGATGGATGCCTTAACTTCTCAAGCTTCGGCTTTTGCATCCTACGCCATGTCTGCCATCCTGGAGGCTTCTCACCGCACGGCGGTGGCCTCCGCTAACTCCCTCGCGATCCGCAGGATCTTGTGGCTTCGAGAGTGGAAAGCAGACGCTTCCTCTAAGAAGTACCTTGCGAGTCTCCCCTTTGCTGGGTCCCGGCTGTTTGGGGAACAGCTGGATGACATAATTAAGGAAGCTACTGGCGGGAAGAGTACTTCCTTGCCACAAACTAAAACCATGAAACCTGTCCAGGGCAGGAACCAATCGAGGTTTCGTTCCTTTCGTTCCCCTAACTGGTCATCCTCTAAGCCCTCGACCTCGTCCACTACCGCAGCCAAGGATCGTAAATCCAACTGGCGCGCAAAGCCGCGTCCTCAAAAGACTCAGGCCGTGGCATCCCTGCAGGCCAACGGTGTAATTGTTCCGGTTCCCGCCCGGGAACGGTTCAGCGGTTTCTACTCAAACCTCTTTCTAGTCCCCAAGAAGGACGGTTCCTTCCGGCCCATCCTGGATCTCAAGCTTCTCAACAAGCATGTTCAGGTGCGGCACTTTCGCATGGAATCTCTGAGATCGGTCATTGCCTCAATGACCCAAGGAGATTTTCTGGCATCCATCGACATCAGAGATGCCTATCTGCATGTGCCTATTGCGGTTTCACACCAGCGTTGGCTACGCTTTGCAATCGGAGAGGAACATTTCCAATTCGTGGCTCTCCCCTTCGGCTTAGCCACGGCCCCTCGAGTATTCACCAAGGTCATGGCAGCAGTGGTTGCGGTCCTGCACCTCCAGGGGTTGGCAGTGATTCCTTACCTGGACGACCTTCTAGTCAAGGCCTCATCCAGTGCAGACTGCCAGCGGAGTGTCTCTCTCACTCTCGCCACGCTCGTTCAGTTCGGGTGGCTTGTCAACCTGCCCAAGTCCACTCTGGCCCCGACCCAGGTGCTTATGTACCTAGGGATGCAATTCGAGACTCTGCCGGCACTTGTCAAGTTGCGCTTAGTCAAACAGCAGTCCCTTCGTCTGGCGGTGCGCTCTCTGCTGAGGCACCGCCTTCATTCCATCAGACACCTCATGCAGGTGCTGGGTCAGATGGTGGCGTCAATGGAAGCGGTTCCCTTTGCCCAGTTCCATCTGCGTCCCCTGCAGCTGGACATTCTCCGCTGTTGGGACAAGCGGATCTCTTCCTTGCACAGGCTGGTAGCTCTGTCGTCACAGACCAGGAGCTCCCTTCAGTGGTGGCTTCGGCCCCTCTCTCTGTCACAGGGACGCTCCTTCCTGACTCCGTCCTGGGTGATCCTCACCACGGATGCCAGCCTCTCCGGTTGGGGAGCAGTATTTCTCCATCACCGAGCACAGGGCACTTGGACTCAGTCCGAATCAGCCCTCTCGATCAATGTGCTGGAGATCAGAGCTGTGTTTCTAGCTCTCCTAGCCTTCCACCACCTGTTGGCGGGCAGGCACATTCGAGTTCAGTCGGACAACGCGACAGCGGTTGCCTACATCAATCACCAGGGCGGGACTCACAGCCGTCTGGCGATGTTGGAGGTTCAACGAATCCTCCAGTGGACGGAGGACTCCAAGTCCACCATATCTGCAGTCCACATCCCAGGCGTGGAAAACTGGGAGGCCGATTATCTCAGCCGTCAAACCGTGGACAGCGGCGAGTGGGCCCTGCATCCGTCAGTGTTCAGATCAATCTGCCGCAAGTGGGGCACTCCGGAAGTGGATCTAATGGCATCCCGGCACAACAACAAGGTTCCGGTTTACGTGGCTCGCTCCCACGATCCTCAAGCCTTCGCAGCAGATGCACTGGTTCAAGATTGGTCTCAGTTCCGTCTGGCCTATGTGTTTCCCCCTCTAGCGCTCTTGCCCAGGGTTCTGCGCAAGATCAGAATGGAGGGCCGTCGAGTCATAATCATTGCTCCGGACTGGCCCAGGCGAGCTTGGTACCCAGACCTGCTCCGTCTGTCCGTAGAGGTGCCGTGGCATCTCCCGGACCGCCCAGACCTTCTCTCTCAAGGTCCGTTCTTCCGCCAGAATTCTGCGGCTCTCAGATTGACGGCGTGGCTCTTGAGTCCTGGATCCTGACGGCTTCAGGCATTCCCTCTGAGGTCATCTCCACCATGACTCAGGCTCGGAAGTCTTCCTCGGCCAAGATTTACCACAGGACTTGGAGGATTTTCCTGTCCTGGTGTCGCTCTTCCGACCATGCTCCTTGGCCGTTCTCCTTGCCGACCATCCTGTCTTTTCTACAGTCCGGTCTACAGCTAGGACTGTCCCTCAATTCCCTCAAGGGACAGGTGTCGGCTCTGTCGGTATTGTTCCAGCGGCGTATCGCCCGACTGGCTCAGGTGCGCACCTTCATGCATGGCGCATCTCACATCATTCCTCCTTACCGGCGGCCCTTGGATCCCTGGGACCTTAATCTGGTCCTCACGGCCTTACAGAAACCCCCCTTTGAGCCTCTCAGGGAGGTTCCTTTGTTTAGACTTTCACAGAAAGTTGTTTTTCTAGTAGCCATAACTTCTCTCAGGAGAGTTTCTGATTTGGCTGCGCTCTCTTCGGAATCCCCCTTTTTGGTGTTTCACCAAGACAAGGTGGTTCTTCGTCCGACTCCGGACTTTCTCCCTAAGGTGGTGTCTCCTTTCCACCTTAACCAGGAGATTTCATTGCCTCCTCTTTGTCCGGCCCCTGTGCATCGCTTTGAGAAGGCGTTGCATTCCTTAGATTTGGTGCGGGCGCTCCGAATCTATGTGTCACGTACCGCCGTTTTTAGGCGGTGCACCTCACTTTTTGTGCTAACCACTAGTCAGCGCAAGGGTCTCGCTGCTTCTAAACCGACCCTAGCTCGTTGGATCAGGTCGGCTATCTCCGATGCCTACCAGTGTTCTCAGGTGCCTCCTCCGCCAGGGATTAAGGCGCACTCGACCAGAGCTGTCGGTGCCTCCTGGGCTTTCAGGCACCAGGCTACGGCTCAGCAGGTTTGTCAGGCTGCCACGTGGTCCAGTCTGCACACTTTTTCGAAGCACTACCAAGTACATGCTCATGCTTCGGCAGATGCGAGCTTGGGCAGACGCATTCTTCAGGCGGCTGTCGCCCATTTGTGAAGTTAGGTTTTGCCTACTTCTCAGTTTGGTTTATTTCCCACCCATGGACTGCTTTGGAACGTCCCATGGTTTGGGTCTCCCATAAGGAACGATAAAGAAAAAGAGAATTTTGTTTACTTACCGTAAATTCTTTTTCTTATAGTTCCGACATGGGAGACCCAGCACCCTCCCTGTTGCCTGTTGGCAGTTTTTTGTTCCGTGTGTTTCACCGGCTGTTGTTAGTAGACAGAGTTCTGGTCTTTCCGAGTTTTACTCTATCTCTACTTATGGGTGGATGTCCTCCTTCAGCTTTTGCACTGAACTGGTTAGATTGTCATCCAGGGGGTGTATATAGCCCGGAGGGAGGAGCTACACGTTTGAGTGTAGTACTTTGTGTGTTCTCCGGAGGCAGAAGCTATACACCCATGGTTTGGGTCTCCCATGTCGGAACTATAAGAAAAAGAATTTACGGTAAGTAAACAAAATTCTCTTTTTTCATGATTTTCGCATTTTAAGAATTCTTAGGTAGAAAATAGTTATAAGCTTTTTGTGCACATTCCTGAGATTAACTTGAGCCTTCTCTTTTCTGTTTGCCCAGGTATGGTAGACATCTCGGTGTTCTGACTGGTAACAAAGAGCAAGATCTTACGCGGCTTCTTCAACAGTGTGAAAGTTTCCTTCAACAGCATCAAACTACTGTCAATTCTCCATTACGTATCCTTATATTCCAAAATATCCTAAAGAACTTTCTCGCCTAAATGTTTACTTAATAAAAATCTAAGCACTTCTTTAGCCTGAGATGGGGGATGTACTTATCTACTGTCCGCAAGGTGTTGACAAAAAGTTGATAGTCTTGTTACTGGTGATACATCCAACAACCACAATCTTTCCATAACATTGTCAGTGTGATTGCTAAGGATTCACAGTCTAAGGGGTACTTTGCACGCTGCGACATCGCAGGCCGATGCTGCGATGCCGAGCGCGATAGTCCCCACCCCCATCGCAGCTTCGATATCCTTGTGATAGCTGCCGTAGCGAACATTATCGCTACGGCAGCTTCACATGGACTCACCCGCCCTGCGACGTCGCTCTGGCCGGCGACCCGCCTCCTTATTATTATCACACGGCAGGCGGCCAATAGGAGCGGAGGGGCGGAGATGAGCGGGATGTAAACATCCCGCCCACCTCCTTCCTTACGCATATCCTACGGAAGCCGCGGTGACGCCGGTAGGAGATGTTCCTCGCTCCAGCGACTTCACACACAGCGATGTATGCTGCCGCAGGAGCAAGGAACAACATCGGACCGTCGCATCAGCGTAATTATGGATTACGCCGACACTGCACCGATGATACGATTACGACGCTTTTGCGCTCGTTAATTGTATCATCTAGGCTTTACACACTACGATGTCGCCTGCGATGCCGGATGTGCGTCACTTTCAATTTGACCCCACCGACATCGCACCTGCGATGTCGTAGTGTGCAAAGCCCGCCTAAGATTACTTATGTCTTCATCGTCTGGAAGCAGACCTTGTTTAATAATGTAATCCTTTTCCAATTTCTTGAGTTTTTCTTCGTAGAGGTAACAAGAATAATTCCAAATGTTGCTCATCGCACAAATACCTGAGTTGTCATTATCATTCTCCATTAAAGGAGTTTTCTGGTTTCGGCAAAATGCTTGTCCCCCAGATGCAGTTTGTTTTATGACCACAAACTGTAGATTACTCTCCTATCCCTGGTTCTGTGCTGATTTTCCGCTGCTACCCTCAGTATCTGTTACTGTCTGAAGCACTGACATCATGTTAACACAGCTACAGCCAGTGACTGAGCTTGGTGGGTCAGAGTAGATTATGTCGTCAACATAATGTTGAACTGAATTACTGAAGTCAATGATTGGCTGCAGCGCTGCAGCCAATGTGAAGTCAGCCCATGAGACAATAAGAGTACAAATACTAACCACTGGACCTGGAGAGGGTGAGTAAAGCACAGTTTGTTTGTATTTTTTAAACAAACTGCAGCTTGGGAAGAGGAATTTTCCAAAATGGAAAATCCATTTTAACATAAATGTCAACTAACATGCTCTAGCTGAGGAAGAAGAATGAGTCTTATTGTTGTGTCTGATCTTGTGGATATTTTTATTAATCCTACTGCTTATCTACTAATGAGTAATGATTGCTGTTTGTGTGCTAATAACAGCAATAATATTGTTGTGCAAGCACAGGAGCAGTGACCGAAGCGACATAAGTCACTGATAATGCAATAAATAAATGGATACTAAAAAATATTTTTTCTTATTTTTTTGTATGTTGTGTTACCAATTCTTTATATCAGGTAATATTTCTGGATGCTCCTGGTCCTATAACTTTACTTTTGCATCATGCCCAGGCTACATGTTCCTTAACAGTTCTTGCTGTAGAATATTTACAAGGAGGATATCCTGGTCATGATTGGTTTGCATCTTCTATGTTCTTGATTATGTCAGGAGACACCGAAAAAACATTCACATGTCTACAGAAATTCTCGAGCCTTCTCACCTCAGCATACCTGTGGCTTCCACGTCTTCATCTTTCAGTAAGTAACCCTCTACACCTTTACCACCATTGTGCATGTGCTTACTTGTCCAGGCAGAAGACCTCCCTAGACTAGCATATATGTAAATCTAATGAACTATATAATGAACCTGGGACACTTTAAAAGAATAGAAAAGCAGTTAACTTTCACTGAGCTACAGAAGCGTGTTAATACAATCATGGCCAAAAGTTTTGGCACCTTTGAAATTGTTTCAGATAATGAAGTATTTCTCCAAGAAAATTATTGCAATTACACATTTTTGTTATAGACATTTTTATTTTTTTTATATGTATTGGAACAACACAAAAATAGAGAAAAAAAGGCAAATTGAACATCATTTCATACAAAACCCCCCAAAATGTGCTGAAAAAAATTGTTGCCATTTTTCCAAAATTGTGGGTAAACAACTTTGCTTCAAGCATGTGATGCTAGTGCAAACTCACCTGAGGCAGGTAACAGGTGTGGGCAAAATGAAAATCACACCTGAAATCAGATTAAAAGGGGAGAAGATGACTCAATCTCCGCATTGTGTGTCTGCATGGAGAACAGAAGAATGCAGAACAGAAACAGGAGAAGAGGACTGATTGAGGACTAAGAACCAAAATTGTTGAAAAATATGAACATTCTCAAGCTCACAAGTCCATGTCCAGAGAGATCTTGATGCTTTTTGTTCACAGTGCACAACATGATCAAGACGTTTACAACCCATGCCACTTTAGTTAATTTCCCTGAACGTGGATGGCAGAGAAAAATTGATGGGGCACAGGGCCCCCAAGGGTTAAACGATCGTGTGGATCTATCTGTGTTCCTATGATAGTTCTGCCTGTCTATCACCCATTGCTTCATTTTATTTAAGTGTGTTCTTTTATATGTTTAAATTTGTTGTAAATTCATGCATGGAAATGGATACATGTATTTTATATGCATACACAAATCTCCTATTTGTTTTTATGTGGTCTGGGGCAATCTGTGAGCACTCCTTTAAAAGGGGTGTAGCCGTTGCTCCACATGTGGACCTGTGGAAGCCCAATTTGGGCGAAACAGCTGTCGTCCATTCTTGAGGAGCCAGCTCACAGTGTGTCTCCAGCCCTCCACTCTGCACGTGTTTGAATAAAGATATCCTTCACAGCGGATTGAGTGCGGTCTCTTTCTACTCTCACGCTTCATCAATGGACCTTGCCTTATGACCAGCACCCCGCTCTTGGATCGTCGGACCCTCCAGGCTCTCCACCCGAGCACAGGCACAGGCGGTACCGCAAGCGATATTGCAGGTAATCTGCGGTGGTGCAGGACTTTGCTTCTCTCCTGCTTTATTACACTATTTGTTGTTTCCAGTCCCTGTTGCACACCGCTGGGAATTTCCGGGACTTTCCGCGTTTGTTGCGGTTTTTTCAATTACCGCACTGTGATTTAACCTGTGACATGGAGGATATGGAGAGCAGCGGTGGTGTACCGTCCACTACCACGGGCTTACTAGCTGGACGTGCCGATGCTGGCTCCTTTTTTGGAGATTGCAATTTTAAGAAAGACACTGAAGTTTTGGGTGTTAAAACTCTGGAATTCCAGATACAGACTCTGGCGGAAAAAGAAGTCAGATTGTTTTGGACTGTTCAATCCCTGCAGTCATATGTCGGTTGTGATCGTGTGCCACGTGGACTCCGGGTCATAAAGACTCTTTCTCATTTTCAGGAGGATCCCACGTTTACTGTGCAGTGGGAAAACATTCAGTTAGAGTGTTCTAGAAAATTACTGCATTTAGTATTAGACAAAAACAAAGATAATTATGCTGCATTGGTTGCTGAATTAGATACGTTGAAGCATGACACCCAAGCACGGATGTCAGCGGATGATTGGAACACCTTTAGTCAGAGGCTGGATAAACGTTTGGTGACCGTACAGACGGAAATAAAACATAGAAAAAGGGAAAAGTTCCTGAGGGACAAGAAGGATTATGAAAAGAAACAGATTTTTTGTTGGACAAAGGATGGGGCACATAATTATAGACAGAGAGCGCACATAAAAAAACGAGGTAGTGTTGGCTCTAACAGGGGGTACTGGACCACGGACTCGGAATCCAGTGGATCTGAGGACGTGATCTCAGGCCCCTCTAGTATTAATCCCCATGGTGCTGCACCCACCACCCCTTTAGGAAACGGATCCGATGGGGGGGCAGGAAAAGGCACACGGGGCAGAGGTCGCAAGAGGAAGTCTTTAACTTGGAGGAATTAGGTTTCCAATCTACTTCTTGTCCCCCTACCGATGCGATCATCAATCTAACATCCCATACTCTTACTCCAGATATGGTCTCTGTATTAATGAAAGGCTTTAAATATTGCATTCCGGAAAAGTTCGATTTTGCTGAGTTCAAGATGGATCTTTTTAAGGCTATTAGAAAGATCCATCTGCACAAATATTACCAAATGGCGCCTAATACAGCTCATGCAGCGCCTGCTGGACATGTTCCGTGCAATATAGCTGATTCTCGGACCGGTCTGATAGGGGCTTTTGATTCTGGGATCCTTCAAGACGCTGAGTTGTTGCTCAGCTTGAATGAGCCAAATGTTTCAACTGATATTGTGGGTTTCAGTAGTAGTCCAGGTTTGGAAAGGTTTACTAAGGGGATAAAATCGGATTTTTGTCCCCCTACTGTACCTGGAAATTTGATTGATTTATATCAGGAAGCTGTCTTGAAGGATGTCGAGTCATTGGTGTACGCCAGACCGATCCAGAATCTAAGTCAAAAAGAACAGGCTGCGATATGTATCATGCAGGGTTGGGAGGACACGGTGTTCCGCGAGGCCGACAAGGGGGGCAACGTTGTCCTCCTTCCTAAACATGATTACATCCAGGAATGCAATAGACAATTAATGGACAGATCTACCTATTGTCCTCTTTCTGCAAATCCTATTCAAGATTTTAAGAAATCTTTGGTGCGGTTGCTGGACAAATACGTGGGGCTGGGTTTTCTGTCTCGCTCACAGGCTGATAAACTAATTCCTCCTTTTCCTACGAAGCCCCACTGGTATTGCATACCAAAGATACATAAGAGTAGGGATAATCCACCGGGTCGCCCAATAGTGGCTGGCATCGGCTCTCTTACAGAGCCTTTGTCGCACTATTTGGACTGGCTGTTAAGACCAATCATGAGTCATATCCCCTCTTATGTTAAGGATAGCAGTGATTTTTTAACACTGCTAAAGGGTATGACATGGCAGGAGGGCTTTGCTTTAACCTCGATTGATGTGGAGAGTCTGTATACCCGCATTCCTCAGAATTTGGGTATACAGACTGTTAGGGATTTGGTGGCGCAGACTGGAAAAGGTGCGTTGTTTTGCAGTTTCATTGAGGAAGCCCTTGATTTCGTTTTATCTAAAAACGCTTTCATGTTTTTGGACAGTTGGTACTTGCAGTGCAGGGGTACCGCCATGGGTACCCCTGTCTCTTGTGCCATGGCCAATATTTTTTTGGGCTCCTTTGAAAGCAAATATGTTTTTTCTGACACCAACCCTTTTTTGAAATATATTCGCCATTTTTTGAGGTATGTGGACGACATATTCATAGTGTGGGCTGGCACTGAGGTCCTTTTTGCAGATTTCGTGTCTTATCTTAACACCTGTAACACTATGAATATGTCCTTTACTTCCTCATATGGTGGCGATACTCTCAATTTTTTAGATATTGAGGTTTCTATCAAGGAGGGCGATATTTGTACAAGGTTGTTCAGAAAGCCGACGGCATCTAATTCCCTTCTTCATTATCAAAGTGCTCACCCACTCCACATTAAGACGGGTTTGCCCTACAGCCAATTCCTGAGAGTACGTAGAGCAAACAGTTCAGAGGAATCTTTTTTTCAACAATCTCAGGAGTTGAAGATTAGATTGCATCAAAGAGGTTACCCAAAAAAACTGATTGATTCAGCCTGTGAGAGAGCTAGATCAGACGGCGCCACGTCTGTCCGTAAAAACCGCACCAGAAAATGTGTTGACAATTTGGGTAGGTTTGTCTTTAATTTCAAATTTGGACCTCTGGAGCATGCCATTAGAACTGCTCTTTGCAGAAATTGGCACATCTTGAGGAATGATCCGACTTTATCTGATAGGACAATGTCCAATCCTTTGGTATCGTTCAGACGATGCGGCAATTTGTGGGACAGACTTGTGAGGAACAGACTTACCAATTCGACAACCTGGCTAGACAAATGCTGCCCACCAGGGAATTACCGGTGCGGTCAGTGTCGTTTTTGCAGCCAGCATTTAAAAGGTCGCTCCGTACAAGTCGGCCCGCACTTGCACACTGTCCATCAATTCATTTCGTGTAAAACCAAGTTTGTGGTCTATGTAGTGCTCTGCCCTTGTGGCAGGTTCTACATAGGCAAAACTATAAGATGCTTATATGTGCGATTCAGGGAACATTACAGTTCGATAACATCAGGGAAAGGTTCCCCCAGATTAATTTCCCATATCCATGATTGTCATGATGGTGACCCCGATGTTTTGCGTTTTGCCGGCCTTAAAAAGGTCTCCCTCCCTTTGAAGGGGGGCGACCTGCACAAATTGTTGCTACAAGAGGAGGCTAGGTTGATTATTAATTATGGGGCACAGGGCCCCCAAGGGTTAAACGATCGTGTGGATCTATCTGTGTTCCTATGATAGTTCTGCCTGTCTATCACCCATTGCTTCATTTTATTTAAGTGTGTTCTTTTATATGTTTACATTTGTTGTAAATTCATGCATGGAAATGGATACATGTATTTTATATGCATACACAAATCTCCTATTTGTTTTTATGTGGTCTGGGGCAATCTGTGAGCACTCCTTTAAAAGGGGTGTAGCCGTAGCTCCACATGTGGACCTGTGGAAGCCCAATTTGGGCGAAACAGCTGTCGTCCATTCTTGAGGAGCCAGCTCACAGTGTGTCTCCAGCCCTCCACTCTGCATGTGTTTGAATAAAGATATCCTTCACAGCGGATTGAGTGCGGTCTCTTTCTACTCTCACGCTTCATCAATGGACCTTGCCTTATGACCAGCACCCCGCTCTTGGATCGTCGGACCCTCCAGGCTCTCCACCCGAGCACAGGCACAGGCGGTACCGCAAGCGATATTGCAGGTAATCTGCGGTGGTGCAGGACTTTGCTTCTCTCCTGCTTCAAGACGTTTACAACCCATGCCACTTTAGTTAATTTCCCTGAACGTGGATGGCAGAGAAAAATTGATGAAAGGTTGCAATGCAGGATAGTCTGTTCCAAAGAGATTTAAGCTGTCCTGCAGGCTAAGGCTATGTGCGCACGTAACGTAATTACATGCAGTTACGCTGCGCTTTTTCTCTATGGATATTTTCTGCAGCGATTTGAAGCGCACGTGTGCTCTTCAGATCGCTGCAGAAATTTCTGCAGGGCTAGTACGCAACGTGTGCACATAGCCTAAGGGTGCATCAGTATCAGCCCAAACTATTTGTCAACATTTGAATTAAATTAAACTCTATAGCAGGAGACCCAGGAGGCCCACACTGCTGACACATAGACATACAGTGGGTACGGAAAGTATTCCGACCCCTTTAAATTTTTCACGCTTTGTTTCATTGCAGGAATTTGCTAAATTCAAAAAAGTTCATTTTTTTCCTGATTACTGTACACTCTGTACCCCATTTTGACAGAAAAAAACAGAAATGTAAATATGTTTGCAAATTTATTAAACAAGAAAAACTGAAATATCACATGATCATAAGTATTCAAACTCTTTGCTCAGTATTGAGTAGAAGCACCCTTTTGAGCTAGTACAGCCATGAATCTTCTTGGGAATGATGCAACAAATTTTTCACTCCTGGATTTGTGGATCCTCTGCCATTCTTCCTTGCAGATCTTCTCCAGTTCCGTCAGGTTGGATGGTGAACGTTGGTGGACAGCCATTTTCAGGTCTCTCCAGAGATGCTCAATTGGGTTTAGGTCAGGGCTCTGGCTGGGCCAGTCAAAAATGGTCACAGAGTTGTTCTGAAGGCACTGCTTTGTTATTTTAGCTGTGTTCTTAGAGTCATTGTCTTGTTGGAAAGTGAACCTTCGGCCAAGTCTTAGGTCCAGAGCACTCTGGAAGAGGTTTTCTTCTAGGATATCTCTGTACTTGGCCACATTCATCTTTCCTTCAATTGCAACCAGTTGTCTTGTCCCTGTAGCTGAAAAATATCCCCCCTGGCATGAAGCTGCCACCACCATGTTTCACTGTGACGAGGTACCTGGTTTTCTCCAAACATACCAAGAAAAAACAAAAAGCCAGTAGTGATGAGCGAGTACTAAAAAGCTCGGGTGCTCGAGGCTCGGGCCGAGCATCCCAAGATACTCGTGTACTCGTCCCGAGCACCGAGCCCAATGTTATCCTATGGGAGACCCGAGTATTTTTCTGAAATGACCCCCGGCAGCATGTAGAAACCCTAAAAATGTCACAAAAGTCTCAGAAGAGTGCTCAAATGACATGGCAACAGCATGGGGAAGACCCCTTGAAGCATTTATCACTCAAAAGTCACAGCTGTGAACAATTTTGTCCGCGTTTTACGCCATTTTTACGGACTCACCAGAAAACCTTCCAAAATGACACCAAAATGAATTTTCATGGCAGAAATGTTAAGGGCACATACCCAATAGTGAGATAGAGCTGGTGTATGTTACTTTTTGAGATTAATACATGAAAGATTTTACGTAAAACATTGTGTGACACTCCGATGTCCTAAACGCACGTTTTGTGCTTTTTACTAGCGATGTCGGTCATTTTTTTTTTCATTCTATCTCCCGTCGGTAGGTCTCGCTCTGTCGGTCTCTCTCTGTCTTGTCTGTCCCCCTCTCACAGTCTGTCGGTCATTCTCCCCCCTCTCTCTTACTTACCGTTCCCCGATCACTGCCGCGGCGCTGCACAGCTGTGTTCACTAAACTCCGGTGGCTTTTCCTCTTTTGAAAAAGCCGGAGATTAAACAATCTCGTATTCCCTGCTTTCCTGCTTTTCGGCGCCTATGATTGGTTGCAGTGAGACACGCCCCCACGCTGAGTGACAGGTGTCTCACTACACCCAAACAGCAGCCGGTGGGTGTGTGTATACTGTGCAGTGAAATAAATAATTAAATAATTAAAAAAAACGGCGTGCGGTCCCCCCAATTTTAATACCAGCCAGATAAAGCCATACGGCTGAAGGCTGGTATTCTCAGGATGGGGAGCTCCACGTTATGGGGAGCCCCCCAGCCTAACAATATCAGTCAGCAGCCGCCCAGAATTGCCGCATACATTAGATGCGACAGTTCTGGGACTGTCCCCGGCTCTTCCCGATTTACCCTAGTGCGTTGGCAAATCGGGGTAATAAGGAGTTAATGGCAGCCCATAGCTGCCACTAAATCCTAGATTAATCATGTCAGGCGTCTCCCCGAGATTCCTTCCATGATTAATCTGTAAATTACAGTTAAAAAACACACACACCCGAAAAATCCTTTATTTGAAATAAAAAACACTAACAAAGTCCCTCATCACCAATTTATTAACCCCGACAAACCCTCCATGTCCGGCGTAATCCACGGACCTCCAGCGTCGCGTCCAGCTGTGCTGCATGAAGGTGACAGGAGCTGCAGAATACACCGCCGCTCCGGTCAGCTTCACACAGCAACTGAGGTGAGTATAGCGATCAGCTGAGCTGTCACTGAGGTTACCTGGATCCAGCGGTGGATGCAGCGGTGGCCGCGGGTAACCTCAGTGACAGCTCAGCTGATCGCGCTACTCACCGCCGCTCCGGTCAGCTCCATGCAGCAATTGAGGTGAGTATAGCGATCAGCTGCTGTCACTGAGGTTAATCGCGGCACCGCTGGATCCAGCAGCTGATCGCGCTACTCACCTCAGTTGCTGTGTGAAGCTGACCGGAGCGGCGGTGTATTCTGCAGCTCCTGTCACCTTCATGCAGCACAGCTGGACGCGACGCTGGAGGTCCGTGGATTACGCCGGACATGGAGGGTTTGTCGGGGTTAATAAATTGGTGATGAGGGACTTTGTTAGTGTTTTTTATTTCAAATAAAGGATTTTTCGGGTGTGTGTGTTTTTTAACTGTAATTTACAGATTAATCATGGAAGGAATCTCGGGGAGACGCCTGACATGATTAATCTAGGATTTAGTGGCAGCTATGGGCTGCCATTAACTCCTTATTACCCCGATTTGCCAACACACTAGGGTAAATCGGGAAGAGCCGGGTACAGTCCCAGAACTGTCGCATCTAATGTATGTGGCAATTCTGGGCGGCTGCTGACTGATATTGTTAGGGTTGGGGGCTCCCCATAACGTGGGGCTCCCCATCCTGAGAATACCAGCCTTCAGCTGTATGGCTTTATCTGTGTCAGGTTTCCAGGTTTTCCAGTTCTCTTTTGAATGAGCTTGCCCTCGGTTAACATGGAGTTTACTGTTCTGTTGCCCTACTTCCTGTCCAGCTGCTTAAAAGGCCGCCTCTAAGCCTAGTCCAGTGCCTGAGTATACTGCTTGCTGTGTGCTCCTGCTTTGCTGCTGCTAATCCTGTTTGCCTTTGGATCCTCCTAAAGACTACCGACCGACCGACTCTGGACCTTACCCGGTTTCTCAAGCTGTGCCCGGATTCCGTCTGCCATCTTCGGTCAGCACTCTGCCCGGTTCTCTCTGGTTCGTAACCACTCTGGACATTCATCCCGTACGGACACTCCTGGACTTTTACCGCTTGCCCCTTGTGTCCCGGCTGCTGCGCATTTAGGCCTTCCGGGGTGATTGCCGGACAGTCCCTGTATAGGGGTTCGCTCTGGTGGTCTCCCTGGGGGAGTCCGGTGCGTGGCCCCGGGAATTCCCTTCGCTCCGTTTCGGGAAGGTATTGTGTGTATTTGTACCGCTGTGTTTTCCGTTGTGTATCTACCGTGGTTACATATTATAAAATATCTTGTACCAAGAACTCGTCTCTGATTGTCATTGCCCTACGCTATCGAAATCCTCAGAACATATATAAGTATTACAATCTGGCTGGTATTAAAATTGGGGGGACCGCACGCCGGTTTTTTTAATTATTTATTTATTTATTTTACTGCACAGTATAGACACGCCCACCGGCTGCTGTGATTGGGTGCAGTGAGACACCTGTCACTCAGCGTGGGGGCGTGTCACTGCAACCAATCATAGGCGCCTGTGGGCGTGGAAAGCATGGAATATGAGATGGCTGTGTGCAGAGCACAGCGCGCCCGCCGGTATAAAGGCTCGGTCACGCTGTGCAGGCCGGCCAATCACTGCAATTCCACAACTAACAGGGCTGTGGCATTGCAGTGGTCTGCCAGCCAATCCCTGCATGAGGGCTGGCTCTCAAAAGAGCGCCAACATGCAGGGATGAAGACCACGAGTACAGCACGAGGATCGCGAAATTACTCGGTACCCGCCGAGTAGCCCGAGTACAGTGATACTCGTGCGAGTACCGAGTAGTAACAAGCATACTCGCTCATCACTAAAAGCCAGCACTAAATGTGCACTTCAGCACTAAAAATTCCAAACTGTACTTATTATAAAAATTTAGAGATTTTTGGCAAAAAATTGCAATTTCTTGAGCTACCCCGCCACGTCACGGCAAATCTCATTTGGGGCACTCCTACACTAAAATATTTTTATAAAATGTGCCATACGGCCTCACATATGAATAGTAGAACTGCTCTTAGCAGCACTCACCTGGTCTATTTCAATCCCGTACCCATGACTGAGTCATGGCTGTGGGCGGGACAGGTCCAAGCAAATGCTGCATGAAGTAAATAGCCTGTGGACAGGGCCTGATGACTGAATGTGAACAGTCACCAACCGCCAAAATCTAGACAGGTAGAATACATCTCAAATTGGGGTGCATAGCAAGGTGGGGGTCAACCACCGACCAATTCAATGAAGAAAAAACAAAAAGCCAGCACATACCGCTTAGAATTATCACCAAAAAGTTTTATCTTTGTCTCATCAGACCATAGAATCTTATTTCTCATAGTCTAGGAGTCCTCTTTGTATTTTTTGCACGCTCTATGCGGGCTTTTATATGTCTTGCACTGAGGAGAGGCTTCCGTCGGCCACTCTGCTATAAAGGCCCAACTGGTGGAGGGCTGCAGTGCTAGTTGACTTTGTGCAATTTTCTCCCATCTCCCTAGTGCAGAGGTGGGCAATTAATTTTCCCATGGGTCCGCATGAGAAATTGGGATGGTTTTAGAGGGCCGGACTAATATAATTAACTCAGTTCTACGCAATATACTACATCACTACACCCCCTCCATATACTACACCTGTAATAAACTACACCACTACACCCCCCTATACTACACCTGTAATATACTATAACCCCCATATACTACACCTGTAATATACTACACCCCCATATACTACACCTGTAATATACTACACCCCCGATATACTACACCTGTAATATACTACAACCCCCATATACTACACCTGTAATATACTACACCCCCATATACTACACCTGTAATATACTACACCCCCGATATACTACACCTGTAATATACTACAACCCCCATATACTACACCTGTAATATACTACATCACTACACCCCCATAAACTACACCTGTAATATACTACACCCCCATATAATACACCTGTAATATACTACATCACTACACCCCTATATACACCTGTAATATACTACATCACTACACCTCTATATACACCTGTAATATACTACATCACTACACACCCATATCCACCTGTAATATACTACATCACTACACACCCATATACACCTGTAATATACTACATCACTACACCCCCATATACTACACCTGTAATATACTACATCACTACACCCCTATATACACCTGTAACATATTACATCACTACACCCATATATACACCTGTAAGATACTACATCACTACACACCCATATACACCTGTAATATACTACATCACTACACACCCATATACACCTGTAATATACTACATCACTACACACCCATATAATACACCTGTAATATACTACACCACTATATACAACACCCCCATATACTACACCTGTAATATACTACATCACTACACACCCATTTACTACACCACTATATACTACACCTGTAATAAAGCTACATCACTACACCCCATGTACTACACCATTATATACTACACCACTATATACACAACACCATATACACCTGTAAAACCACACCATTACACCCCCAGTATTACTCACCAGTCCCCCCTCCCCCATTGCCCCTCCTCAGCTTATTAGTCACTACTTACCTCTCCCTTCTTATCGTCTCCGTCCTCAGAAACCTCCGTACGGGCCCCCCGCTGAGCTGCTCCTTTTCATGTACGGGCCCTGGCTGCGCCGATGCTGTTCTGCGAGGGGACCCGCCTCCGCTTTTCTCTGGGAAGTCCAATGCTGTGCCACTTCTTTTCCTGCCGGACGGGAACTTTTGAAATGACACACGCCGCGCATTACTGACAACATCAGAGCGCATGCGCGTGTGTCACAGAGAAAGTGCCGGCAGGGAACACAGGAGAGATTCCTGCATTCTGCTGCCTGCACTGACTGTGCGGAGCTGCAGGATCGCTCCCTGCCCGGCACGCAGCAGCCCACTGCACCGGCTGAAGATGGGTGGGCCGGTCACAGAGAGTAGGCGGGCCGGATGTGGCCCGCGGGCCGCCCCTTGCCCAGGTCTGCCCTAGTGCATCTCTGGAGCTCAGCTACAGTGATCTTGGGGTTCTTCTTTACCTCTTTCACCAAGGCTCTTCTCTCACGATTGCTCAGTTTAGCTGGACGGTCAGGTCTAGGAAGAGTTCAGGTGGTCCCAAACATCTTTCACTAAAGGATTATGGAGGCCACTATGCTCTTAGGAACCTTGAGAACTGCAGAAATTCTTTTGTAACCTTGGCCAGATCTGTGCCTTGCCATAATTCTGTCTCTGAGCTCCTTGAGCAGTTCCTTTTGACCTCTTGATTCTCATTTGGTCTGACAAGCACAGTGAGCTGTGAGGTCTTATATAGACAGGTGTGTGCCTTTCCAAATCAAGTCTTATCAGTTTAATAAAACACAGCTGGACTCCAATGAAGGAGTAGAACCATCTCAAGGAGGATCACAAGGAAATGGACAGCACGTGACTTAAATAGGAGTGTCTGCGGAAAGGGTCTGAATGCTTATGACCATGGGATATTTCAGTTTTTCTTGTTTAATAAATTTACAAAAAAATCTACATTTCTAGGTTTTTTTTTTATCAAGATGGGGTTGCAGAGTGTACGTTAATGAGGAAAAAAATGAACTTTTTTGAATTTACCAAATGGCTGCAATGAAACAAAGCGTGAAAAATTTAAAGGATTCTGAATACTTTCCATACCCACTGTAAAATGCTAGATTGCAGTTTGCCAGACTGTGCACATGAGTAAGCCAAAATCTTTCTGGGAAAGTGTCCTGTGGGCAGATGAGACCAAGATAGAGCTTTTTGGTAAAGCACATAATTTAACTGTTTACGAAAAATGGAATGAAGACTACCAAGAAAAGAACATAATACCTACAGTCAAATGTGGTGGAGGTTCAAAGATGTTTTGTAGTGCCTCTGGAACTAGTTGCCTTGACTGTGTGCAAGCATCATGAAATATGAAAATTGCCAAAGGAGAGTTCTGACATGGCCAGCTATGAGTCTG
Organism: Anomaloglossus baeobatrachus; assembly: GCF_048569485.1. Taxonomy (NCBI): domain Eukaryota; kingdom Metazoa; phylum Chordata; class Amphibia; order Anura; family Aromobatidae; genus Anomaloglossus; species Anomaloglossus baeobatrachus. The sequence continues at coordinate 396,339,603 of NC_134354.1, read as the reverse complement.
GATCTAAATCCCATTGAACCCCTGTGGAGAAATCTTAAAATTGATGTTGGGAGAAGGCACCTTCAATATGAGAGACCTGGAGCAGTTTGTAAAAGAAGAGCGGTTCAAAATTTCCGGGTGAGAGGTGTAAAGGGGGCTTTACACGGTAGCGATATCGCTTGCAATTTGTAGCGATAGCGAGCGTGTAAGTACCCGCCCCCGTCGCGCATGCGATTGTTTGTGATCGCTGCCGTAGCGAACTTTATCGCTACGGCAGCATCACACATACTTACCTGGACGGCGGCGTCACTGTGACTGCCGAATAATCCCTCCTTCAAGGGGGAGGGACGTTTGGCATCACAGCGACATCACTAAGCGGCCGGCCAATCAAAGTGCAGGGGCGGAGATGAGCAGGACGTAACATCCCGCCCACCTTCTTCCTTCTGCATTGTGGCCGGCGGCAGGTAAGGAGACGTTCCTCGCTCCTGCGGTGTCACACATAGCGATGTGTGCTGCCGCATGAGCTACGAACCACCTGGATAAACAACCCTCACCGATTTTTGAGTTTGGGACGACCTCTCCATGGTGAACGATTTTCACCATTTTTAAGGTCGCTGGTCAGTGTCACACGCTGCGATATCGTTAATGACGCCGGATGTGCGTCACTAACAACTTGACCCCGACGACAAAACATTAACGATATCGTAGCGTGTAAAGCCCCCTTTAGAAACTTGTTGATAGCTATCTAAAGCGATTGATTGCAGTTGTTTATTCCAAGGGGTGTTCAACCAAATATCAAGTTGAAGGTGCCAAGAATTTTGTCCTGGCCATTTTTGGAGTTTTGTGTGAAATTATGTCCAATTTTCCTTTTTTTCTCATTTTTTTATGTATTGTTTCAATACACACAAAAGTAATAAACTTGTATAACAAAACGTGTGTGATTGCAATAATTGTCTTGGAGAGATACTTCATATTCTGCAACAATGTCAAGTGTGCTAACGCTTTCAGTCATGACTGTATGTTGTTACAATTGCTCCACGCTATGCAGATATAGGTTTAATTTGCAGGTTAATAGCGTTCTGATAATAAGCAGCCACTGCACTGAGAGCCCCACTGCCAGGAGGAAATTAAGTTTATCCCTCCAAGGAGCCTCAGGCTATTAGTCATAGGGGCACTGGTGGCACATTTACAGTTACTGTTCAGTACATAGTGAGCACAACCCCGGGACTGACTGGCAGCCGGCTTTGTACTGATGCAATGCTCACCCAGCTGCCAGTCAGTGTCGGTGTGCGGTAACAGCCGCTGGTCAGTATATACTAAACTGTAACTGAAACTGCATTGACACCACCTTTATGACTGAAACTCCAAGGCTGCGGGGAGGAATAAAGTTCATTTCTTTGTTGCAGGGGGGCTCTCAATGTGGCAGCCGCACAACATCGGAACGTTATTATCTGCAAATTAACCCCATGTCTGGAGACTTTCTGCACCTATATGTGTCCACTGTACATAGGCAATCAGTCAGGATTATACAGACCTCATAAATATGGAGGACTGCATGGCAGCAGGTCTACCAATCCTTTCTTACTGATAAAACAGTGATTTTATTAAAATGACAACAAGCAGCCCACTAAGTGACACCACTGGAATGGCTGTAAAAAGCCTATTTTTTAATCATGTAATTGAATTACTTGTCAGTCCTCTAGTGACCTTGCATGGTGAAGTATCATTTCCTCTGACATTGGAATGATCTTCAAACTCTGGCTCCCATTAACCATGTATTCCTTTTTTTTCTGAAATAGAAACACTTGCCCGTGGATATAAGAGCAGCAGGAATCCATCCCATATATTCTTGCACTGCTTATTATGTAGAGATGCTGATGAAGACAGAGGTACCCCTTGTGTTTTCAGCATTTCGGATGTCTGGCTTCACACCCTCCCAGGTAATAATGTTTGATCATCTTTTTTGCCTTTTTTTTAAGTTGGTCATATAATTAGTGATTGTTTCTTGTTTTTTTTATAACAGAAAGCCACAGTGATCTATAGAGAGCTTACACACTGTGCAGAGGTCATGGCGCTGGGTAGAGAGAATGAATGGATATAACCGATTACTAATATATTACCTTTTTAGTTTTTTCACATACAACCAATAAACTGTAGGGTTTAAAAAATAATGGAATTTGGGATAATTTGGAAACAAATAATGGGAGAAAATAATAATAATAATAGCAAAATTAGAAAGTGGATAGAATTGACAAACAAGAATCCATTAATTGAAAGTTGTATAGATACAAATCTGTTGTTCATAGAAAGGTGTCCTGTGAAAGGAATAATAATAATAATATATTTATTTATTCATTTATATAGCCCTATTAATTCCACAGCGCTTTACATACATTGTCAACACTGTCCCCATTGGGGCTCACAATCTAGAGTTCCTCTCAGTATGTCTTTGGAGTGTGGGAGGAAACCGGAGAACCTGGAGGAAACCCACACAAACACAGGGAGAATATACAAACTCCTTGCAGATGGTGTGCTTGGTGGGATTTGAACCCAGGACCCCAGCACTGCAAGACTGCAGTGCTAACCACTGAGCCACCGTGGCGTGCCACCCTTAAGAAATCAAAGGTACGGCACCTCTGCAGTAGGATAAGAACATGGGGTGCTAGTCTAGGAGTAGTCACATCGTTCCTGTCTGTTGGGATCAGACTTGGGTCTTCTTGTGGTGCGATATGTGGCCACATTCTTAGGCATCTTTTTACACCTGCAGGTGAGTGATGCTTTCATGCCGTTTCCAGTTCTTACTGGGTGATGTATGAAAATGTCCAATTTTTTCACATTACGCATTGATTATCTGTTTAAAGTCTAATTGTTTTGATAATGTAACCCTGCCTCTAATGGAGTGTCCTCTGTTTTAGATCTGTCAACACTGGCTAAGTCAGTGTTTCTGGAACTACTTGGACTGGGCTGAGATTTGTCATTACCTGGGAGTGTGTATTTTCCTTGGAGCAGATTACCAGGTCTACACGTGCATCGCAGTATTCAGACACCTTCAGCAAGAAATCCTACAGCACACACAAACCCAAGATTTACAAGTCTTCCTTAAAGTAAGTTCATTCACATGAATTGGATTTGTAGAGATTATTTTCCTGTCTATTTCCTATGGCCCATGTAGCTGGCGTAAAGCATATCTACGAAGGCTGTTAACCACCACTCAGGCAAGATGGTGATACTATAAGCCGAAAAGTACAAAAAATGTATTTAAAAAATACACAATCAGAAAATAATTTATTAGTATCTAGCTCAATTATTAAACATCAAAGTGATCCATTCCTTGTCCCCTTTTTGCTGTAATCTGACGTGGTTCTATAAATACAGAGTATTATTATCTTTCCCGTCTCCAGCGCTGGCTCTCTGCCACTGCCCCGGGGTTTGTTGTTTTCTGTAGCGACAACACTGCAGCAGCCAATCACAGAGCTCAGCGGTTCGTGCGATGTACACTGGCAGAGCCGCTGATTGGTTGCAGCTCTGTCGATATGACATCAGCGCTGCAGACAATGTGCAATGTGATGGCAGCGGCAAATAGCTGCAGCTGAAAATAATAGCAAGGGTAATTAATATTCAGTTTTGGGTTTTTTCTTTAGAACTACTGCGCCTTATAATAGAAAGTCTTGTAAAAGGTGACAACCCTTTTTAGTATAAACTATGTGATGAATAATGGCCAAACAATTGGATATTACAGTGTGGTATCACAATGCACAAAATTACATGGTTAGGTGGGAATAAACAGTGTAAAAGTAGAAGCTGCACCAACTTCTTGGTGCCTGGGGGAACCCAAAGGTCCTCCTGATACCAATGTCCCAATGTCGCATAATATCTGGGGCCCTTATGGACTTTGCATTTCAGCTTGAAGCTGGGTACTCCGTATCTGTGATAACTGCAATAATGGAATCAATATTCTTTCTCTTTCTTGTTCTCCATGCAGATTATTAGCTATCAGTTTTAAATGACATACACCTAACTTTGCTAAGGATCATTATCTGTCTGATTATGACAATTATTGACTTACTAATTATTGCATATTTAATATGCTTTTTAATATTATACAGCGATGTTTATGTAAGTGTTATTTTCTCAGGTCAGCTTTTTATATGATTGTGGGAGTTTAAATCCTAAAAAATGTAGGGATCTTATGTCTAGAATAGACAAATAACAAATCTTCATGGAAGTTGTTAGAGTAACTTCTCGGTAAATGAATAAATGCTGCAAGCACTTGACAGAAGTAGGTTATGGGAATGTAATGTATAATACATTTCGGTCATTCAGTAAAGATTAAATGAGATTTCCACAATTGATCACTAATCATTTATTTTTCTTGTTCGTCTCAGAACTATGGGATAGTCTGCTGCCACCTAGAGGCTGACACTATTATTGCATTTAAATAAAATGGTCTCCTCCCTGGCAGACTATACCTCGTCTGCCGGAGTCAGGCTTCCTCAGTTTCTAGTAGTGTCAGTTGGAGGCAAGGTCTGTCCCAGACGTGTTTTAGGTTATGCGCTAACTTTTCTTTTGCTTTGTGTTGTTCAGATGGATAGCTCATGGGTAACAGAGTGTAATTGTGTACCCTGTTTCACCCACATAGCGGTGGAGAGTATAGGCTATTATTATTCAGTCCAGATCTTCTCCTGTTGGCGTGGCCAGACCATTTGTACCTTTACACTGTTGGTAGTAGAGTACTTTGGCAGACGTCCGTAAGCCAATGAGCTCTTACCCGCGTATGCATGGACCAAAAGATAAGGAGTTCTGGATCTTCAGGACAGGTAAGTATGGCCATGTCAGAAGTCACCCTTTCCCTCCTGCCCCCCCCCCCCCCCTATTATTTTCCTTCGGGTGATAGTTACTGGAGTTGGGGGCGGTCTGTACACAGAAGACTGGTGTTGCTGCTGGTTGTCCTGCTTGCATTTCTGAGCTTGGAATATCTGCTCAGTGGGACCATGCCATGCAGCTCCAAGCCTCTCTTTCTCTGTGTCCGGAAGAAGTGGGCTGGACACTGTCGTAGTGTCCTACAGGTAGTCCGCAAGCACATGTGGCTGTTTGGAGTTCTCAGCCAATCAGCTGGCTGTCCCAGTCAATTATTGAGCGGGACATTTTCAACCAATTGGTATCCGCGTTTCATTCGTCCTATCAGTGCTGCCGTTTTTTTACAGCCAATCAGCCGCAGTGTCTCAGCATGCTATATTCCTGCCCAAGTGGCTCTGCCTATTCCTCTACCTTCTTATGGCATGGCACTTTTTAAGTGGTGTGGGGCACAGAAGCACCTCGATGTTTTCCTCTTCAAACTCACAGGTGCAACAGAATCTTGTTATGTAATAATAATAATCTTTATTTCTATAGCGCAAACATATTCCGCAGCGCTTTGCAATTCAGGAGGATCATATACAAACAAGTAACAGTTATAGAAAATACAATATTTAGATGGAAAAAAGACAACCCTGTGTGGATGGGATGTGGATGGGGTAGGCTGTTGGCGACTAAAGGCTGATAATAAGCACTCTAAAGGCCCAGTCACACTAAACAACTTACCAGCGATTCCAACAACGATACCAGCGATCCCTATCAGGTTGTAAGTTGCTAGGAGGTCGCTGGTGAGATGTCACACTAAGCGACACTCCAACGATCCCACCAGCAACCTGACCTGGCAGGGATCGCTGGAGCGTCGCTACACGTGGAAGCATGCTGCGCTTGGTAACTAAGGTAAATATCGGGTAACGAACCCGATATTTACCTTGGTTACCAGTACACACCGCTTAGCGCTGGCTCCCTGCACACCTAGCCACAGTACACATCGGGTTAATTACCCAATGTGTACTCTGCTACGTGTGCAGAGAGCAGGGAGCCGGCTTCTGCGGACGCTGGTAACCACAGTAAACATCGGGTAACCAAGAAGCCCTTCCCTTGGTTACCCGATATTTACCTTCGTTACCAGCGTCCGCCGCTCTCACACTGCCAGTGCCAGCTCCCTGTTCCCTGCACACATAGCCACAAATTATGGAAATGACCGATGCTACACCGATGATACGATTACGACGATTTTGCGCTCGTTAATCGTATCAAAAAGGCTTTACACACTACGATATCGCCTGCGACGCCGGATGTGCGTCACTTTCAATTTGACCCCACCGACATCGCACCTGCGATGTCGTAGTGTGCAAAGTGCCCCTTACTTTTAATACTAAGTTTTCCACCGATCAGGCTGTAGCCTATTACACAGCCTGTTCCCCACCTGCTTCTCTGCTGGCTGCTGCATAAGGGAACCTTATGACATCGGTGGAGAATATGGCCCATCCTTTAGCTCGTGATTTAGCTCAATCTGTAGCCAAATTAACCAGGGTGTCCAAGACGCTGGTTTTGGTTGTGGACTGATTTCCTTTGACTGCTGCTGCCCCAGGAGCTGGTGAGTGAATGAGAGCCAAGCTACATCAGTATGGCAGGTTGCGAATGCAGTCCAGGCGACTCTGAGTTTCATCCTCTTCCCATTATCCTGCACCCAAGTGCTCATGAGACTCTCCTCAACACTCAGATTCCAGTTCTAGCTCGGAGCCTGTTTAAGATCCATATCAAGTGGGAAAACTGAGGGAGATGGTAAACAGTTTTGTGTCAGCCCTTGATGCCTCTGTATCAGTAACAGCTATGCAGCCCCCTCCCATAAACAAAAGTGGTTTTTTTTCTAGGAGGGCTACTTGAGTGGCTAGGTCTTTTTATAACCATAAAGAATTTTCAGAGGTTTTTTTAGAGAGCTTGGGAGCACCCCGAGAAACACTTTCAGAAGTGTAGTCTCACAGAGATGTTAAATCCCTTCCCAGCAGAGCTGGTGGCCTCTACACTACCGTTCGTAGACACGCAGGTATGTTGCTTATCCAAAGTGACCACTTTGCTGTTGGTGGAAGTTGCAGTTCTTAAAGATCCGACTGATACATGTATAGAATTTGTGGCAAAGTCTGCTTTTGAGTTAGCAGGTTTTACCCTTTGTCCAGCTTTTTCTGCGACAAGGCTGTCCAAGGCGATGACGGCATGAGCTAAGCATTTGCTTCTAAGTTTTTTGGTCGGCTCTCAGAATCTCGAGTTGGCCAAAATCTCTGATCAGATTGTGCAAGCAGGGAAATATCTCTGTCCAGCATCTTTAAATGCAGCACAGTTCTCTGCCTAGGTGGCAAGTAATTGCGTGACGATCCACCATATGCTCTGGTTTAAGGTGTGGAAGGCGGATATAGCTTCAAAGAAATCACCAACAGGTCTGCCATTCCAGGGTTCTTGCTTATTTGGAACCAGGCTAGATAAAATCATTTCTGAAGCTACAGGCGGCAGAAATACCCTACTTTCTCAGTCCATGACCAGCTATTCCTTTCAGAGGGTGGGTTTTTTCAGGTTTGCCTCTTTAGTCAGTTTGCAGCACATGAGGAGTCGGGTCAGCAGGTCAGACCGAAGATCCCTCAGGAGCATAGAAGGGGCTACCTTTAGATCCACACCAGCTGGACACCCTTTTGGATCAGGGTCTAAGCCCTCCAGTAGCCGCAGTAAGTCCAGAGCAAGCCAGCATGACTTAGGAGTCAGTAGTGAAAAATACACAGGCAGGGAATGGACCCCGGATCGGGGCTTATAAGCAGGGCAGACAGAAAATTCAAGGGCTGGATGAGGCAACAGACTCCATCTTGAACGAGGGCAAACAGACAATAAATGTCATGAAGAAGCTGGAACCTTACAGGTTTTCTCCTTTCTGCAGAAAGTCAGTAGATCATTCTTCAGACCCCAGAACAATTGAGTTGGGTTGTCAGCAGGACAAAGTCTGTTTTGATTCCAACACAGCAGTTACGATTTCTGGGTATGGTGTTCGACACTGTTCAAGCATCAGTATTTCTTCTGAAGGAGAAGAGATTATCTCTTCAGTATTCCATCAGGGTCTTGAGACTTCCGGGCAAGCATGCTCTTCAGTTTACGTGGCGGCATTCACGAAAGTTCCATTTGCTCAGTTTCAGTCAAGAATTCTGCAGAACACGCTTCTAGCCTCTTGGGACAATACTGTCCCTGGATTGGCCAATTCATCTTTCCCTTTACTGTTGGTGGTCGCTGAAGTGGTAGTGAACGTCTCCCTTGTTACTTCAGGGCTGTCGTTTTGCAGCATTCAGTGGCAGGTGCTCACCACAGATACCAGTCTTTCCTGCTGGGGAGCGGCCTTCCATCAATTGATGGTCCAAGGACTTTAGAACAGTCAGGAGAAACTTCTCCCTATCAAAGTGTTGGAGCTCAGAGTAGTTATTCTTGCCCTTTTACATTTGCACTTAGCCCGAGGGTTGCCGATCAGAAACTAGTCAGACAATGCTACTGCAGTGGCCTTTATCAATCACCAATGAGGCACACAAAGCTCATTTGCCATGATGGAGGTTGCAGAGATTTTGAAATGGGCAGAAGACAAAATTCCATTAACCCCTTCACAACCAAGGATATATATATATATATATATATATATATATATATATATAGATTCTTGGCCGTGTCTGTTCTTTTAATGCAGGCTCGCTCAGTGAACCCACACTATTCCCTGATCAGCAGACATGTGCAGCATGATCCATCTGCATCTGTTAACCCCTGAGATCGCACTGTCAAACTCTGACAGTGCAACCTAATGCGCTCCAGCGAGGATGGCGCTATTCCCCCACCACCATTGGTGGCCCCCTGATGCGATAAGGGAGCACAAGTGAGTTGTCATGACAGCATGGGGTCAGCTGATGTCTCCTGTTGCTGTCGTGATGTGTTTCCTGTGAATCCCGGCAGAGCTCCGCATTCACAGGAGGTCAACATTTCTGCTATTTAAATCGATGGTAAAGCACAATCGATCTGAGTGTGCAGGCATAAAGTCTCCTAGGAGGACTAGTAAAATCAATAAAAAAAAGTAAAATTAAAAAAACAAAAAACAAAAAAAACACCTAAATGTTCAGATCACCCCCCCCCCTTTTGCCCCATTGAAAATAAAAAACTCCCCACATATTTGGTATCACCGTGTTCAGAAATTCCAGATCTATCAAAATATAGAATCAGTTAATCTGATTGGCAACGGGCAACAGGCGTAACAAGAAAAAAAAAATCAAAACACCAAATTTACGGGTTTTTGCTTGCCGCAAAATTGCACTAAAACAGGCACTCAAAATATTTAATCTACCCAAAAATGGTAAAATTAAAAACATCAGCTCAAGATGCAAAAATAACCCGTCACTGATTCTGAGAACCTGAAAAATGAAAAGGCTACAGGTCTCATCAAATGTAAAAGCGCAATTTTTTTATTTTTTTTTTATTTTTTTTTTTAGACTTTAGAATTTTTTTCACCAATTAGATAAAAGTAAAACTATACATGTTTGGTATCAACGAACTTGTACTAACTTGAGGAATCTTATCACTAGGTCCGTTTTACCCTATATTGAACATAGCAAAAAAAAAACCCAAAAAACTATTGTGGAATTTGAGGGGTTTTTTTTGCAATTTCACCACATAGAATTTTTTTCCCATTTTCCAGTACAATATGGGGCAGAATGAATAGTGTCGTTCTATAGTACAACTTGTCTCGAAAATATGGCTCTATTGACTCAAAAATAAAATACTTATTGCTCTTGGAAGAAGGGATGGAAAAACTAAAAACAGAACATTTCCCAGGAGTGAAGGGGTTAATTTCAACTCTTCATATACCAGGGGTGGACAACTGGGAAGTAGTCAGCGGATACCTGCGACGGAGTGGTCTCCCACTGGAAGTATTCGAACAAACTTGTCAATGGTAGGCTACTCCAGATGTCCATTTCTTGGCATCCAGACTGAACCACAAGGTACCAAAATATGTGACAAGATGCAGGGACCTTCAAGCGTTCGCAGTCGATGCCTTAGTAATCTTCGGGTCCCAGTTCTCTCTGTCTTACCTGTTTCTACCTCCTGCCTCTTCTACCCAAACTTCTCAAAAAGATCAGGGCAGTTCCAGTCTCATTCTCATTGCTCCAGACTGGCTCCCGGGGGGCCTGGTATTTGAAGGTAGTCAATCTCTTGGTGGACGTCCCATGGGCTTTTCCGTTCTGCCCGGTCCTTTTCTTGCAGAGTGCATTTTTCCATCGGAATTTACGAACGCTCAATTAGATGGCGTGGCTGTTGAAACCATGATTTTGAGGGCTGCAGGTCTGTCTCAATCTGTTAAGTAGGCTATGACTAGGCCCCAGGACCCATGTTCATTGTGTTAATCATAGCACATGGAGGGCTTATTTCCATTAGTGTGAATCTACCAGTACTTTGCCAATGTCCTTTTCCGTGCCAGCACTGCTCTCCTTCTTGCAGTTCGGATTGGAGACAGGGCTAGCGCTTAGTTCCCTCAAAGGTCTGATGTCTTCCCTGGCTATTTTGTTTTCTAGAGAGTTTGCTTCTTTGCTTCTAAACCTCAGGCTAAGACCTTCCTCCAGGTCCCGGGAGTGGAGACTACCCTGTCAAGTTGCCGTGGAGCATTGGGATCTGAATCTTGTTTTGGAAGCTCTTTATTCCCCCACCTTTTGAGCCTATCAAAGAGATTGCTATACTTTTTCTTTCTTGGTTGCATTCCCTCTAGCCATCACTTTGATTAGGAGAGTCTTGGAGCTGGCGGTTCACTTTTTTTCGCACTCCCTACCTTGTTCTTCATCAAGATAAGGTAGTGTCGAGTCCAGTTATGTCTTTTTTCCAAAGGTTATCTCAAGTTTTCACCTAAATTAGGAAATTATTTAAAATTTTATTTTGTCCCGCACCATCCATGTACTATTTATCTGCTACGGCCTTGTTCAGGCATTCTGATTCCTTGCTTATTATACCAGAGGGTCCCCATAAAAATCAGGCCACTTCTAAAGCAACCATTGCCCGTTGGATCAAGATTGTGATTATCCAAGCTAAGGCCAGGGTGGCTCCATTTAGGGTTAGAGCACATTCTACTTGGGAGGTAGCAGCCTCCTGGGCAGTGTGTCATCAGGCATCGGCTTTGCAGCTCTGTAAAGCAGCTACATAGACATCGATGCATACATTTTCTAAGTTTTACAGTGTACATACTTTTTCATCGGCAGATGCAAGTTTTGGTAGGAAGATACTACTGGCGGCAGTAGCCCAGACTTTTGCTTGAATTGGATCAGAAGTCTAGGTGCTAACAGTATGATATTTATTTTTTCCCCACCCTTGGGATAGCTTTAGGACTTCCCATGGTTCTGTGTCCCCCAATGAGACTAACATTAAAGTAGATTTTTGGTACTCACCGTAAAATCTGCTTCTTGTAGTATTCATCGGGGGACACAGCTCCTTCCTTTGGTTGCCCGACTGGGCATGCGGTTATGTTTTTTTTTTCTTCTCTTTAATTATTTTACCTTTTTTTTATTCCTCTTACTGTTTTCTCACAAAACTGAGGTGCCCTAACACTGGCAGGCAAGGTCTGCTGGGGAGAAGAATTTTATTTACATATAATAGCGTCCGCCTCCAGGTGGCAGCAGACTATCCCATGGTTCTGTGTCCCATAATGAAAACTGCAAGAAACAGATTTTACGTTGAGAACCAAAAAGCTACTTCTTGGATAGACCATCAGTGTTTTATCGGTGAAAGTCCAACACTCCTTTATTTTTTACACAGAGACAATGACTGATATATACAAGTGGTTTCAACGGTCAGACTCCCACCAAACAAACATTGATGAACTTTTCTAAAAAGTTGATTATATACATAAATCTAAATACGATCAAATCCGCAAATAGATGATTTTACGAGTTTAAATTAAATTTAAGGGAAACCAAGAATTTCGACTGATCGATGATATATGATCATCATCTGGAAAGAAAAATAATTTCTTACGAGTAGTATCACTGAATGTGTATTACTAGCTTGTACTTGTGTATTACTAGTTTTTAATTGTCAATATGAACTAAAATGTACATGGCTGCGTTTGCATAATGATCGTTCACTGGACAATCTTTCTTTCACTCTACCTAATAAAAATATTTAATTTGTACAGTCATCTTTAGGATTAGTCCTAGAGAACTCCTCCGTTAAATAGGATGAATAGAGTATTGATATGAAGACAGCATGGTAATACTTTGTATTATGTCCTTACAGGAAGAAGCAATACATGGATTTAAAGTTAGCGACTACTTGGAATTCATGGAAAGTCTAGAGCAAGTTTATAGGCCAATGGTCTTAAAAGAAATGAAAAAATGCTGCACGTAACTGTACAAGCTACAGGAAACATGACCGAACTTTCTTACAGACTCCGAATATCCTAATCTTGTGTCTTCCTGGACTGTGGTGTAATCTTTCTAATTCAGCACATAGCAAAAAAATGTATCTATAATTTGAAAACTGTTGTTTGTAATATTAAAGGGTTTGTCTCAAGCTTGTTCTTCAGGAGCGCAGCGCAGTTCTTCTGGTCTCCTGCTTGCTGGGGTCGGTGTGCTGTCAACTATTTGGACTGGTGGCATTGCTGCGTTGCAGGCCTAAATGGTGTGCTCCTCAGAGTAGCGTGTAGAGGTTGCTTTGTCTCTGCAGCATCTCCGAAAAGTGTAGGTGCTCTTGTAAGAAGTTGGCTGCACTTGTAAGCTGTAAAGCAAACAGCTTGTGAGTGCACGCTCCTTGCTCAGGAAATGGGCACCTGCAGAGGTGGAAGGTAAACTGTAGAATGAAAAACCCTCTATTCTTGAGAACAGAAATAATTTTTAATAAGTAAATTGCAAAGTTTCTTGTCATTACAAGACCTTTGTAATGTACACCATTTACGAACATGAGAAAACCCCTTAACCATGCAGATATGCTAGGATTTTAAACAAAAAGGCATTAACTAATTACCGATATATGCTGTACATGTATGGCACATGTCCACAGCAGGTGTATGGAATGGGCTTACTGGATGAACCTGCCTCATACCTACCCAGGAGATATTGACTGTGACATACAGCCAGGATCTGTTTCTAACTGCCGTGGTTGGAGCGTAGCTTTGTTGTGACTGTTCATCTGTTAATTGCCCCTGTTAATCTCTGAGCGTGTCGGCATGGGGGTACGTCATGTCATGCACCCCATGATGTGGTTGCGTGGTGCTGATAGGTTGATTTGACAGTTAGAGGTCTGCTCAAGATTTCCTTACTGGTCATCACAGAGCTCCTTTGAAACCCTGCTTATGGTCGGGCTTCAAAGGAGACCATGATTTCTACTATATGTAGCAATACTGTGGAATTGCTGTATATAGTACAAATGATAAGATAATCACATGTTCAAGTCCTCGAAGAAATATATATATATATATATATATATATATATATATATATATATATATATATATATATATATATATGTAGTACAAATGATAAGATAATAAGTCCTCGAAGAAATAATATATATATATATATATATGACATATATTAGGAATTAAAAAACTATGTAAAAGAAACCCATAGAAGTTCAAATCATCCCCTTTTTCTGCCATTAAAATAAAGTTATAAAAAATACATACATGTGGTATCACCACGTCCAGAAAAGTCCAATCAGTAAAAATAGAAAACTGACAACCCTGATCAGGAAAGACAAAAAATTCAGCATAGCAAAATTTTGTTTGTGGGGGAGAGTGGGGGGCGAAAATGACACAAAAATGCAGTAAGAAGTGATGAAAACATCATACCAATACCAAAAAGGTATCAATAAACAAGACGTTATCTCGCCCTGCAAAAAAACAACATTGTTCTTCAATAAAAGGGAGCGCAAACCTTGACAAACCTATGTTATTGACAGTGCTGCGGAATGAAATGTATTGTTCTATGTTATCAGCCATGTTATGTTTTACTAAAGGGTGTTTTACACGCTGCGACATCACTAGCGATCTCGTTTGCGATGTGACACGCCAAATCGCAGATACGATCTGGCGTGTCACATCGCTAACGAGATCGCTAGCGATGTCGCAGTGTGTAAAGCACCCTATGCCTTATGTGGTTCTTCCATTCCTTATGTGGTTCTTCCATTCCTTATGTGGTTCTTCCATTAAAAGACTGACAGTAGTACATCACGTCTGTGTTCTCATGATCACTGCATTTTCACATTTACCTAGATCTGAGAACCTGAGTGAGTGATATGATCAGCTTCCTTTATAAAAATATTGTGGTTTGTCTGCACTTTGTGTTTCAATAGAATTTTAGGGTGTTTGACATTGTATGACGATGGCTGATATTTTTATGATCAATAATTTTGTAAAAATAAAGTAAATTTTTATTTTTCAAAATGTCTGCTCTTTTGTATCTAAGTCTCGGTTTTCTGGGCTCTTCAGTAGAAAAATGTTCCATTCTCATAAGATAGTTAAATACTTGCACTCTTGCTAGAAAGGAGGCCTTTTTCTACATTAAATCAATGCCTTTTAAAAAATCTTTATTTTTTTTTTTTTAAACATAAAATTTATGGAAATCTAGTATTAAAATGAAGGTTTCATTCTAAAACTACTACTTTAAATTGTCTCTCCAGTAAAGGAGACAAACTCTAGCACAGCGCCACCTATTGGAGGTAGCAATCCTAAAAGTCACAAGTGGATTTTTAACAATCCTTTGCAATATGACTCAGGATATATAAGCCAGATCAGAATCCCAATTTGCAGACACGGTGTTTCGGGGTGCTTGCCCCTCGTCAGTGCAAAGTATGGGGTGTCTGATCTGGCTCATGAGAAAGCTATGTGAGGACCTTTAGACTTTAGAACTTTAGACATTCTTTCCCAGAAGAGCTTTTAAATAATTGTGTATAGCCAAATCCACAATCATTTATACATATAGGTGCTTAAGAAAAAAATATATCATAGAGGCCACTACTATTTTAGCCATCGATATCTGAACAATGTGAATGGGACAACTGGCACCCCCGCCAACTAGTTATTGCCCGTGGAAGTTCTTGGATGCTGCTGGAACACAGCAGCTTTGGCAAATCTATAGTTGCTGTGCCCATGCACACTTTAATTTTACATATTTATTAATTTAAATAGGGTTGATCTGCAGTATTGATCACTATAGAAATGTAAATGTAAATAGAAATGTAGCTGCTTTATTGTGGCGGCATCTGAGAACTTCCAGCCCAGTAGTAGCTGAAATGCGTGGGTGCCGCACAGGTTTTTGCTAAGTAATCTGAAGACAGCATGCTGTGGGGGTTTAACACATCAAGGGCTGTGCTGTTGTTTACCTACAATGTTTGTTTTAGCGTCAGAAGATTATCATTGCCAGACTAGTCAGCTAGTCCGGCACACCCCCTTCTGTGATTAGCAGCTCACTGACTATAGACATTGTATACAGAGAGCCTGGTGGGGGTGAAGGCCACTTTCTCAATTTAGCAAGCAGAGATAAGAGAAAAAAGGCAGGATTAATGATGCGTAACCAATCTAATACCGACACAGGGATGAAAAAGGGTGAAGTAAAAATAGTGGTTTAAATGGTAATTAAATAAAATAACAATGAGGCTATACAGACACTACGCGTTTCTGGGACGGTCTGTCCCCTTCCTCAGGTGTCTTCAGAAGAGACAATTCAAGGGTCTATATATACCTGGATCCATGTAGAGAGATAATTGCCTGACGGAAAGATTAACAATTGGGTAATTTAGCAGACCTTCAGAACAGGCATATGCCTCTTTAAAAAACCCCCAAAAACAACAAGAAATTGGTATGAACATTGTATGTATACGCAGTGTGTGTGTGTGTGTGTGTGTATACAGTATTTATATATAATATTACAGTACAGACCAAAAGTTTGGACACACCTTCTCATTCAAAGAGTTTTCTTTATTTTCATGACTCTGAAAATTGTAGATTCACATTGAAGGCATCAAAACTATGAATTAACACATATGGAATGAAATACTTAACAAAAAAGTGTGAAACAACTGAAAATATGTCTTATATTCTAGGTTCTTCAAAGTAGCCACCTTTTGCTTTGATTACTGCTCTGCACACTCTTGGTATTCTCTTGATGAGCTCAAGAGGTAGTCACCGGAAATGGTTCTCACTTCACAGGTGTGCCCTGTCAGGTTTAATAAGTGGGATTTCTTGCCTTATAATTGGGGTTGGGACTATCAGTTGTGTTGTACAGAAGTCTGGTGGATACACAGCTGATAGTCCTACTGAATAGACTGTTAGAATTTGTATTATGGCAAGAAAAGACCTGCTTTCTCTTCCCTAGAGTTGGTCTCTCTTCTCTTTCTCCATCTCCCTCCTCTCGTGATGCGTTTCCCAAAGGGAGGGTTGATGTGGAAGCTTGTAGATCAGCAGGTGTTTTTGCCTTTTTAGTTGGTGCTATCTCATCTGTTCCGCTCGAGTCGGAATCGGTAGTCCATGCACCTTTTTTAAAAACCTTATTGGCTCCCTTCTTCAAATTTTTAGGAGAATGGAATTTTCTATTTGGAAAATTACTAGGATTACATTTTTTCCAGGTGAAAACGGAGGAAGCCCTAGCCTCGCTGGATATTTAAAGTTTGTACACGCGTATCCCTCAAGATTTGGGCGTTAAAACAATTAGGCAAGAATTACAGAGTTTCAATCAGGATCCAGCCTTGATAGATTATATAACCGAGGTTTTCGACTTTATTCTGCACCATAATGCATTCAAATTTGATGAGCAATGTTTTCTGCAATGCGGGGGTACTGCGATGGGTACCCCCTCAGCTTGCATTTTTTAAAACCTTTTTTGACTGTATTGGAGGAAGATCTTATTTATAGTATTAAAAATCCCTTTTTAAAATTTTGCTAGATATGTGGACGATGCTTTCCTGGTATGGAATGGGACTGAACAACAGTTTGATGGCTTTGTAGTCTATCTTAACACCACTAACTCGTATAATATGCTTTTGAACTCTAAGTTTGGCGGTCAGGAATTGGATTTTCTCGATGTGAAGCTAACGGTGGAAACAGGTAAAATCATTAGAGAAATTTCCAGAAAACCCACTGCAGTGAACGCATTACTACATTTTGATAGCGCACACCCATCCCATACCAGGAGAGCACTTCCATATAGCCAATTATTACGTTTGGAAAAAGTGAATAATGATCCTGAAAGATTCATGCATCAAGCCTATGAGTTAAAACAACGTTTATTAGAACACGGCTATCTCTCTGCAGTAATAAACGCAGCCTATCAAAAAACACTACTTGTGAGACAAGAACCACGCAAAAATAAAAACTTTCCTTTAGGGAGATGTGTATTTAACTTTAAATTTAGCTCTTTATATGATGCTATAAAATCCAGCATCCGAAAAAACTGGCACCTGATAAAAAAATGATAGGGACCTTTCGGACATAGCTACTGATGGTCCACTTATTTCTTATAGAAGAAGTAAAAATCTGAACGACCTCCTAGTTAATAACCACTATGTAACACAAAAGGAAAAAACTTGGCTGGATTACGATAGAGCTGTGGGAAATTTCAAGTGCGGCAATTGCTCTTTCTGTGAATATGACTGCACGGTTGACACTATAAAAATTGGAAATGAAGTTTTTAAAATAAATTATTTCATTTCATGTAAATCTAAATTCTTGGTTTACGTTATTTTTTGCGCGTCACAGCGTTTTTACATAGGAAAGACAATTAGACCGCTATATGCTAGGTTCAGGGAACACTATAAGTCCATCACCTCTGGAATAACGTCACCCCGCCTAATAAAACATATACATAATTGTTATGGAGGCAATGCTGGTTCTTTAAAATTCGCAGGTATTACAAGGGTTAATCCCCGTCCAGCAGGAGGTGACACCCATCGCCTCTTGCTACAAAAAGAATCCAGACTCCTAATGGATTTAAAAGCTTTAGGCCCCTTGGGAATGAATGAGAAGAGCGATCTATCAGTTTTTCTTTAGAATATTAGAATGTAACCTGTACAGAAATGTCAAATTAATTTTTCTTGTTGTTCAATCTTTGAAATTGCAACTGTTTTGTTACTTAATTGTATTTTAATCACTAGATAACGTAGGATCCGCATTATACTTAAAAAGGATAGGATCTGACATCATGTATCACTGGACCCATGGAAGCACATGGAGTGCAAAACGGCCCGCCGTCGTCCGGCGTTGTGAGCCCTCCTCACCCTCCCACACAACCTGTACCCCTGCATGTTTATATTTAATTAAATACCGCTACCTGGATGCTGATGAGTGCCGTCTGCTTCTGTCTCCCTTTGGATCTTATGTATGGCTTATGCTCTGGGATGTGCACCCGGCCCTTGCTATAAGGAACAATTTAACAGCAGTACTTGTCTTGGATCAGCTGTGCCCGGTTTTTCTCCCTTTGTGTATATATGTAATATATATATATATATATATATATATATATATATATATATATATATATATACAGTACAGACCAAAAGTTTGGACACACCTTCTCATTCAAAGAGTTTTCTTTATTTTCATGACATGTCATGACATGACATATCATGAAAAATTGTAGATTCACATTGAAGACATCAAAACTATGAATGAAAACATGTGGAATGAAATACTTAACAAAAAAGTGTGAAACAACTGAAAATATGTCTTATGTTCTAGGTTCTTCAAAGTAGCCACCTTTTGCTTTCATTACTACTTTGCACACTCTTGGCATTCTCTTGATGAGCTTCAAGAGAGGTAGTCACCGGAAAGGGTTTTCCAACAGTCTTGAAGGCGTTCGCAGAGAAGCTTAGCACTTGTTGGCCCTTTTACCTTCACTCTGCGGTCCAGCTCACCCCAAACCATCTCGATTGGGTCCAGGTCTGGTGACTGTGGCGGCCAGGTCATCTGATGTAGCACCCCATCACTCTCCTTCTTAGTCAAATAGCCCTTAGGCTATGTGCGCACTTTGCGTTGAGGTAGTTGCAGTTCAAAAAGCATCCCCTGGCAGAAAGGACAATGCTTTTGGCTTTAAAAATGCATGTAAAATGCAAAGAAAGTAGCCTATGCGCACCTTGCGGTTTTCATGAGTTTTTAGTGCTTTTCCGGTGCTTTTAGAAACTCTGCAGTTTTGTAATAAATTGAATGGATAGGAAACGCAGCCAAAATGGCAAAAACAATTGACATGTTGCTTCTTTAAACACTGAGTTTTTGCCCAAATTTATGCAAATTAAATGCAGCGTTTTGAACAGCAAAGTGTGCACAAGAAAGCTCAATGTCCCATTGACTTTGCTTGAAAAGCATAATGCAAGCATTCTGGCATGAAAACGCTGCAGTGGAAAAAGCAATGGAAAATCAGGTAAAAAAAAGCAAAGTGCGCACATAGCCTTACACAGCAAGGAAGTGTGTTTGGGGTCATTGTCTTGTTGAAAAAAAATGATGGTCCAACTAAACGCAAACCGGATGGAATAGCACGCCACTGCAAGATGCTGTGCTAGCCATGCTGGTTCACTATGCCTTCAATTTTGAATAAATCCCCAACAGTGTCACCAGCAGAGCACCCCCACATCATCACACCTACTCCTCCATGCTTCACGGTGGGAACCAGCCATGTAGAGTCCATCCATTCACCTTTTCTACAAAGACACGGTGGTTGGATCCAAAGATCTCAAATTTGGACTCATCAGACCAAAGCACAGATTTCCACTGTTCTAATGTCCATTCCTTGTGTTCTTTAGCCCAAACAAGTTTCTACTGCTTGTTGCCTGTCCTTAGCAGTGGTTTTCTAGCAGCTATTTTACCATGAAGGCCTGCTGCACAAAGTCTCCTCTTAACAGTTGTTCTAGAGATGAGAAGGTGTGTCCAAACATTTGGTCTGTACTGTATATGTGTATATACACACATATATATATATATATATATATATATATATACATATATATATATGTGTGTGTGTGTACATTTTTAAAACACATTATAGTAATACGAACGATTGATTAAAAATATATAGAGTATATAAAAACATCAATATGCAAATACTATAAAATATAATATAGAAATTAAAAATGGAGAAAATGAAAATGAAGAAAAAGTGTAGAGGAAAGACGATAGCATATCAAATCAAACAATTAAAATCGGATATTGGAGTGTCGGCAGCCACAGTTAGTAATCAAAATGGACATACTAGATGGAGCATCGGTAATTTGTGAAACATTTGTTGTAATTAGAGTTAAATTCACTGTGACTGAGCAGGCACATTGATTTAGTGAATAGGGTTACATGTACTTTATGTATATTTCAATATATTTGTATGTTTGTACATACTTTATTAAATTCATATGTACAATATTCCTGTTGCCTCCTCCCCATATGTTGGGGTATTGTTGAATGGAGGATTTTAGTACATCAGGGATAATGGCGTGTAGACCATATATTATCAATAAGCGATGTTATTAACTTAATTTAATAATCTCATTTATTATAGTGAGATTATTTTAATATTTGATTGTTTGATTTGATATCCTCTGTACTAATATTGAGGCCTTCAGGGTATAAAGTGACTAGCTTGAAAATCTAATAGTTCTCTCTGCGGATTAGGGTTCTAAATCTCTTAGAATTAGAATCTGGAATATGTTCCGGAATAATGACTTTCAGGCCTACAGGGTTTTTTCCATGCTCCAAGAAGAAGTGCTTGGATACGCTATGGGTACAGACACCTTGTTTAATGTTGGACCTGTGTTTAAGCGTTTCTTCAAGGTCTGTACTGTGCAGCCCACATACTGTAGGCCTCAGTTGCATTCCAGCGTATAGATAACATAGGAGGTGTTACAGTTGAAAAACTGTTTGATGGGGAATGTTTCCCCTGTAACATTGGACAAAAAGATTTTTCCCATGTTCTATGCTAGAACAAAGGCATTTAGTATGACCACGTCGGAACATTGCCATAGGACCCTGGATAGGAGTAGTACTACCGTTTTTGTTACTATTGTCTGTGCAGCTGGGAGCAAACAGATTTTTCAGATTCCTATTTTTCCTAAAAAATAAATACTTTTGGACCAGTTTTTTAACGGTTGTGTAGGAGTTGTTAAAGCTAGTAATCAGACCATATTTAACATTGGGGTTCATTGTATTGTTTAGTGGCGGGTTAGCAGTTCTGTCCTTTATTTTTGATATGCAATCATTCTGATTCAGTATTTTTGATACATTGCTGTCTGTCATCTGGGGGAGTTACATATATTTTGATACATTTTGATACATTGCTGTCTGTCATCTGAGGGAGTTACCATCACTGAGGAGACAATGCTCCCCATTCACCAGCCTCCAGCTTCAGACATCCGCACAGGACGACAACTACGTCTCTGCCTGGCTCCCTCGATGTGCCCAACAGTGTTGTGCCTGCAGCGCAACCTGTTTAGGTGAGTATGATCACCTCTCTCTTCCTCGTCCTCAGAGTGCAAAAGGTTTTTCACAGAAGCGCCCTTTTGTGTTTTTTTTCTTTTCTCAACTTTGTTGCATTACTAAGTCTAAAAACTCTGACTGTGTTCGATCCCGCTGCACCCACTAAAGCAAGTGATATGTCGTTGGATTCAGGATCTCTTTGCCTACATAATGCTGCTCTCAGATGAGGCAGAAAAAGCCTTCTAACAGATTTTCTTTAACCCCTTCACCCCTGGCCGATTTTCTTGGTTTTGTGTTTATCTCCCCTTCTCCCGAAAGCCGTAACTTATTTATTTTTCCGTCAAACTTGCTATCTGAGAGCTTGTTTTTTGCGGGACAAGTTGTAATTTTGAACTAAATAATTTGTTTTACCATATAGTGTACTAAAAAGCGACAATAAATTCCAAGTGCGGAAAAAAAGTGTGATTGCACGATTGTATTGGGGGTATTTTATTCACCGTGTTCACTATATGTTAAAACTGATGTGTCAGTATGATGCCTCAGGTCGGTACGAGTTCGTAGACACCAAACCTGTATAAATTTACATTTATGTAAGGGGTTAAAAAAATTCAGAAGTTTGTCCAAGAAAAAGTGGAGCACTTTTTGTGCCATTTTCCGTGACTCATTTTTCGTAATCTGGGGCTCAGTGATGGCTTATTTTTTGTGTTTCGACCTGACGTTTTTAATGTTACCTTTTTTTTGCGCAGATGCTTCGTTTTGACTGCCTGTTATTGCATTTTGTGCAAAATTTGCAGTGTTTACCTGCAGTTTTGGGTGCAGAAAAAAGAAGCAGCATGTCACTTCTTTTCTCCATTTTTCCCTGTGTTTTTCCATTGAATATAGTAAAAAAAACGCATGGAAAAAAATGCACCAAAATGCAGCAAAAATGCTGTCCATTTGTTCATTCTACCTCACAAAAATTGGAATAAGGCTCAGTTAACATTTTTCCTGTGCTCTCCACTGAGCACTGATGTCAGGATTTCCGTGTAAAGGCCAAAAAACGCGATTTAGACAAAACCCTGACGGAAGCAATCACTCTAATGAGGCAGATGAAGACACTTTGGTCTCTGTTCTGGCGGTGTCCCATCATTTTAGCTGTCTTTTTAGTGCACAAGTGTGGACGACCACATCTCTGTACACACTTAAAAAGATGGAAACCAGCGAAACAGACACCAACAGTGAACTGAGTTGAACTCATGACATCATCGCTCGACACTGCCCGCTGTTGTGACCTGGGGTGATCTCATTAGGTAATCTCAGTTCACTGCAGTAATTCTCACACAGAACAATGTGTGAGACTGCAGTGGCTACTCTCCCAGATGATGAGGAACAATCTGTTCTTCATTGGCTGGGACAGTGAGTCTTGGATTGTCATGGGATTCCCTTTTGGATAACGGAAGACTTTGGATTAGGGTTTTTTCAGGGGAAATTAATTGGTGAATGAGTGTGTCTTTTGTCTTTATTTCTTTAATCATTTTCTCTTTTAATGTCTTTCAGATTTGCTTTTGGGAACGTTGTGGGACATCACTATGGATTACAGCTGACTTTTTTTAAATACATATTTAATAAATTGGTGAACGAGGGCTGTAGTCATGGGGTGTTTGTTCAAATAAAATATTTTTTTTTCTATTTTCCACTACTGGATCAGTAACGGGAATGTCTGTTAAACGATCACCGATTACTAATATCATTACTAATACCAGGACTTGATGCCAGCTGGCAATTCACAGCTGGCATCAACCCCATATATTACCTTATTTGCCATCTCACTAGGGCAACAGGAAGAGCAAAGCACAGTACCAGATTTAGCACATCCAATAGATGCGCCACCTCTGGGGCGATTGCAGGCTGCTATTTTTAGGCTGGGAGGGACTAAATTACCATGGCCCTTCCCACCCTAAAAACATCAGCCCCCAGTTGTCTGCTGTCCCTTGGCTGGTTTAGAAGAAATGGGGGGACCCTATGCCATTGTTTTTTTAAATTATTTTTTACAAATAATTAAAAAAATCAGAGTGGAATCCCCTCTATTTTTTTCAAAACCAGCCAAAGGACAGCTGACAACTGGGGGTTGCAGCCTACAGCTGCTGTACCTGTGCTGGATATGAAAATTAGGGGGAACCTCACGTCACTTGTTTCTAAAATTATATGTTTGCTCTACTGAAAGCTGTACAAGCTATCTAGTTATCTATCAATTATCTATCTATCTATTACGTATCTATCAGCTGTATCTATTAGCTATCTATCTCTATATATTTATTTATCTGGCATTTACGGTATCTATCATTTTTCTGGCTTTGCACATCTTTTACACATAAAAAAACCATTCACTCCAGTATCATCCATTTTATTCCGTTACCGGTCACATTGATGTCACACACACACTTGTCACACGGACGGCACAAGAATGTCACACAGATGACACATGGACGGCCAAACGGATGTCCAAAACGTACAGTTCTTTCTGCTTTGGTTTTTAATAAATTTGACGGGTAATTAAGGGCTAAAGATTTTTGTGCCATCTTGTTCAGACGTAGGGGTAAGTTGTTAGTGTCCGAGACTATGTGTGAAAGCCGATGAAACTGTGAACGTGGCAAGCTATCTTTAGTGGATCTTGGGTGGC
Source organism: Anomaloglossus baeobatrachus (assembly GCF_048569485.1). Lineage (NCBI taxonomy): Eukaryota > Metazoa > Chordata > Amphibia > Anura > Aromobatidae > Anomaloglossus > Anomaloglossus baeobatrachus. The sequence goes on along the minus strand of NC_134354.1, from coordinate 396,315,670 downwards.
AGCTACTATAGAGTAGTAATCCGTTGCAGTCTGTCGGTTTTGCAAAGATGTCTGTTGTCAAGAGGCCTTCTCCATTTTTGAGGATTTTTGTGTCAAGGAATGTTATTTCAGTTTTATTGAAATTAAGGGAGAAGGTCAATTCTGGTCTTACCAAATTAATCTATAAATTGATACCAGCAGTTGGTGTGCTGTCTATACAGGGGGTTAGTTGAAATATGCATCTTTTCGAACGTATTGCTGTATAGGTTTGTAAATGCGGGGGCCACATTCGACCCCATCGCGGTCTCCCACATGTCTGTATGTAAAAGTCACTGCAAAAAAAACCCAAAACATTTCTTTGAGTACAATACCTAATACATCTAGGCAAAATTCTACAGAATTCATGTCCATATTGGATTAGGTTAAAGTCCCTGTAACTGCTTTCATTCATGTCAATTTTATATTGCTTGTATCCCATAATTGGTACTGTCACACTGTACCTATTGACTATGTGAGAATCAAGTTGATCAGTTATAATGTCATAATATCAGTTATAATGTTGTTCCAATATTCTCTGATGATGAAAATCTTATGATGTTGTGTTTGCGCTCTTTTGTGCGTCGTACTAAGTACTTATGATCTGAAAACACAGGAGAATCCTGTACAAATGTATTGAAGCTGCTGTAATTTCTCACAATATGAGTATCATTCAGGAAATGGAATATACCAGCATGTAGCATTTATTATTGCCTTATTTTCATCTGCATCTGTTTGTAGATACTCGTATAATTGTGTATATATTGTAATAATTTTTTGTACACTTAATGTATATATTTTATCTTTTTCTAGCGACTATTTGTGAACAAGACCACACTGGTCGAAATGTTAAACTCTATTTGTTGCTTGTCTATTTTATATCTGCATCCATTAAAAGACTGCACTTTGCATCAGAAATAGAGAGTGCAGTGGTGAATTTTGAACTATCATAAGGTGTAAACTACAACTAGTCCACTAGCACCTCGGATTCATTCCACTGTGCACCCCAAATTCTGCTCTACTTATTGGGGATCAGGCGGTGTTGCTTATTTGCAGTATCGGGGAGCAGCTGCTTATTGGTTGTCGTGTATTGGGGAATCGGGCGGCATTGCCTATTTTCAGTATTGACGACCAGCTGGCGTTGTCTATTTGCAGTATCTGGATCGAGCCACTTAATGGTTGTCGCGTATTGGCGACCAGGTGGTGTTTTCTATTTGCATTATTCGGGACCAGACACTTATTTGCTGTCGCTTATTTTGGACCGAGCATCGTTGTCCATTTGCAGTATCGGGGACTAGGCGGCGTTGCCTATTTTCAGTATCTGAGACCGGGTAACGTTGCATATTTGCAGCATCAGGGACCAGGCAGCGTTGCCTATTTGCAGTATTTGGGAGCGAGTGGCGTTGCCTATTTGCAGTATTGAGGACCAGCCACTTATTGGATGTCACCTATTGGGGACCGAGTGGCACTGCCTACTTGCAGTATCGGGGACCAGATGGTTATTGGCTGGAGCCTATTGGGGACCGTGCAAGGTTGCTTGTTTGAAGAAAAACAAAAAGACAGCACTAAATGTGCACTTCAGCACTAAAAATTCCAAACTGTACTTATTATAAAAAATTTTGAGATTTTTGGCAAAAAATTGCAATTTCTTGAGCTGCCTCGCCACGTCACGGCAAATCTCATTTGGGGCAGTCCTACACTAAAATATTTTTATAAAATGTGCCATACGGCCTCACATATGAATAGTAGAACTGCTCTTAGCAGCACTCACCTGGTCTATTTCAATCCCGTACCCATGACTGAGTCATGGCTGTGGGCGGGACAGGTCCAAGCAAATGCTGCATGAAATTTTATAAGTACAGTTTGGAATGTTTAGTGCTGAAGTGCACATTTGGTGCTGGCTTTTTGTTTTTTCTTCATTGAATTGGTCGGTGGTTGACCTCCACCTTGCTATGCACCCCAATTTGGGATGTATTCCATCTGTCTAGATTTTGGCGGTTGGTGACTGTTCACATTAAGTCATCAGGCTTTGTCCACAGGCTATTTACTTCATGCAGCATTTGCTTGGACCTGTCCCGCCCACAGCCATGACTCAGTCATGGGTACGGGATTGAAATAGACCAGGTGAGTGCTGCTAAGAGCAGTTCTACTATTCATATGTGAGGCCGTATGGCACATTTTATAAAAATATTTTAGTGTAGGACTGCCCCAAATGAGATTTGCCGTGACGTGGCGAGGTAGCTCAAGAAATTGCAATTTTTTTGCCAAACATCTCAAAATTTTATAATAAGTACAGTTTGGAATTTTTAGTGCTGGAGTGCACATTTGGTGCTGGCTTTTTGTTTTTTCTCCAAGGTTGCTTGTTTGCAGTATTGGGGACCAGACACTTATTGGGGACCGGGCAGAGTTGCCTATTTGCAGTATTGGGGACCGGATGCTAATTTGCTTTTGCGTATTGGGGACTGGGTGGTGTTACCTATGTGCAACCAGAAGCTTATTGGCTGTCGCTTATTGTGAACCGGGTGGCACTACTGCCTATTTGCAGTATCAGAGGCCAGACGCTTACTGACTGTCACATAATGGGACTCTGCGGCGCTGCCTATTTGTGGTATTCTGGATCATACGATTATTTGCTGTCACTTATTGGGGACCGGGCAGTATTGCCTATTTGTAATATCTGGGACCAGACGCTAATTTACTGTTGCTTATTGGGGAACGGATGGTGTTGCATATTTCCAATATCGGGGACCAGACGATTATTTGCTGTTGCTTATTGGGGACCGAGTGGTGCTGCCTATTTTGCAGTATTGGGGCCAGATGCTTATTGGATGTCACTTATTAGTGACTTGACACGATGCCTATTTGCAGTATCAGGGACCAGACGCTTATTCGCTGTCACTTGTTGAGGACAGGACGGCGTTGTCTATTTGCAGTATTGGGGACCGGATGCTTATTGGCTGTTGCGTATCGGCCACTGTGTGGTGTTGCTTATTTGCAGTATCGGGGACCAGATGCTTATTTGAGGTCGCTTATTGGGGACTGGGCGGCATTGCCTATTTGCAGTATTGAGGACCAGACTCTTCTTGGCTGTCGCATATCAGGACTGGGTGGCGTTGCCTATTTGTGGTATTGGGCACCAGACGCTTATTGACTGTTGCTTATCGGGCACCACGCTAGTCCCCGGATAGGCCACGCCTGGTGTCCAATACTACAAGTATGCCTAACAAAAGAAGGGTGCACACATTATTTGAATATCCGATTGAGATAACATTTTTGAGCTCTTAAAACCGCATGTATGAAAAATAAAATGTGCCTGGTCAGGAATGGGGCCAGTGTCCTGGTATTGCACGGGTTAAACATTTTGGGACGCATTGCCTTCTTACTCCATAATCTACAGGGCTCATCTGTCCACAGTATAGAGCCAGGCAGGTGTGCAGCGGCCATTAGGGTGAATGACAGGTGTGCTTGTGTGAGCACCAGGTGGTCAGCCCTGATACCCCGGGGCCATGTGTCCTGCCTCTGCCCCAGGCAGGCTATACTGCAGCCGCCGGATATAACGCCCGGTGCGGTACACAATGGCGGCACAATGTCAGGCAGTCTGCGCCTTCTTATGTCTCTCCATCTTGTAATCAGACAACCCAGTGCGCGCTCGCTTCACAGCTGAGCTGGTAATGAGCTATTCGATCGCCTAATTGCGCATGCGTCAGTAACACACCCTCTGTACCGGACGCTAATAACTGCGCATGCGTGTTCACCCTCCTAGTTGGTTACTGGGGTGATTGTTGGTGAACAAACCTGAAGCTACAGCAGAGCCGATGGCGACCTACAAGGTGAGACGGGAGGAGGCGGGTAGGGGTATTAGTGGTGGGCTTCCTTCTGTCAGCTGCCTGGAGACCCTCAGTCTAGGTGCACACTGCAGCATTGCCCATGTGTGTAAGTGGCTCAGATACAGGTATATCACAGGTCACCGCCGTGGTATCACGTCTAGAGTTATACTTCATACATGCAATGTGTCTGATGGAAACCCAGCACAGGGGGTGTATAGAGGAGTCCTTCTGGGGGGCCCAGGTCCTACATAGCCATGCGCCACAGTGTGGAGCCACCTGGACATGTGCATGTACCAGGACACATGGCACCGCTCTCCACCTGCCGGACAGGGTGCCTATAGGTGACTGTACTTAGGTAGGGCTGTATTCACATGTACCAGGACACATGGCACCGCTCTCCACCTGCCGGACAGGGTGCCTATATGTGACTGTACTTAGGTAGGGCTGTATTCACATGTACCAGAACACATGGCACCGCTCTCCACCTGCCGGACAGGGTGCCTATATGTGACTGTACTTAGGTAGGGCTGTATTCACATGTACCAGGACACATGGCACCGCTCTCCACCTGCCGGACAGGGTGCCTATATGTGACTGTACTTAGGTAGGGCTGTATTCACATGTACCAGGACACATGGCACCGCTCTCCACCTGCCGGACAGGGTGCCTATATGTGACTGTACTTAGGTAGGGCTGTATTCACATGTACCAGGACACATGGCACCGCTCTCCACCTGCCGGACAGGGTGCCTATATGTGACTGTACTTAGGTAGGGCTGTATTCACATGTACCAGGACACATGGCACCGCTCTCCACCTGCCGGACAGGGTGCCTATATGTGACTGTACTTAGGTAGGGCTGTATTCACATGTACCAGGACACATGGCACCGCTCTCCACCTGCCGGACAGGGTGCCTATATGTGACTGTACTTAGGTAGGGCTGTATTCACATGTACCAGGACACATGGCACCGCTCTCCACCTGCCGGACAGGGTGCCTATATGTGACTGTACTTAGGTAGGGCTGTATTCACATGTACCAGGACACATGGCACCGCTCTCCACCTGCCGGACAGGGTGCCTATATGTGACTGTACTTAGGTAGGGCTGTATTCACATGTACCAGGACACATGGCACCGCTCTCCACCTGCCGGACAGGGTGCCTATATGTGACTGTACTTAGGTAGGGCTGTATTCACATGTACCAGGACACATGGCACCGCTCTCCACCTGCCGGACAGGGTGCCTATATGTGACTGTACTTAGGTAGGGCTGTATTCACATGTACCAGGACACATGGCACCGCTCTCCACCTGCCGGACAGGGTGCCTATATGTGACTGTACTTAGGTAGGGCTGTATTCACATGTACCAGGACACATGGCACCGCTCTCCACCTGCCGGACAGGGTGCCTATATGTGACTGTACTTAGGTAGGGCTGTATTCACATGTACCAGGACACATGGCACCGCTCTCCACCTGCCGGACAGGGTGCCTATATGTGACTGTACTTAGGTAGGGCTGTATTCACATGTACCAGGACACATGGCACCGCTCTCCACCTGCCGGACAGGGTGCCTATATGTGACTGTACTTAGGTAGGGCTGTATTCACATGTACCAGGACACATGGCACCGCTCTCCACCTGCCGGACAGGGTGCCTATATGTGACTGTACTTAGGTAGGGCTGTATTCACATGTACCAGGACACATGGCACCGCTCTCCACCTGCCGGACAGGGTGCCTATATGTGACTGTACTTAGGTAGGGCTGTATTCACATGTACCAGGACACATGGCACGGCTCTCCACCTGCCGGACAGGGTGCCTATATGTGACTGTACTTAGGTAGGGCTGTATTCACATGTACCAGGACACATGGCACGACTCTCCAGCTGCCACATTCAGGGTATGTGACAGGGTGCCTGTTTGTGCATGTGGAGCTCCCCACGGGGCCTGGGGGGGGGGGGGGGTACTTGTCACTGGGCTGGTGAAGGGTCAGGGGATCTCACGGGTTGGCCCTGCCCAGTTACGTGACCCCGAGGTGCCCACAAAAAGTGATGGGTGGATGGAGAATGGGAATGGTGGCATGATGGTGGCTAAGGGGAGTTGTAGTTGTCTTGTGACGCCACCTGTGGTACACGGCCAGGGATTAGCCGCTGCTGCTGTTGTTGCTGGCCTCCGGGGCGGATGGTGTCGCAGCAAGGGTGGTTCTGTCCACACAGGTGGAGCGGGCCCCAGGGAGGATGATTGAGGTAGTAGTGGCTGTTGGCGCCGAAGTGCGAGGTGCCGGTAATAAAATGGCTGAGTCAGCTGCTACGGGTCCAGGTCGTCTTCTTCTTTTTTTTTTCTCCTCACAGTTTAAGTGCTGCCCTCAGAGTACTGGTCTCTGCCGTCATGGGCCCCAGCTGATCCCGGATCCTTTGGAGGTCAAAACAGATACGTTTCTCTGTGGGCCCTTCCTCCTTTATGCTTTTAAAAGATGGATCCCTGTGGCCTGAAGCTGCTTGGGGACCCTGGTTCTTGTGTTGACTCCCATCCCGTGTCCAGGTGACGCGTATCTGTGATGGGGCCTGACCTTGATCACGACTCTGGACCCTGTGTGCCACTGTGCTCCGGCATCTTGTGGGGGCCAGAGGGACATACAATCCCCCTGTCGTGCAGATTCTGGTGATACAATGTGAAGTCTGTTCCAACCTAGGGCTCTGCACCCTGAGGTGCGCCGTCCTGAGGGAGCAATGAAGCTCTCCCCTCGGCAACCGTATTGTCTCCTACATCCCACATTAGCTTCCGAGAAACCAGTTCGCTCCTGTCTTCTCCTGCTGGAGAACTCTCTACTTCAACGTTAGCTCCTAACTCCCCCTGGTGGCCGCTCCTCCCCCGGGTCCCTGTCACTAGTGGGTGATAGCCCCCCCCATGTTTGGTGACTACCTTAACACCCGACCCTAGCCCGGTCCCCAATGGGGAGGGCAACCTGTTTGTATGTATGAGTTTTTTGTGTGTAGTGGATCGTTGACTACCTCCTCTGGATCCAGGATGAGTACCACACCTTAAGTGAGGTGCAGTACCCTGTGGCTATGGGGAGATAAGG